>NC_069366.1:35112500-35440000 GCF_021730395.1 Mercenaria mercenaria | reverse complement strand
CATTTGTTTTATTATTAATTCAAACCTTTTTAATCATATGTTGACAGTCGATCAATTAACGTTATATTAGCCATGTTCCTGCGACATTCTGTATAAAGGACACTCTAAGCACTGGCACCAGATCAGAAAGAAAATGCCTCTGTACGTGTTATACCCTACCCCTAGGTATTCTATAAGAACCATGGTCGTGAACGGGAAAATATACTAACCCATTTCAATCGCGTATTTCATACCTAAAATACGCAGTTCAGTAAATGTGTACTATTGATATTAAACAAGAGATAATTTATCTTCCATCGTGCACCAGTCACATTGTCTCAATATTCCGTATTGCAGAGATGCTCCATATATTTAATGCTTTAGTCAACGTTACAGAAAAAACTTGCGTGAACTCCCCTAATGAACATCCGGTCTAGAGGTCACGACAGTGTGCACATGTTAAACGAAATGTAAACAAACAAAAACAGAATGCAATATATTCACAGTTTTACGATAAGACTCGAAATGATGAATGAAATTCATCTTGTATATGATTTTGAATTTGAAATCATACATTGGTATACATCTATTCTGTTTATTTAATTCATTTTGCACATTTATGCTGCATATAAACATTTTAGCATACACGTGTAGTAAAATGACGACTGACATACATTTTCACATCAGCCAATCAGAGTGTGTCTGTAATCTAGAACGGAACTTCACCAGGGAAGTTCAAGCAAGTTTTTTGTGTACCTTTGAAAAAATTGTAAACTACACGTTGTTTTTCTAAGATAAGAAGTATTGAAGAATTGTGACCGGTACACAACGGAAGATAACTTACTGCTTGTTTAATATTAATAGTACACATTTACTGAACTGCGTGTTTTCGGTATGAAATACCCGATTGAAATGGGTTAGTATATTTTCCCGTTCACGACCATGGTTCTTATAGAATACCTAGGGGTAGGGTATAACACGTACGGAGGCATTTTCTTTCTGATCTGGTGCCAGTGACTCTAAGCAGTAAATTGTTGTTTTTGGTGTTTTTTTGTTTGTTATTCTTTCTTTCATTTTTTATTTTCCACAAAGTCCATCGTTCCTTTCTATATCGGATTCAAAAAATTCATTTAAAAGTTCATATATGGAATCTTTATATCCTAATTGCGTGGATAGTCTATAAAGGTAATACTAGTAACAGTAATAAGGATTTGGCGGGTTTTAAAGTATCAATTTGTAAGTCTGGGCAAAGGATCAAGTCTCAACCAATAAATACTTAGATTTTCAAATGAAATTTCTGTTTTGTCGTTAGACAAGATAGGGTAGTCCTGTCGCTGGTGATGTGGAAATCAAAGTCATAGTTTCTATAATATATTTTTCTTCTTGTAAATATTTGCAAGTTTGTAAACATTTAAAGTGAATAGATTCCTTGATTTATAAAAGAAATGGCACTAGGACTGGCATTCTTTGTCCTTGAAGGATGGTCTATAAAAGGTTCACAGTTTTGTAATGAATATACCTCTTCTTTTGATTCAGTGGGAAATGACCATGAAAGAGGGTCGAACACGGTTGATGTGCCTGTTCCCTTTCTTCTGATAATTTCGGGGAAAAACTATATTACTTTATGATAGTTTAAGATACTCCCAACGTTTGGCTCATTTGCAGTAGCCTGATCAATTTCAAGACAATAGTAGAGATTTATTTGTTTTGTTACCTGAAAAGAAACTCGATTCAACATTTTACGGCACCATATTAAAATTTAATTTGTCTTTTTTCCACTATGGTATGCAACGTAGTATAGTTATCCTTAATAAAATATGGAGACAAATCATGTTAAAGTAAGTCACCCTGCTACTGCTTAAAGTGCCCCTAAGCTAAATGTGCATCAGATTATGGAGAGAAATATATTGGCAAGTACCTTTAATGATAAATTCTTTAATCCTGTAGACTTGTTAAATATTTGTCATATGTGGTACACTATCAGTTATAATGGAAGAAGTATGGTATATTATTTTCTAGGAAGGATGACTTACATACTTACGTAACAATTGGTTTTAAGCAAGCCAAAATGTAGTCTTAGCTAGCCCCTAGACTTTGATATATATCTTTTTTATTTGTAAGGTTGCGAATATAGCCTGTCTATATCCTAGGTCCGATCCCTGAGAGAATCTGTAAGATAGACTGGCATTTGTCACTGTTATTATAAAATAAAAGACAAAATCACGGAAATCACAAAAAATCTGAAATGACAAAATCTTTGTTATTATTCTAGTGGCTTAGTCTAGCCAAAAGGCAAATATCGTTAAGATTATGTACATGTATTAATTTCAGTATATAAATATTTGGACATTACATGTTGTCAACAAGAGGAAAATACTGTCTACCAAGGCAATAGGTACTGTCCCAAGAGAGCATTATATACAGAAAAAATAAAACAATGAATGCGCACATGACACATATTACTGTGAAACTATTTAATTTCGTGGACAGAAAAAAAAATCGTTGTTTCGGCGAACATCGGTTATTTCTTGAGGACATGCATTCAAGAATCTTTAATGTTAAAGATATTATAAAATGGGATTTTATTTGTTCGATGGGATAAGATTTTGTCGTGGAGTGACGCTAACACGAAATCCATGAAAATAAATCCCCCGCAAATAATAATGATTTTACTGTAAACTGAAAATTGTTTACGAAGACTATGATGACAAACCATTTACAAGTACATCCGCTGCCGCACATAACCGATAAACTGGCAACACATTGACAGCTTTTATATAAAAAAAATACTGATAAAGATAAGACAGTAAATAATAATAAAGAATAAAAGGTTTATAAAATGGAAGTCTTGCATTGGCAACAAAATGAGGTGCACTGTGTATAACAGTCAGCATTTTCTAACCTTTCTTTTTTTGAAAAGTTATTGGCTTTGTTTTAATAATTCGAGCCAATTCCTAATTGAAAAGAATAAATATTAAAAATATTTAATTAAACGTTGAATAATTTTTTTTCTAATTGTTTAAAAGGGTGGGGCGATTTACAATATATATATACACTCTCCTGCTGCTGTGTGTTGCTGTGTAAAAATATTATGAACGTTTTTTGATCAAGTTCCCCATAGAAAATGCGTATCCTTTTTTTTCTACATAATATTGTTCTTTTTTTTCATGCCACATTTAATTATATGTGTTACACTTTGTCGTTTTTAAAGGTTCATCAAATTGGAAAAAATAGTGGGGTCAATAAAAAAGATTGGCGGGTTTTTTTGGGGAAAAAAGTCAAAAAATATACACCAAAAATTCGTCGGGAACAAAGTATACACTAGAAATCAAATTTCGACACGATCTTTCAAAACCCGTGCGACACGAATTTTGATAACAAAATTGGCTTTTTTTTTAAAAACAATTTTTTCTTCAAAATACTGGGGCCTTTTAAAATGCTTAATAGACAGACAAAACAGTACTTTTTCCCCTGCACCCTTTAAATTACCCAAACTTTTTCAAAGGCTGCAATTTTACATTGAAAAAAAAAATTTTTTAAAAAACCCAGCGTTTGTTTTCTCGTGTTTTTTGACGTGACGGACTACTTTTTTGTTACAAAAATACAAATTCACGGTGAAAAACGGCCCATTCCCCGAAATATAAAAAAGGATAGTTCTTCACGCCTTTACCTGTGGGGAGATTTCTTTTTTCCCATTATCATTCCGGGAAATTTTATAGTAAAAACTTTCTAATAGTACATTTAAAAAAGTATTCAAAGAAAAATCCTTTTTTCTTTCTTCAAAAAAATCTAAACCTGAAATAAAAATCTAGAATATGAGTTGAACTACCAACATTTTTTCAAACGTCTACTTAATTTTAAAAAGCGTTATCTTTCCCAAACTTTGTAAAAAAATTCTTACACCCAAAACTTTTTTTTTAAAAAATTTGATACCTCAGGGGGGTTTTAAGATTTGGTGAAAGGGGGGGGCGTAAAATTTTTAAGACTAAGAAAATAGGGGGGGGGTTATTCCCCGGAAAAAACTAAAAATAATGGACCATTTGGTGCATTCGGGGGTATTTATTTTTTTGAAAAAGGACAGGTTTTTTGTGACAAAAAAAACACAAAAAACACCAAATTTAAAGTCCGTCTTAAAATTGTCAACTTTTTCTTCCGAGTATCTGGGAAATTCTTAGCCGTCTTTTTTTGAGGATTTTTCTTTGGAAAGGGTTTCCTGGACTAAATATTTTTGTCTCAGAAAACTGTCCCGTTTTAAATTGCCGCAAGCGAGCGGAAAAAAATGCTTTTTTTCCTCAAAAAAAAAAAAAAAACTAAAAAAAAAAGTAAGAAAAAATACCTAAGATAGGAAAAAAAAATGCATTTTTTTTTTTTTAAAAAACCCAAAACGAAGAAAAATTAAATTTTCGAGCGTAGCAACGGAAAAAATATGCATATTTTCAGCCGAAAAAAAATAAATCATTGTGCGGCGTAGCGATGAAAAAAAATGAATTTTTTTTTCTTCAGTCAAAAAAAACAAATTTTTTACCCAAAAGCGAAAGGGGCGAGAAAAAAATGAAATTTTTTGCAATTATTTACACAAAACAAAGAAAATTACCTATCTCCGGCGATTTTGGGGGCGGAGCGACCCGTGACCCCCCCACACACACAACCCACGCCCCCCGCTATGAACCCACTAATGGTAAATTTTGCGACGCAAAATGATTATGTACAACATTCAAACCTTTTGAACTTTTTATTCAAAATTGATGTGTTTTATTGTAAAAAACGGTTTCTTTTTTGGGTTTAAGTATGCCTGCATCTTAACCTCAACAAAAAACTTTAAGCTCTCCCCAAAGTCGTTGAAAGTTTAAAATTTTGAAAAACTTTGCTAATCCCTTTCCGCATCGCCCCTTAAAAAGGCCTTTACAAAAAGGGGGGCAGGTCCGGTCTAGCCTGGGAATCCAGTCTGACAATTTCTAACCATTTTCTACCTGCAACCTGAAAATATCAAAACTCGGAGAATGCCAAAACATAATAGCAAAATTTAATTTGGTCTTTAATGTAGGAAGTTTTTTTCTGACAATATTTGTCAAGGGCTTCCCAGGCTGCCCGGTCCAAAATGTTTTATTTGAGGCAGGAAACAGTTTAAAAGAATGGTCCCCCTGGACCTTAGCTCCCAGCGTGAGTAGGAGTCGGGTGTTCTCCCCCAAAAATTTTTAAAATATAGTTATGTAATGGGGCATCGATGAATTTTTGGCAAATTTTTGAAAAATATGTTGTAACGCATCTTCTGTGTATACTGTGCTATTTACGAAAAAAAGGAGAAAGTGAGAAAATTAAGTAATCAATGTGACTTTTTATTTTGCGTTAACAAGCTTGCGTTCACACAAATAAAAGTGTTATGTAAGGGAAAAGGGACAAAAAGGCGACGTTTGCAAAAAGGGAAAAAACTTTTCCCCCCTTTTCGGTTAGTTTAAAAAATTTTCCCTTCCGGAGGTTGCAAGGAACTAAATGAGCGACAAAAAGTCTCATTCATAACTTAAAAATAACGAGGGGTTAATGTTTTAAGGAAAATTTAAAAATTTAAAAAAAATGAACAAAACTTTGCGCATGTCTCCAAAATTTTTTATATGTTTAAAAAGTTTTTTTGAATAGAAAAGGGAAACTCAAGATTGTCATCCGTCTTTAAAAGAAGGGCCACAACTCCCCAAAAAAATCGATCATAAAAGTCGGGCCTATTTTCATTCAGTTGGAGGGATTTGTGATTTTAAATTCACATTTTTCACGATGTGATGATTAGTTAAAGATCAAATGGGGCAAAACTCCAAAAAAACAACAACAAATTTGAAACAGAGTTAGCAACGTCCCCTCCCTGGGGACATTTTCATAAAATACTGTACCCAATACAGCATTTTCATAAAAAAAAAAAATAAGAGTCCGGGATGTTAATATATCTCTCGAAGATGATATAAAACTTTTCTGTACAAAACTAAAGTTTGGTAACGAAAGCCAAAACAATAATTCCATTCAAACAACCAGCGTAAAAATTTCAAAAATAATCGTTTTATTATAAAACAAGGGAAGTAAGTTTTTGATTTTTAATCCCAAAAAACCCCTTTTCCTGAGGGGTACCTTAAAATACCCCTAAAAATTTTGAAAGAAACACAGAACAAGCTTCCGTAAACGCGCGCTCCACATTGGGGGTTTGACGAAAAGAATAATTTGAAAAAAGAGACCTCTATTTTAAAAAGAAAGTACACCAAAGGGGCATAATTCCAAAAATACACAATCTGAGTTATTGGATTGAACAGACTGCGATGTGAGATAAAGATTTTTTGGGTTTTAAAGTCATTATTTATAGGAACCAAATTTTGCCAAAAACAAAGTTTTAAAAATTTTTAAATTTTAAAAGGGGGGATAATTGGTCAAAATACAAATTTTTTGGGAATTGTTCCCCACACATCAGATATGTGATAAGATACATTTAAAGTTAAAGTCTTTTCAAATTGCAAAAAGTATATTCAAGGCGAAGATTGAAAAAAAGTTTAAAGCACAAAGAGCATAATTCTTAAAAAAACCAAAATTTAAAGGTTAGGGGGTTGTGCCAAAACTGCGGTATCAAAACAAATACTTTTAATTTCAATCATTATCTTTTAAAATAAAAAAGATATTTATAAAACAACTTTCGGAAAAAAACATGAAAATAATTTAATTAAACTCTTCGGGACCTTGACCTTGGGTATTGGGCTCACCCCTTACACTATTTTGTTTATTGGAAAAGTTGAACTTGCAGTTTTTTAAAAGCAAAAGAAAACAAAAGATTACGAAAAAAAAAGGTTGCCGAAAAATTTTAAACCCTTAAAAATAACCAAGTGTAAGCCTTGTTGACCTTGACCTGGTATAGGGGCCCACCCGCCAACTTTTTTTGTATCTGGACCATGTTTATGTAAAGTTACGAAAGATATAAAAAAAAAACAAAGTATGACTAAAAAACCCAAGGGCCAAAAAAATTTTAAACCTTAAAAAAAACCAAAAATTTAACCCCTTGGTGCCTTGACCTTGGGTTAATGGGCCAGCCCCCTATACAAACTTTTTTGTATTGGAAAAAGTTTTGGGGAAGTTACGTAAGATAAAAGAATTTTAACAAGAATACGAAAAAAAGGTTGCCGAAAACTTTAACCTTAAAAAAAACCGAAGATAACACCTTGGTGCCCTTTGCCTTTTTTTTGGGGCTCACCCCACACAAATTTTGTTTTAACGGGAAAATGTTATGTGAATTTCGTAGAAAAACAAAGAAAAAAAAATACAGAAAAAAAAAGGGTTTTCCCGAAAAATTTTAACCTTAAAAATAACCCCAATATAAACCTGGGACCTTGCCCAAAATTTTAAATGGGCTCACCCCCACAAAATTTGTTTGTATCTGGACAATGTTTATGTAAAAGTTACAGAAGAAAAAAATATTACAAAGAAGACAGAAAAAAAGGTTCCCGGAAAATTTTAACCTTAAAAAAACCGAAGTATAACACCTTGGTGCCCTTTCCCTTTGGGGGTAAAATAGGCTCCCCCTATACAATTGTTTTTAACTGGAGATGTTTTTGGAAGATACGTAAGATATAAGCAATAGAAAAAAGATATGCAGAAAAAAAAAGGGTTTTTGCCGAAAAATTTTAAAAAACCTTAAAAATAACCATTTAACCCTTTGGGTGCCCTTTTGACCTTGGGTAAAAATTAGGCCACCCCTATAAAAACTTTGATTTATACGGACAATTTTTTGAAGTTACAGTAAATTAAGCAATATTAAAAAAGATTGCAGAAAACAAAGGTTCCGAAAAATTTTAACCCTTTAAAAAAAACCCAAAATATAAAAATTTGGTGACCTTGCCCTTTGGGTAAATGGGCCCACCCCCTACACTATTTTGTTTGTATACGGGGAAAATGTTTATGTAAAGGTACAGTACATTAAGCAATGTAAAAAAGATATACAAAAAAAAAGGTTCCAAAAAATTTTAACCTTAAAAATAACCCAATAAACACCTTGGTGTCTTGACCTTAAGTATAAGGGTCTCGCCCCCACACTTTTCTTTTTTTTATACTGGAAAATGTTTATTAAATTTTACAGTAAATAACATAGTAAAAAGTTTACAGAAAAAAAAGGTTGCCGAAAAATTTTAAAAAAACCTTTAAAAAAAAAACCGAAGTAAAAACCCTTTGGTCCCCTTGCCCTTGGGTTAATGGGGTCACCCCTATACAAACTTTGACTGTATACGGACTGTTTAGGGAAAGTTACAGTAGATTAACAATATTAACAAAGATAGACGAAAAAAAGGTCCAAAAAAACTTATACCTTAAAAATAACCTAAGTAAAACACCTTGGTGACCTTGCCCCTTGGGGTATAAGGGGCTCACCCCTACACATATATTGTTTGTAACTGGACAATTTTTGTGAAGTTACAGTAAGAACAACAATAGAAAACAAAGATAGACAAAAAAAACAAAGTTCCGAAAAACTTTAACCAAAAAGGGGTAACGCCCCGACCCCCGACGCCGGGGGGCGAGTAGTTTACCCCCCCTATTTTCCCAAATAGTGGCGCTAAAAATGGTCTTGATTTTTTCCCTCGGCATTAAAAAATTTTGTTATATTTGTTTATAGGAAAAACAAAGAGAATTTTAACTAAAAAAAACCCCTAATCCACACAAAAGTACTTATCATTTACCTTACGTCAAATACATCAAAAATTGGATGTAAAATGCGTGTTGACTACAGAAAAAGTTCCCCAATTTTCTCCTAGGGGTAATAGTAATAAATAGAACTTTTCGTAAAGATTAATAGACGCAAAAGGTTGGGGGGTTCTTCTCTGCACACCCTCTCATAAATTTTTTTATTTTTGCCATTGTACACAAAATCCCCCAATATGACAAGAATGCCCACGGAAAAGTCTTTTTGTATTACCTTTTCCAGTGTGACCTTTACTAGGGGTCTTGGTCTTGGGCATGACACCTGGGTTTATTATGGTGAACTTTATCCAAATTACTAAAGTCCCTTCATGGGTCGCAGAGTTATTGCCAGAACCAAAAAGACCTTTAAACCTTTTACCTCTAAGTGTGCCTTTACCTTGGGCAAGGGTTTGGGTCTTGGCATAACACGTTGTCTCTTATGGGACATTTTGCCCAGAATTCCAAAATCCCTTATGTTTTTGGGTTTTTGACCAGACGAAAAGGCCCTTTTAAACCTTTACATCTAAGTGGGGAACCTTGCTACTTAGGGCTAGTGGTTGGGGCTAGCAAAAATTTTCATTGAAACATCCCGAAACATTTTTTATAAAAAAAAGTATGAAATCCCTTCACTTTTTCTACAAGATATTTTATAAAATTTACAATTTTTATGTAAAACATCCAGAGAAGTTGAAGATTAAACAAGTCCACACTTTTAACTTCCATATTCATAATTATTAAAAGTTGTGGGATAAAATTTTTGTAAATTAATAAAAAATAGTTCTCATTCTGCAATTATTTTTTTCCCCCTATTTTGATATTTCTTCTTGATTCCCCCAATCGTTTTGGGAAAAAAGATTAAACCTTTGTATTTCCCTTTTCCCCTGTTAAAATTTTTTTTCAGAAATTTTGCTCACAAAATTTGGGAAAAGAAATTTTGCACTGGACCCCATTTTCCCCGAACAGTACCCTTCCTTAAAATTCCTTTTCAATTGCAATTGTTACATTTAATGTTTTTTTGCAAATTATCTTAGGGGTTCTTTAACTATCATTTTCTTTTTTCTCTAATACTTGATATTTTATTTCTCTGATTCGGAAATATGGGGTACATTTGCAGATGTTTGATTCCAAATAGTTCAGTTTTTGTTACCAGTGTTTAAACAATTTTGGGCCCCTTTAGATGATCATCTAATGGGAAAAATTTTTGATTTTCACACTAGTTAAACTTACTGTTTTATATGTTCATAAAACCAAAATTAAAGAAAGTAAAAACTTACAATTTAAAAATTTTTCAGTCTGACAGCTTATCAACAAAATGTCATTAAAAAGTGGAAAAACCTACCTTACACAATAAAGACAAAAAAATCAGCTTTGAATTCAAACAGATGATTATTTTTGTATGCTTCATGCATTTCCTTTTCAACAACCTAAAATGGACTGATCACTTCAATGTCCAAAGTTACAAATTTCTTATAAATTGTTTGAAACTGTCGAGGATCACAAAGTAAAGGTATTTGTGATTTTTAAAGGCATCACTCAAAAAAGTAACCTAAATGAATCTTGAATATGTGCATGCCACTTCATGTTGATAATTTCTATCAACTTACTTTTGCACTGTGACACGTATGAAAACTGTAGGAGGGGATGAAAATTTTAAATTTTTATAAAATAAAAAGGGCAAAAACTCCAAATTTAGATTTTTGGGTAAAATAGTAAAGGCCTTAATTTTACATTTTAAATACAAAGTTATTAAATTTCAAAGGGCATTAGAAGAAAGTGGGGGAGGGTGAGTCACAAAGAAACAAAAGAAAAAAACGTACTCTTTCTTTAATTTAAGTTTAAAGGGCCAAACTTTAGAAAACTGTCATCAGATGTAAAAAACCATATGTTGTGTATATTCTCTGTTGGCCCTAAGTTTCCCCTGTCCCTTTGAAAATGATGGATCTGCAGAAAAGGGTTTTTATGCAAAAAGTATGAAGGAAGCTTGATAGACAATTTTTAAAAGAAAATGCAATACTGAAGAAACAAATATCAATTTGATAGTTGACATATGTGCCTTCCTTTTATGCTGATTTAAACCAATTTTCTTTTTTTAATGATAATGTAAATTCTAAAAAAATTAATTGCAGCCTGCTTTCCTTCCTTTTTATGCTACGTCATAGTCTAGCCAAAACTCTTTAAAATGGTGCATAGAGGCATTTTGTTCACCATATCAACTGTAAATAAAAAAAAACCCAAAATGTACTTTTTTTATACAAACTTTTTTTCCAATTAACAGTGTTTTTCCATAAATTTCCATTGCAACTTAATTAAAAAAAAAATTTAAAAGTAAATTACATAATTTTAAAAACAGTTTTTTTGTTTGTAAAAATAAGGCTGAAAGCCATATCATTTTCAAAACACTTTTAAAAAACCTACCGTTAAAATGGTGTGTTTTAAAATTGGGGTCTTTTGCTTTTTGGCAATTTTTTGCATTCATTTCCCATTATTTCTTTTAAAATTTATATCTTTAATGAAAAAAGTATTTAGCATAAAAAAAAAAAATATGGAAAAATATTGGTGGTTTTCAAAAAAAATGAAGCAAAAGTGTGCTGGGGTTGGAAATTAAATAATTTTTTTTTGGTGGTCCCTTTTTTTATTGCAATAATTCAAATTTGGGGGAAAACAAATTTGGGGAAAATGTTTGAAATACCATCGATAATATTTTGAACACCTTCATTCATAATTTTTAGAGAAATTTCCGTAAGTGGGGGATAAATTTGAGTGTTTTAGACAAGGGAAAATTTTAAACAGAAATGTTTTTAACATATATGAATGGTGTTGTGTTAGTTTTTAAACTTAAAAAATTTTTAAATGTTTGTGACTTTGGTTTTTAAAAAACCCTTTCTGCACAAATTACTTAAAAAAAAAATTTTTCCTAAAAAGTTGTTGCTGAAAAAAAAATAAATTTAAAATATTTTATAAAACTTTTTTTTCCCCCCACATTTTGCGGTTTATAACCAATTCCAAATTTTTAAAAATTTCTGGTGTTTTTAAGAGATCACAGGGGCACATACTAAAAAAACAGGTAAACCTGGGTTTTTACTTTTTTTCCCTTAAATGAAAAAACCTTTTTGTTAAAGAATCTTACAAGGGAATTTTTGGGGGTATAACTTAGAAATTCTGGAAATTTTTTTATAAAACAATAAAAACATAAGGGGTCTTCAGAGCTGTAAAGGGTAAGACTTTGTAAAACATTATGACTAAGAAAATAAAGGGGTTATGAAAATTGTTGTGTTCAAATTTTAAAATTTTCACAATTTTTTTTTGAAGGGCTTCCATCACAAAGAATGAACTATTGGTAAAATAAAATGTAGTAATGAAAAGAATATTTTTTTTAAAGTGGGTTTTGATTTCATAAGAAAACCAAAACGAACAAATTAAGTTTGGGTTTTAAAAAATTTTAAAAAACAGTTGAAAACTATCCTTCTGCAAAAAGTCACACTTTGGTGCAAAAAGGGGACAAAAATTGCTAATAAATTTAAAATAACTTTAAAAACTTTAGAGCCCCCTTCATCGAAAAAATTTGCCCCCCATTTCTTTTACATTTATTTGGGTATATTTGCCCCAAAAACACATTCAAAAATGAAAGAATTAAAAATGGTGAAAAAAAAGAAAAAGCTTTTTATTTTTAAAACCACCCTTTAAAAGGGAATCAATTAATTGGAATTTGACAAATGTGGTTAATTATCTTAAAATATCATTTGCTTTTATTTCTTTTTGCTGATTCTGTGGGCTACGCCAGTTTATTTTTTGAAGTTTAACAATTCATGCATGCCATGTAAAAAAATAATTATATATTTTTTAACACATCTTGCTGTATTAGGCCTATTGTATTTTTTTCTTCCATTGTTAAAAAATTTTTGATTTTTTGGGGCATGCATGTTTTTTTTTTAGACCCTTGACCCCTTTTCGCTATGCGAGGGGGTCCTTTTTTGGCTTTTCTTATACATTGTTCTTTTTTTTCAAATTATTTTGAAATGAACACTATAAACTTGACTTTACCTAGCTGTACTTTTGGCGACATCATTATTCCCTGCTTTAACAAGAAAGTCTGGGAACGCCCCCAGGTTAAAAAATTTGAAAGACTTTTTTTTCCATGGGGGCGGTATTCATTTATCGAAAAACAACAGACGGATTTAATGCCGTGACCCTTTATTCTAAATTTTTTTCTTTTAAAAAAATTTTTGGTTTTTTTTTCGGTGATTTGCCCCTCCGTCAACATTTTTGGCAAAATGCAGGTCTATGTTTAAATTATGTCAATTCAAAATCAAAATACATCAAAGTTTTTTTTTTTGACATGATCTTTTCGGCATTCACATTCACCCATTTTCCCCCATTAAAACAAGGGGGTTTTCTTTTCAGATCTATTTCAAGTCTGAGAATGATTTGTTGAGATCTACCAGTGGGCAATGAATCTATGGCGGCAGTGATACAAGCATGCTTTGCTATTTCTCCGCCCCAAATGGCAAATCATTTTCAGACTTAAAAAGAGTCGACTGATATCAAAAATTTTTTGAATCGTTTTCAAAAAAAAATTAATTTTTTTTAAAAAAATATAACTTGCATTACCATGTTCCTATCCCAGAACAAATGGGCCGTCAAAATTTGTAAACACGGGGAGGCCTTTTTACAAGACAGTCATTAAACTTTTCCCAAGGAAAAAATCCAAATTTATTCCGTTATTTCCTATGCGATTTATCGTGAAAATTTTAAATTTTAGGGATAATGTTCGCATTAGTTTAAGCATAAAATTTAAATTTTTGTGAACCCGTGCTTTTTAAATTTTTTTTACATTACGCCGAAAATCTGAAATCCAAGAGGCCATGTGCCACTTGATCACTTTCTCGCCTAACATTTTTGTGTTTTAAAAAATATGCTGAAATTTTTCATTTATTCTGTCAATTACTTTGTGACGCAAAAACCCTTTTTCAAAAATAAAATTTAACATCTGACTTTTATGTGTATTGCCCTTGTTGATATTTGGTTTTGTCATGATCCCATTTTATCTCAAATTATTGTGAAATGATGGTCTGCTGAAAAAAAGAGAAAATAAAAATTTTTTTTAAATTATCGCTAAAAGGCACTTTCAAACAAATTTTTTTTTAAAAAAATTGATTGCTGCGGGGGGAGATATATTATCCAGGGACGTTTTGGTTTCAATTTTAGGCAGAATAATGCTTAAAAGTGCAGCTTTCATTTTGAAAAAATAGCCCCCTAAAAAAATTTTTTTCTTTTCTGCCGGGTTTTCGGACAAATTGGCATTTTTTTTTTTCAAGATATTACTTCAAAGGAGAGCAAATCATTTTAATAGGGGATTTCATTCACAAAAATGAAATTTTTCATAAAATTCCAAAATGGTTGTAATCAAGCCAAAAGTCGATATTTTTGGGTATAGAAATTTTCCTTAATTTACCCAAAAAATTTTGACAATGGTCCAATTTTATTTTTAAAGCAATATCAAAATTTGATACTGTCATCGGTCACTTATCTCCATGTGACCTGTTATACTTTTCTGTATTTTTAGAGGTTTTCAACTGGTAGACCCGATTTATCGATATGAAGTGTCAGATAAATCATAATATTTATCATTATAATCCGCATTTTATAGTTACTTGGTTTTGTGGGGTTAGTTTGTGATGTCATCTGTAGGTTGGGTAAGGTAAAAATAATGAGGAAGTTAGAAAAGGGTCACTCGGTATAAATGATTATTTGGTTTCTACATATTTCGTTTTTAACTTTTGACGGATAATATTCAATCGAACTTAGTCTGTTATTTGGTTTCTGCACATTTCAGTACCTCTCGAGATCAGACTCAATACTGTTATTTGGTTGCTACATATTAATTTCATTACCTCTCAGAACAGATTCAATGAGATAATATTCAATCGAACCTAATCTGTTATTTGGTGTCTACATGTATCAATACCTCTCGAGATTTGACTAAATCGAATCTAGCCTGTATTCAAGTTTGGTTTCTACACATTTCAATACCTCTCGAGATCAGACTCAATCGAACAAAATTTGTTATTTGGTTTCTATGCATTTCGTTAAGTTTGGAGACCAGGCCTAATCGAACCTAGTCTGTAATTTGGTTTCTACACAATTCAATAACTTTCCCGATCAGACTTAATCAAACCTAGTCTGTAATTTGGTTTTTACATTCGAGATCAGATTCGATCGAATCTAGTCTGTTATTCGGTTTCTACACATTTCATCACCTCTCCAGATCAGTTTTAATCAAGCCAGGTCTGTTATTTGGTTTCTACACTTTTCATCACCTCTCCAGATCAGACTTAATCAAGCCTGATCTGTTATTTTGGTTTCTACAGAGTTCATCACCTTATGAGATCAGACTCAATAAAATAGGGTCTGTAATTTGGTTTCTACACATTTCGTTCCGTCTTGAGATCAGATTAAATCGAACTTGTCGTCTGTTACTTGGTTTCTACACACTCGAATACATCTAGATACCAGACACAAACAAACAGGGTCTGTTATTTGGTTGCTACATATTTCACTATCTATATCGAACAGAGTGTGTTATAATTTTATTATGGATGCGTTATTTGTTTCCAGAGACATCCCTTAAAGGTGTGAATCTGAATTTGGAGAGGTATCTTAATACGTTCGAAAAATGTAAAATTGTTTTAGTGTCATGTTCCCTTAACATTTTAAAGATTAATTTCCGGGCTTATTCAGCAACGCTTTGGTTCCTGCACTACTGAATTTGTTCTTTGTGTTAGGGACTTTTCTCTTGAAATGATGAAAGGCGGAGAAGAGATCACAGATGATGAATATTTAGAACATTGTCTTGAGAGTATCGCCGGAGATCGTGAGGTTACAGAACAAACCAACAAAACAAGAACGTTCTTAAAGCGAAAGTTTCCGGTCAGAAAGTGTTTTACTTTTGACAGGCCTGCTGGGAGAAAAAAACTGCGGGAACTTGAATCACTTAGGGATAAAGATTTAAGTGAAGCATTTATAGAAGATGCAGACAAGTTTGTGAGATATATTTATGGAAGAAAGCCAAAACTGCTGCCGGAGAGGGTCGCTGTTGATGGCAAGAGTAAGTGTAATTGATACGTTACTGAAACACGGATAGATTTAATGAAGACTCCGGAATACAATCAGTCATATTTGGTTATAGTGTACAAATGACAACTAAACAAGAATTATAAACAGGTCTCCATGATTATCTATTGTCGGTTTTTGTATTTTTAGAAATTTCTCCGAGTAAGGTATGGATATTTTTTAATGAAAAAAATGTTTATGGTGTATTTAAGAATCTGGCTGTAAACGAATAAATCTTAAACTGAGATAGATTCAGAAGCGTCCTAAATGTTAAGCTCCTTTGGAACGGTTGTTTACTTGAAACACTTCATCTGTTATATCTTTCCACTACACTGTCTATTTATGCATAAGTCGGTTTTGCCATTTAGAGCTTTGTTGGCATTAACTGTACACAGCTCCTCCATAAATTCTCTTACCTGTGTGATTGGTATTTTTTTCTTTCTTACAGGAACACTTTGTAAAACTCCGAATGTACGTTCACCCAGGCAATATACAACAAAGAATCTATTTACCAAATTTGTACATGTACGTCAATTTGCGTTATAGACATATTTCTGTTTACATGAAAGCCAAAGTTGTAAACTCCCCTTTTACATCTCTGATGTTTTTGTTCTCGCAGGATAACATACTATTTTGATATTCTGCTTCACAGTTTTCTCGTGTATGTTGGTGCAGCATGTTGATTCGCTTACGGCAGGAGCTATTCCGGATATACAGGATGCTTTGACCAGGGTAGTTGAGAAAGAAAATAAAGAACTTGTAAGAATTACAAAGGCAGCTTACAGTCAAGAGATGTATGTTTTGAGATCTAAACCAATGAGTTCTGCAAGCTTTAATGAGAAATCTGACCAAATTATTCAAAGTCTGATGGATGAGTTTAGGGAAAAAGTAAGGTTTGACAGCTATCACAAATTTGAAAATCTGGCAAAGGTAGGTTGTAATACATCTTTATTTGGGATTGTTTCATAAAAATACAATAAATATCCTACCATTCAAACGCGTTTAATCATGCGTCGTATTTAGTATATTCGGTGTATGAGTGAAATTGCAAAAACTGAAATGTAAGTTGACAATTGTTTTCATTTTCTCATAACCTTTCTTTACTTTTACGCAGTAAGTCCGTCCGTTTAATATAAGCAATTCTGGTGAATGAATCTGTCACATGTGCTAGCGTAATAGCTCTAGTTATTGTTAGTAACTTTAAGAAAATATGATGAACAAGAAGTGTCTCAGGTATAACAGAAGAGCAACAAAGCAAAGGTGTATATAAAAACAAAATTTACTTTTTGGCCACCCAGTAATCACGTCCACTTACCATTGGTGACTGTTGGTGGTATTATCGTACGCATGCGGTCTTTCGTAGCTATGATGACTGAATTATTAGGACAGTCACAATAGAACTTCCTTTCCCCAGAAGTATACCAAAGTCAGAAACATGCATTCTGTGAGTGACAAACTCCAGATTCCGCTGATAGACTTGTATTTTCTATCTTTTGTTTTAAGCGAGGTAAACATTTACATAAAAACTGTTTTATTTTGTTGTCAGAACAGTTTAGAAATGATAAAAGAATCATCAAGACACAAGAATTCAAAAAAGATTTTCAAGCATTGCTATTCGGTTGTGAAAAAGTTATATGACGAGCGTATCAGAGATGGAAGTCAGTTCTTCACAATAGGAGGTCATCAGGACTATAGAGAAGAAATAGAACAATTAAAAGAGCAATATGACCAGGAATGCAGACATTTAGACTACAAACAGGTATACACTTCTTAAAGGATTTTTCATAGATATTTGAGTAAAAATGAAAATAAAGAGGTGTTGTGTGGGCACACGTGCGTGTAGAATTTTATGCTTTATGTCTAAAAGCGTATAGCCTCAAACTGTGAATCTAAACTTTAAAACATGTAGATCTAGGAACGGTGAGACAAACGATACATAGAAGATATATTTCCTTAAAGGGTACCGTGTCAATACTCAAAAGCTAGCTCGTGCACTTGAAAAAGATAATATATCACCCATGTCCCTGCTGTGCTACCGTACGCATGAGTACAACATGTATTATAATCGGACATTACAATCTCTCTTATGTAATTTAAATATACTTTTAGATGATAAAGAGTATGTTTAATTTTTACACGTCCTTTAAGATTTTTTGACTTTGCACCACTGTTAAGTGTATACACACCAAACTCTTAGCAATGCTATTAACTCTCATTCTGCATTCAAGGTAGATTGCAAATCGAAGTGTGAGATAATGATGATATTAACATATATTTTGAATGAATAATTGTAATAATCGGCTATTTACGTTTTATATTTTCATGTAAACGAGCTGTTTTCCCTATAAAAATACATACGGGTAAATTTTAATTAACAATTAGGCTATTTGTGACAGTAACAGTGTTTTCTGACCTCTTTATATCAGTATTTGCGGTTGCAGTAATACTATAATTTGAGGTCAACTACGTTGACGGACATTATAACATTTCTCTGCTGACAACTTCATTTGTCAAGTAACACAAAATAAATCCGTGATATATTAACTAAATACAAAAAAAAATGTGCTTTGGTAGTGTGTTTTAAATTAAGGTTGTAGACCTGTAATGACAGTCGGTATTTTCCGTACGATAACGTTTCCTCCGTATGTGAGTCGACATTCTCCGGTTGTTATGGAAACCATTGCTCGTGTGAGCTTCATTTACGGCCGATAATTCCGATATAACAGACGAGAATACGAAATCTAACGGAAACTGTCGGCTGTCATTTACAGGTCTTCTACTTTAAGGTTTACACGCGATTTATTACGGAAAGAAACATTGGCAGTCAATCACACTCGCTGCTTCCTATGATCGAACTGTTGCGGAAAACAAGGACTGAGCTAAGGAATCGTCATGACCAAAGTGGAGTTTGAACACGTGACCTCTGCGTTTTGCTTTCCGCTTTATCACAGATTGTACATGTTTGTTCATATAAGTCAAAACGTAATGAAGGAACATCTTTAGAAAAGCTGTTAAGTTTTGTTCTGTTCTTTCTTTTGTTGCGTTTTAGGTATTTAATACAAACTTTAATAATCAACAGATATACATTTTAAATTGCATAGCTTATGATTCAATACGAGCTGAATTGTCGAAAATTCTTTTTTAATTGATACTTTCAGGCTGATTGGGCATTCATGGCTTTAATAAATGAAAGGTCAACAACGGAAAGAAATATTGTCATGGAGGACTGTAAACTGAGGAAGGAAAAAGATTATCGTAATATATTTTATTTATATTTTTGTATTTTTGGTTTTGTCTTTAAATAGTTATATCATCAGTCTGCCCGACCTCTCGTGTTTTCAACTGTTAAGAAAACCTTAGGATACCACTTCTGTTTCTTTTTAGAAACAAGCGGGTAATTACTCTTTAGAAAAAGGTTTTACATTTAGTAAGTAAAACAAATCAGCTGACTACAGAAGATGAAAGACTGCGATCCCTAAACAGCTGCTAGAATCTCCAGTGGAAAGAAACAAAAGATTTTAAAATCTGCAACCTTTAACATGCATTAACCGGTTTTATTTTCAGTTTAATGTTACAACATTTAACTATTTGATTTCCATGATATTCTATTAAATCATTCGTGCTGTATTTTTTTTTACCGTTTATATGACTTTCTTAGAAAGATTTGTTGTTTTGCAAGGAAAAAAGTAAGCAGGCAATAAAACACGAGAAACGTCTCCTAATCTGATACTTCAGAGCCGAGCGAATCATCACACAAGCGAATGCATAAATTCACAAATAATAGTAATTCACATATTCGTAATATATACATGACGTAGAAACTAATCAAGTAAAATTACAGCACGTTAATAAGTTTTCGAAACGACTGTTCTCATCGATTAGCTTGAAAAAACAGATATGATATAACGACTATTAAAACTCAATTTTTTAAATAAATTTTCTTCAGATAACATAGACCAACTGCGAAGAGAACAGGAAAATCAAAGACTTGAAGCGAGAAGAAAGGTTGAAACATTCCAGCAACAAGAAGAAGTTAACAGGGAACGTGATAAAGAAGCTCAAAGACAAGAATTTAATCAAAGAGACAAAGCACTTGATGCTTATGCAACGGAAACAAGAAACAGGCTACCTCCTGGTTACTAGTATTTTCCATAGACTGATGGTCGAAATGTAAACAGTAGTAGGCCTACCGTTTTGATCAGTGGATATAATTGTTAAGATAATAAAGTATTAAACAATACTTACTCATCAACGTTTTCTGGACTGAAATAATCCCTGATTTTAGTATTGCTCTATGGTAATTACTGTGACATGCTCAGTGACATGTTCAAATTTTTAGTTGTATAGTATTTAAAAAAAACTGCGATTGTCGTATGCTTGCAAACAGCATTTTGTTCCAATTTAAATTCCCTGATCTAAAAGTATTATTTTGTAAATAGTTTCTGTTGTAGACTGGTAAAAACTGTCATCATTTCTGAGTATCGAGTTCAAATTGTTGTGAATTATTTTCATGCATTCATTAAATTTAAATGGAAATATACTTTTGATTTTACGTTTGATGAATAACATATTTTTATATCCTACTCAAAACGTGAGCAAGATCCAAATGTTTAATAAGTAGGCCATGCGGTAGTCTGATCAAGATCTGCACTGTTCGCCGTATCTTTTTGGCAAGCACCCCTTTTAACAGTTGATGGTACTGACCACATTGAAAGTTGCCTTGTTCATTATAGAAATTTAGCAAGATAAGGGTAAGGATAAGCTATTTCTTAATTTGTATGATACAAAGAATGTAAAAAAACTCCTCACCATTTGAATGTCTATCAACCCTACTGTTTAAATAGCCTCGGTTTTTCATCAAAGGATACCGCGTTCAAAGAATCAACATGTCTAAGATGTTTTACATGCATTCTTGCATAAAAACTACTTTTTTTCACTGGATCCGCCCATGTATATACGGGAGAAAAATCGTGTGCAAACAAGGCAATTCACGTGCTGTTAATACATGATTTTTATTTTTGAAATGCTTTGCCAGGGATATATATGTGTATTTTTGCGCACACTGATATTTGGCATCTGCGTCATGTTTCTGCCTTTAAAAAGCGTCTGTTCAGTTATTGTAAATAACTGTGAATAAATAAGTATCGCGTGTAATTTGTGCTATTGTTCGTTTTTAGGTATTATATTTATGATTTTGGTAAGTATCAGTCAGTATGTTTTTATCTAATTTCTTGAAGAATTTGTATAAACAGCTTGGAAACTTGACACTACGTTCGTACTCATCCGTACTCCAAATGCGTGTCCGTACTCAATATAACTCGAATGTAAAGTTATTATTCTTGAAATTGTGATCGAGTCCACCAAATTGTGAAATGATATGAACAATTATTGGTAATTTTATGTTTGTAATAATGAGAGATAAAAAAATCGCTTAAAAACCTTCAGGATGTGCTTTTGATAGGGTTGTTTATTTCCGGGCCCTTGATACGGATATTTAAAACATGTTTACCGTTTCCAAGAACAACAGGAATGGTAAATAAAAAATGTACCGGAATCGTCAAGTCATCACATATGAAAACAATACATAAATCGTCGTGAAATATTTTTTTATGCAAGAATAGCGACAATACACGTTTGCTTTGTGTATTAACGTCTGCAGAAGCCCTTGGGATATGTTTGTGACCTCGACCTTCGGTCTCGGTCACAAACAATCCCGCGGGCTTCTGCAGACGTTAATACACAAAAAAAAACGTGTATTATCCCTACATTGGCCAGTTTATTTACCAAATGTATCTTCACAGTACTTTTTTGAAATATAAGAACTAATATTTCGCAATTTACTTGTCTTTCGTGTGAATATCAAGCAACATACAAACAAAACGTGTCAAAAGAGTCAGTGATAATTTTCACACCACCACTGTCATACATATGTAGACTCTCATTCTGGACGATACTTCAGCATGCAAGATGGCAAATGGAAGTAGCTATCAAATAATCTCCGCTGGTGAATATGGGCTGGGCCTACAAATACTTCATGGCATCCTACATTATTTGATCATTAAATTCCTGATGTTGGTATCAGGCTGTACTCACAAACATTAAATGTTGCATCAACCCCAAGCACTTAATATCTTTTAGTTTGGTACAGATCTACTTTATATCCAGTAACAGTAACTGCTGATCATTTTATAGGAGCATTGAAAGTTCTATTGACGTTGTTACTTCCCGAACAAACTGAACGTTATGTAAATGATAGTTATGCACAATTCCATAAGCTCTAAAACTGTTGTCAGAATAGTTTCTAGGGTATTCCTCTCGAAGTAAATATTCTCCATACCACTCTCTTTGTCTAACATTTAGAGTGTTGTTTTACCTAAATACTTAATATCAAAAATTGTTCTTAATTTCAAAATTGAAATAACTGTCACAGGACGATAAAGTCAGGTGAATAGCTGAACATCCTCAAGTTTTTCAAGGCCAATTCCACAACAAATCGAAACATTCCGTGTAGAGTCTCAACGTCCAGAAAATCTTCACACTCCACAGGTTATTAATCTATTCGTTATAATGACAAATACTATTGTAATGACGACGGCAGTAATGCTGATGGTACAACAACTGATAATAATAAAACATTTCATCCCTGTTATCAATTGTTAAAACAAACATAATAAAGTCATAATATACTAAAATATAATAATAAGGATGATGATTATGATGATGATGATGATGATGATGGTAGCACGAAGAAGATAGCAATTATGAATATACTGACGAAAGTCTAAAATTTTACCTGAATGTGGGTTCGCTGGTTGGTTCAAAACCGATGATCCTGCGGTTCTGTATAAACCCACGACTGCTACCACAATAAGATATGTGCATATTAAATAGAGGCATCTGTGTGTAAAGAAATGCAGAAAAAAAATATTTAAACCAAACTAAGAATATGATCTGTTATCTTTGAAAGTCAACATATTCCCGCACACTCTATGCCCCATTTGCAACACTGTTATCGTTTGTTTGTATGTAAGTTTATTTATAGTCGCCATCGGTAACCCATATGGGCGACTCTTCCAGAAGACGCTCCAATTTCAGAAGCTTCCCTAGTTCTTTGGTGTACCAGGTGTAAAACACCCGTAGTAATTTGTACTTGGAGGAACGGCAGCTCGAACTCACGATCCCTGGTTTTATAGTCAGACAGGTTTACCACTGGACCACGGCGTCCGCACTATTATTTTATTGTGGCTGTTGAAATACCGACAAACAAATATATACCATATTCTGTAAACAAACTTACAAATGAAACGTACCTTATAGAAATATAACTTTATATTTTGCCTTCTACAAGTTTCTTGCATTTCTATTGGTCAAGTGACGTCACGTGCAGACCAGTTATATTCCATATCCGTTTAGTAATTTTCCGATATGATATATGATTAAAACAAAAGTGGCTGCCGGATAATTAAAGCTGCAGCCGCAGAGAAAATTTAGTTTTTTACTTCCATCTTAGTCAAATGATATAAATCGGAAGTAGAAGAACGGTAACTCTATAAGTGAGATTATGCAGAAATTTTGTTTAATTCGTGTTTATAAGCAAAATAATAGTAAAGCAGAGGATTCAACATTTTCTTACTCTGCAGTTTGTTGCAGGATCATTGAAAATAATCTGTTCATAACCTACGTAAATGAGCTATTGTGTTTTGTGCGTCAGTCGAAATACAGTTCACTTCATATTTTATGACAGTACATTGTAAAAATAAAACATGATCAGCCAAACAAGTTATGATCAGATGATTGAAGATTCCAGTCTACACCGTGAGAAAGTATAGCTATAGTGTACAGAATGTTTGATCATACCATTATCCATCATCTCACAGGCATTTAACCTCTATCATTCTGTAACCAATTACCGTTCCGTTATACAGTTATTGTTTATTCAGCAAATACTGAAGTACAGAGTAACCGGCAAGATAATGGGCTTTTTAAATCGTTACACGGCTGTTAAATTGGTGACCAGATATAGATTTTCAAGACAGCGTATATCACCAATATCACCGACAATCTGTGTAACTAATAATACACATACATGTAAAATGCAAAGATAAACATATTGTTCAACCTGTAAAAAATGATTATTCAAATAAAGTATCATTTGAATAAATCAAAATACTACGATATATATGACATTTCTCTTCCCTATACAAAACAACCACTGTTCAGAGTATATCAAATTAATAAGATACACTGGGTATCTAATAATGACAAAGAAACGTATATTACGTGATAACATCAAGTAAAGGTTATGTTCCTTAAATGGGTTCTGTTAAAAGGGCTTTTTTGGCTTTTATTTGAATAATATCATCTCTGGGCACATTTTATATTAGTACTAATTAAAGCTCTGGCTGTAAGCACTTTGTTTGGTGCTGCATTCAGTTTGACATCTATTCTTTTAATCATTTATTTCACTGCATTCTTTTTGCAAACCTTTTATAAATAAATTTTACTTGATGGCTAAACCATACAGTCCCACATGTTCGGAGCCAGGGCCAATAAGAATGTCAATACAGAAACAACCTGCTGGAGTTACTTCCACTGTTAATGAAGTAAATTTGCATGTGAGAAATCTGACAGAACTAACATAGGGACGGGAGCCAGTCTAATTCAAATATTCCGCTTCAGGTCTTTTATGAATCCTCTTACCTGTACTTATTATGCATGACTTAAATTCATTTCGGATGAAATATGCAACAGTATTTTAAAAGTGTATAAGATACTTTTCACAGCCAAACTTTTGTAACACTCCTCAACCTTTATCATATACACTCACGCAGCGTCCGTTTCTTAGGCAAACGTAAACGCACAGTATAAGTACTCCATGTAACAGCATTGCTATATCTCTTTCTCTCAAATTTCACATGATAGAATTTGTGTGGGAGAAACGGCTAGATACGTCTTGTTTTAACTTATAATGGAATGGGAATCGTTTTCGAGGTAAGATTTTTTATTCATTACACGTACAAGTATCATTTTCATATCCTCTGAGTCTCTATTCCATCCACCGTGCGGTACTTAGAATGTCAATAATGATATTAAACAAGAAAACATGGATATTACGTATTGCAGGACTTGGAAGGAACTGGTGCCAAAAGAAGGACGGCTCTTGCATATCTTGTAATTAAACTGGTCCAGATCATCCATATATACGATTCGATAGTAAATCACCTTTGATATAAGCAACTCAGAAATATCTTATGCAACTTCTTCTAATATACGAACATTTTTTAATTGTGTTTAACTAAAATAGTTTGTATTTGAAACATACATTTATCCTATATTACATTACAAAATCAGTACCGGTTACTCTGTACTTCAGTATTTGCTGGCGCAATTCATGGATTTTCCGGTCCTAATTTTTCGTTCATTTAACATAGGACAAACTTACAGAGTAAAACTTATTTTAAAGTTTACAAATTAAAATATGTCTATTTATACTTTATTCATTATTATATACTTTTATCTAGATGACTCACTTGATTGTACTAATTATTAGAATATATGTAGGTTATATATTTATATTAGATTCAATAGTATCGTAAAGTTCACGATAATTACTTTGTGGACCAGGAACCTTCAGACTAGGTTATAGACTATGACATACCTTTATGTATGAAGTGAGTTAAATAAAGTACCTGTTCCATTTTTTCTGTTCTGCTAGTTGTAGCATTTTTGTTAAGATCCGTAACCTTCTGGAATGATGAAATACATATAACTGATATATTTATGTAATGAAGTAAGTTCTTGTCTGCTGCACACAGATAAGAAACTAAGCGAAGTTGTAGTTATGTAAGATAATGAAGAAAAAATATTTGTGAGACTGTCATGATTCCACTTTATAAGATTTAATGAGATTCACACTTCAAACAAAATCAAATAAATGATAAAATGAAGCAAATCTATTTTGAAATAATAATTGCACGAATGCACGAATACTGAAAAAAAAACTCCTAAAACTATTGTTTAGATTGTAAATGCTTTGTGGGACCACATGTTACATATGCGATCGCATTAGTAACACCTGTTACGAATGTGGTCCTACAGTGCTTTTATCTTATTATCCATTTGTAGCTTTTTACGTGTAAATTTTGTTCTAAGGTACATAATATGTGTAGTAATATAACGGAGCAAACTTTATATGCACAGTTTACCTAAGGACCTGTGAAAAGTCCAGAAATCTATCCTAGAACTTTACCTTCAAAAGTGCATGACAACGGAATTTTTTTTCAATCGCTTAATTCACCAATGTGAATTCAATTTTTTTGAAGATATGCATTTTATAGCACCATTTCAAAGAATCGCTGTGTTAGAACAAAAAGCAAAAGTTACTTAAAAATTAAGGAATTTCAATGTTTAAGACTTCTTTTATGAAAAGTAGTTCACTAATTTTCTGTAATTGTATACATTTCCATTGCCTGCACATCTGAAACATTTTAAACCTACATTTAACAATATCAGTCTTAAGTTATCGTTAATTTCTGTTCGATTACGTAATCTATATGGCGTTTTGTCAACCTTCGGATAAAAATGTTGCTCATGTCAGTCCCTGGTTTTCCGTTCATACCGGAGAATGCCGACTTCCCGTATGCTGAACATGTAATCGAACGGAATTTCCGATCGCCGTTACGGGTGCACTACCTTAAACGAATTAAAAGGTTAGGGGGGACTAGTCATGTATGATGCAAGGAAAACATTTATGCGTAAAAACACACACTGTCAAAATACGCTAAAGAAAAGACAGAAAAAAAAGTTATGATGTCAAGCATATACATAAATTCAGATGCCATATAATTGTGTTTATGTGCCGTTAAACCTAAAAAAAATATATTTTTAGGTAATCGTAATGACGTTAAAGTACAGTTCTTAAAACAAACGCAAGAAAATTCATGTATTTGTGAATCTAGAATTGCATGTATGTGATTACCACTTTTATGTGTGATTTCATATCATAAAGTACACTTTAGAAATAGAATGAGAATAGCTTCAAGATCGCCGTGGCCGAGTGGTTAAGGTCGCTGACTTCAAATCACTTGCCCCTCATCGATGTGGGTTCGAGCCTCACTCGGGGCGTTGAATTCTTCATGTGAGGAAGCCATCCAGCTGGCTTACGGAAGGTCGGTGGTTCTACCCAGGTGCCCGCTCGTGATGCACGGAGGGGCACCTGGGGTCTTCCTCCACTATTAAAGCTGGAAAGTCGCCATATGACCTATCATGTGTCCGTGCGACGTTAAATCCAAAAAAAAAATCGTTCAGAATGGTATGTATAAAAACACATACACAAGGCTAATGGGTTTTCCTTTCAAAAGTGATTTCTTACTTATAAAGGTTACCAGTATTTCAAGCGCCAATATGCCTGATAAGCAATTCGGAAGATGGAAAACTACAAGTGGAACCAGAGCCTCTGAAGCAGATCCAGCAAATAGATGTACCGTTGGTGGTGGTGGCTATAGCGGGGCTTTACCGGACTGGAAAATCCTATCTTTTGAATAGGTTAGCCGGCTCAAGCTCAGGTAGAACAGTAAAATTTATAATATTCTATTTACATTTTGAAATTATCCTTTTCATATA
Organism: Mercenaria mercenaria; assembly: GCF_021730395.1. Lineage (NCBI taxonomy): Eukaryota > Metazoa > Mollusca > Bivalvia > Venerida > Veneridae > Mercenaria > Mercenaria mercenaria. The sequence goes on along the minus strand of NC_069366.1, from coordinate 35,412,595 downwards.
TTTGTTGAAAACAGACCATTCGTATGGCGAAATATGTTTACAAAATATATCAACAGGACAAGTGATATAAGTCGTGACATATTGCAGAACTTTGAGCTTAAGGAGTTCGTTCACTATATCTGTATATACATATGTATAGAAATATTTATAATTTCGCTTTATCATGTGTTAGGTATGAGGGGTGTTGTGTTGCACATTTCATAATCTTTCTTCTCATGAACAGACTATAACATGTATACAGAGTATGCTAATATGGTTTGATACATTCAAAGGAACTTCTATATATCTTATTAACTTCTGTTTATTATTATTTTCAATTTTCTGCCTTTGTCTAAATAGCATAATGCAATATTTTTCTTTCTTATCATAAGGTAAGATTTCTGTGTAACACTATAAATGTTAAATAAGTTTTGTTAGATATACTGACAAGTATCCCCGGCTGAAAAAGGTTTCCCCGTACTTGTTTTCAGATTTGTTATTTTTCTTGTCTTTTGAGATTGTGGTTTACCATAATAGAAGCCGATGCTAGGATGTCATGAAGGATGTTGCCCATTTTATTACCTCTCATGAACAGAATCAGGCAAACCGATTGTGCTGTTATTTTTGCTTGGATACATTCTATGCTTCTAAAGGCCTCTTCTTATAAATTATATTACTTAGACCGCCACAGACCAGGTAATAAATGTTCAAAAAGATAATAAAATGGTGCTTTTCCGATCACTTATGTGTAACAGTTTGAACTTTAATCGTATAAAATGAAATTATTTTAGGATTTCCTCTGGGAAAAACAATCGAGTCTAAAACCAAAGGAATTTGGGTGTGGTGCCGAGAACATCCAGAGAAACCAAGTACGGTCCTGTTGCTGCTTGACACAGAGGGTCTTGGAGATGTGGCGAAGGTATGGCCGTATGGTTTGTGAGTATACTGGAATAAGATTATAGTGTAATAAGTTTCATTTTGATTCATATTGTTCCTTGTGTGCAATTTAATATTCAGCACACTTCCCGCCCATCCGACTTCCCCACTCAAGAAAAAAGACGTTTAACATACTGACACCACTTATTTTGGTTCATGCAAAACATGGTAAGGGTCCATGATAAAAATTGTTTAATAAAGAGCTCAAACGCATTTATAAATAAATTAATGGTTGGAAAATTAATATTAATTTAACTACATGTTTTCTGATAAATGTAAGCTTTAAAGTCTTACTATACTGACGGATGAGTGTATGTAAAATGAGAAAACCCTAGTAATTTCAAATTACGTATTGTTTGGGTGTGTGTTTTTTGTGTGTGTGAAAAAATTCTTTATCACATGTTTGGCGTCGTTGGAGTGAAACAAAACCATTACATCACTTTGGTATTACAGTAGTGTAATAAAGCTTCAAAGCTTTAAGTATACGAGACGTTGAGTTGGCCTGGTCTACCAAAAAAAAACAATTGATGACATACGTTAAAAAGAATATTACGTTTGCTTCTATCCACTTGAATTTATTAAACTCGTTTATAAAATTGATAAATTTTTCGTCATAGCCTCGAATTTTATTATTTTATTCAACTCGTATGAATAGACAATCATGTAAGTTTGTGCTACTGTTATTATTATTATTATTATTAGACCATTATTATTATAATCGTCATCGTCATTATCATTATTATTATTATACAGAACTCTAAATTATTCGTTGACAGGGTGACAGTGGCCATGACAACAGGATTTTCACCGTAGTAACGCTATTAAGCAGCGTGCTTGTGTACAATATGATGTCTGTTTTCAACCAAGACGCAGTAGAAAAACTAACGTATCCTTTAGAGTTTCTGTTTCTGGTTAATGTTTAAAATAATAAATAACTCTCGGGTCCGTATGCAAGTTGCGTTGTATAGTAAGACTCGAAACACTTCTACTGGTCCACAGTATGATTTCAAATAACTGATCTAATGTCTATACGTGTAAATAAAATAAATAAATAAATAAAAACATGCATGTTCTTTGCACAGCCACGTACGCAGTCTACCAGATTTTGCAATATATTCTACTAGTATTGTACAACCTTAAGGTAGTTCTGCACGTTAGGATCGAAATTTTTTCTACAATGTAGAATTTGATTAAACTCTGATTTTTCAAAACTTCGGAATATACTAAGAAAATTCAGCAAATAAAAAAGATAGGGTCGTGTGCTTGATTTTTTGTTAGATTGATTTGAAAAATTTCGACCTCACGCATTTTTTCATAATGGGAGTCTATGGGAAAAACGCAGTTTTCATAACAATTTCGCGAATAGAATTTTTTCTACAATGTAGATTTTTATGAAACTTCTCCCAGTCGTAAATAAACATATGGCCTATAATATGGTGAAATAAAATGTATAGGTCAGTTATATTTGAGATATTTGGTTACGATTAAAGTGAACCACCTATTTCAAGCTAATTTTAAGACATTATTTTGAATTATTTAGCGTGTAAGATGCTTTAATATCATTTTTTAACTTTAGAAAGAGAGTAACAGTGACATTTTTATACATTTACTCACAGGCTGTCCTTAATTCACAAACTGATTTTCGTTTCCGTATGCCGAATCCAGGCATTATTCTACGTCTTTCGGATAAATGACGTTCCGCCATCACTTCTGGTTTATCAAAAGTGCAGAACTACCTAAACTTGGCTGTTAAGGTCAATTTACACTTAAGTAAGTTTCTTCTGTCCATAAATAAATTTTGAAAATATTACTAAAACAACTTATCAAACATTTCAAAAACATATGACTTGGATTCTCAGGACTTGTCTGGATGTCAGACTTTTGGTGGCCTGAATTTTCCAACATAATTTTATTGGAGAAAAGGATTCTGACGCAATGAAATGCACATTTTAGACTTTTAATTTTTACCTGAACCGCAGGTAAGACAACATCGAGTAATACCATAATCAGCATATATTTATTCATTTTACGAATAATTAGAGTTTTGAATTCGGGTGACGATCTGATGACAAAAATTAGCAAAAATAAAAACTTTCATGATCGATACAGTTCAAAAAAACTTTCATTTCAGTTACAACTGTATAAAATGTCATACCGATTCTAATAACAGATGTTTTAAAAGAATTACACTTAAGCCTATGCAAATTCCTCGGAATAGGTTGTGGTAGTGCTATTACCTTTTATATCTAATAAAGCAGTAATCATTACTTACCATCTGAATAAACTTTACCTAACGAATAAAAAGACATTTAGTATTAGCCTGGCTGCATGGTTATTCTTTTTAATTCTGCATAGTCATATTACAATTTATAAGCAAATTTTAAGCCTCTAAAATGGCTCATTTTTATATGATGGCTAAACCATACTTTCGGGCCAGGGTCGATAAAAAAAGCAATATAGAAACTTTCTGAAGGTATATGAGAAATATGACAGAACAAACTTACACATTTTTTCTTTACATCAACCTATCAGCTTTATATCAGAAATATCAAAGAATATCCGATTCAGTAATGCCAAGGATGGTGATGTTGGCGATGAAGAGTTAGGTCTGATCTTACCAACGTTTGTCCTATGTCTTCGGGATTTCACGCTTGTTTTGGAAATTGATGGAATGGAAATAACGGTTGACGAATATCTCGAAGATTGTCTGAAACTAAAATCTGGAAATGATAGCTCAGTAACGAAATATAACATGCCTAGGGAATGCATTAGAAAATATTTTCCAAGACGCAAATGCTTCGTTTTCGACAGACCTGGCGATAGGAAAACCATGAAGTCACTAGAATCTGTACCTTTAGAGAAGCTAGCCGAGTCATTTGTGGAGGATACAAAACTCTTTTTAGAATATATTTACACCTGCAGCCCCAAAGTTCTGATAAGTAGTAAAGAGGTGAATGGGAGAAGTAAGTTATTATGTTTACTTATGTTTTGTTGATAATTGGTTTCCTTTATGAATCTTTGTTTACGAATCTGTTCATCGGGCCATCTGTCTCTGAGCGGTCACGGTTGCTGTCTTTGAATTACCTGCCTCATACCTCTGTGGGATCGAGCCTTAAACTGTCATTTGGGGTAACCAGTATCATACCACACCAGACCACGAAACAGTAACGATGGCATGTGTTGTAACCTATAGCATTGAAACATGGTATGGGTACCGACTATTCCCGCTTAAAAGGCAAACACATGAAGTGCAGGTCGTTTGATACAGCAATAATTGGGAGCAAAACATTATTAAGTTTTCTTCAAATTACTTTTAGCTAGGTCTGAAGCGTTGGATTAGCTTGGACATGACATTCTTGGTCCCGAACAACAAGGCATACTTTTGTCAGTTGGTTAATCAAACCCAAACGTTAAGCCAAATGTATAGTAATCTGAATTGCTGAATTTTATATTACGAAGCCGTTAGATTGACAGATTATAAATAAAACGCTGTCAGGCCGTTACTCGTCTTATAAACACGAATATCAGACAAGTTCACTGGAAGTTGATTATGGTTTATAAAAATGTTAAAGAAAACACAAAATTCAATAAACCGAAAGTTTTAGGGTTTTGGAGGAAAATAGATGATACAACGAAAGTGCCTCTATTGTACATTGAAAGGTGGTGCAGATTGAAAGGTTAATCATGATAAATGTTAGATAGTATCTAATAACAATTTATTTGCTAATGGAAGTAGAATATTAAACGAGACTCACATAACTGATATCACATCAAATGTTGAGACTTTAAGAAATGTTCTTATCTGACATTCGAAATTAAATTATGTACCTTTATCATTTGATAGTGTTTGTTTCACTGGTTGAAAGTTACTTGAATGCGATAAGAAATGGGGCAGTTCCAGATGTTGATGACGCAATTATAGTTGTCGCAAATATCGAAAACGAAAGACTGGCATCCGAAGCAGTACAGATATTTGAACAAAAGATAGAACTGATTCAACTCCCAATTCTGCACTTTAATAATTTCGAGGAGCTTTACCGAGACATGCAGAAAGCTGCTCTTGCAAACTTCAGAATTGAAACATTATTCAATGCTGAAAGGTTTGAAAAACAAGCGATGGTAAGAATGTTTGAAAACATTTAAAAACGATTTTTGATATTCTCATAAATTTTGTATATATTATCGAACACGTTCAAGGTGGTTTCATGCAAGGTGTTAAACTTAATATTCAAAAATACTTCTATTTAGTCGCATACTGCTGTTCTTTCCATTGATTCCTGTTAGATAGTCCGAATTCTCCTTAATAATCTTGGCTTTGAACTTCGGAATACTCAGGTATTTTTTCAAGACTAAGAGCCGTGATTTTTATTCTAATGTACTAGATAAACATAGCGCTTTGAAAAATCTTTAATGCACCCGGTATGAAAACGAAATAATACTTGTATCTCTTGATTTTATTAGTCAGAGATGGATGAATTGTGGGAAAGAATAAAAAAGAAAAATCTGCAGTTAGTTCGAAATCATTGTGAAAGTCTGCTCGTAGCACTATATGACAAGAATATAGGAGAGAAGATGAAGCGAAACGAATACAAAGTAACAGGTGGCTATCCATTGTACAAACTCGATATGGACGCAATGAAGAACGACTATGTTGTGAAAGTAAAGGACATCGATAGATATGAGGTATCAATGGCCCAATTTAAATTTCAGCTGTTTGTATCCACAACAACCGTTAAATATTTTAGTTCAAATTTATCTTCCGGTTAATAACCATATCAAACAATGTACATAGATTGGTGATCAAGTAACTTGGCACAAATATTTACACCGTATGGTGCAGCAAGCAGATTTCACCGTATTACCGGTAACAATGTTAACTGATTACTGTCTGATGACGGTTACATTCTTTTGTCGTTGGATAATATGTGTATAAGAAAATTGATTAGTTTAGTTTTGTACTGTTATGAAACTGAAGACAACAATAACACAACTCGATCAAAGTTAGAAATGCATTTCCAGTAGCCTTCCAAAGGAATAACTTTCCGTAGAAAAACCAATCCAATGCTTATAAAAGTAACCAAAAAAAACAGCGATTACAAAATAGTAGGTCTGCTTGTGATTGAGTGATGAGAAAAGGAACTACGGGCTTTTTATTCTTTCAGGCGCAAGAAGTTCTGATGAGTTTCTTGGACAGAGAAGCGGAAAATGAAAGAAATATCATGTTGGAAGACCAAAAAATGACAGAAGAAGATAAAAAGAGTAAATATGTATATTTCTTTATAATAATATTGATACTGACACATGAAATAGACGGTTTGGATACATTTTTGCTTCACTATAAAATCGCGGCTACTGACTTTGAATTACGAAATCATTCTGTTTCTAGAATAAGCCACAGTACTAGTTTTCATTCTTTCGTGATCAAAAGTATCTGATGAATTAATTTGCACCAGTTAAAAGTAAATAATATACAAGTCAGTTTAGATCATTCGCAGTTATATGTAAAACATATTACATGTTATGTAACAAATGCGGTCGACATAAGTAATATAGTTGAGTCTATATTTTCTCAAGCCAGAGTTTCATACTTATTTACCGTTTATTTCTTTAGATGCTATATAACTAATAACAAAAAGTGTACAAAATTGTGTGTAGGTCGATCTTTGGAACCCTTATTATTTTAAGTTATATAAGCATGTTGCTTTACTGAAAATGTGCTGGGTTTTTTTTGACCACGCCTGCCTAGATCCATCCTAAAATTTTCTTTGTCATTAGGCGTAAAAAAAATATTATTTGTTTCCGGTAATCCGACCTTCCCTAAATTTTTAGTCCGACCCTAAATGTTTTTATGGCCTTTGAAAATATTTTTTCAACATTTTAACAAAAACTTGCAAAACTGCACTTTTTTGCTTTAAACATGCTCGGTGATGTTAGAAATCAACTTAATGATGCTCTAAAGGCATAACCCCTTATTTGTATTCATTTTTTGACACAAAAATAATTTATGAAAAGTCTCACTTAATGAAAACAAATCAAAAAAAAAAATCCGACCTACCTATCCTATTTTTTTAGTATGTTACCGGAAACAAAGAATTTTTCAGGCCTTAGCTTCCGATTCAACATGTGACGAACATTTATTCTGGAAATTTTGTTTTGCAAGGACAGATATAATCTAAAATTGAATAATCGTATCTAGATTTAGTTTGAATTAAAAGGTGTAAATTATGTTTTCCTCGTATTCATGTATGTGGAATTCCTGCCTTTTCGCTAAATATAATGGTCTGTTTAAAGTACAGATGAATGCATTCGACCTCCAGACATTTTAAACAGCACTATGTATTTGTATCCAGACAGAACTACATAGTCCCTATCACTTCCCCAATATGTTCGTATTCATACATCAAACTTGAGTTACAAATGGTGTTAATTATATCAGCAGTAACATAACAGTATCTGGTTATAGCCAGTCCAGAGAATGTTAGACGTTGTCTGTGTACGATGTTTTCGTCCGTCCTGTTAATTAATATAGTTATTTTAGTCATAAAATTAACTGTGTGTTTTAATCAAACAGGAGAGCTAGAACGATTACACGAAGAACACCTGAAGGCCCAAGCATCACAGCAAACATTATTTGAGAGTAAACTGATGGAAGAGAAGGAACGCGCTGAAGAACATCAGAGGAAAATGGAAGAGGAACGGAAAGAATATATGATCAAGCAAGACGAAAATATGGCAGCTATAAAACGTCAGTGGGACGTTCAAAAGGAAATAAGTGAAAAGCAGATTCAAATGATGTGTGCGGAAAACGAAGCACAACGGAAATCGTTTCAGGAGCAGATTAGCAAATTGACTGAGCAGCATCAAAAGAAAGAACAGGAAAACAAGACCTGGTTTGAAAACTTGATCCAGAGTGAGAACAAAAAAGCTCAGCAACGAATTGATGATGTCACACAAAACTTTCAAAATATGTTAGAAGTTGAAAAGAAAATGTGTTCTAATATGGAACAAAATTTACAAATGCAGAAACAAGCATTGCAAGAGGAGAAAGAAAGCAGGCAACAAATGGAGCAAGAATATCTGGGAAAAATGGAAAAATACCAAAGACAAATCGATGAATTGATTAACAAGTCCGAAAGGGATGATAAAATGAATGCAGAGCTAATGAGACTTATCAATAGAAGAGACGAATACAGACGTCAAGCATCGAGACGCAAGTGTCATATAATGTAACTAGTTAATATTTTCAGGTCAGCTTTTACTTTCTTAACATAATGGTAAACGAGGAGCATTTGGAATGTTTGTATTTTCTATATAAGACATTATAATTAGATACTTCTGTAGTCAAACTGAAAAAAAGTGTATTCAAAGCTAAATAGAGATGTTATCATACATGACAATGTTATATAGAAGACTTTTTGTATATCTTCCGTATAGTTTATACATGTGTATAGATTATAACATTTACTGCAATGTATACACTGTTTCATATAGAATTATAAATAATTTGTAACGAAGGAAATAAGATATTCTGTTTGAAACAGTATCTGTTGATAGTATTCTCCTCGTGATGACAATATTTTGTGTCTCGCGCAAAGTACAGTAAAGACTGTCTACAGTGACCAACCTTCGGAGAATTTCAAAAAGGTCATTGTAGACAGGGAGTCTCTATACACAATCTGACTAGGAGAGTCTTGGGTTTAGGCATATAACAAATGTTCTAGTTAGCATTTTATTAAGGATCTTTAAACACTCTGTTAAAGCATGCAATTATTAAAATGATCTTTTAAAGCATAGTTTAATATATATATATATATGATTTGAAGTTTTCTCCCTTTGAGAGGATGGGTCAAAAAATCGTTATAAAGGTTCGAAGTCATGGTTCAGGGCAAAGAAATCACGGTCGCTAAACGCATCAGACAGGGAGTCGCTAGAAACAAGCCAGTTCAACGTGAAATGCATCGGGACGAAATAAAAAGGTCCTTTAGACAGAAAGTCGCTGAAAGCAAGGGGTCGCTAAGACAGTCTTTACTGTAATATGGTCTGGCATTGTACAGTATTGTACTGGGATTGTTTACTAGTGGTTTTGTAATGCAACACTTGTACGTCATATTTGTCCTTATCAATGTTCTTGGATTGCGCGTGTGTATCATAACTGTCCTGATATTCATCTTAATTGCATCAATAGTATATTTTCATGAACTCTGTTAGGATGAGAAATATGTTAACATTGTCGTTACCTTTAAACAGATTAAACTCCCTCATCATAACTTCAGAAATTGTGTGTGTTGTGTGGTAGTCCGATAAACTACCAAAGTGTGTCACAAATTTTCTCTAAATTGTCAGGAAAAAGAGTTACACAGAAATCAGTTACTTTCGGGTCTCAGATTCCTTCCTTACTGATTTAAAAATGATGTAATTCAAGAATGTGCTAATATATTACAAAACTGTGATAGATTTCATAAATCTCTCTTCAAAGAAACAGACCAATTTTTATGCAATTTCTTTCATATAAAAGGGAATAAAGGAATTGAATCACTCCATACACCTCACAAACTCTGAGAAAATACGAAAATGTATTATATGAACTTTATCATTAGGCTCCTCCTTTATTAAATACTAAACATCCTTTATTTAATATTTCTGCTAAAAATCAGACTACTTCATTCATCCATTCAATGCATTAATAATTCGACAGTTTAAACATTATTAATACTTATTATACTTATTCACAAATAATTAAGACAGCTGTAAAACATCCGTTGTATTTACCTGGTGAAAATCAACCATATAATTTCAGTTTCATCAAAACAATAAAACTCCCACTAACACTCCCTCTAGAGCCCTGGAAGACCATAGTTTAATTATTCCTACTCAGGAAATCAAATGCTAAGCTGATGGTCCAGAAATACCGTGACTTAATGTTTTTTCTTCAATCATCAAGATGAACATTCTGACCAACTTTCATAAAGATCCCATGAAAATGTGACCTCTAGAGTGGTCACAAGCAAATGTTTACGCACGCACGGACGCACGGACCACGCACGCCGCGCGATCACAAAAGCTCACCTCGTCACTTTGTGACAGGTGAGCTAAAAATGTCCAAAAATGCCACTGAACTCCTTAGTGTATCCTTAACTCACCGTGTTCAAAATTTAATCAAAACTGTTTTCTTCAATGCGGTACGTTATCTTGTCACCAATTTTTTTTTTGTTGGATTTAATGTCGCACCGACACATGATAGATCATATGGCGACTTTCCAGCTTTAATGGTGAAGGAAGACCCCAGGTGCCCCTCCGTGCATTACTTCATCACGAGCGGGCACCGACCTTCCGTAAGCCAGCTGGATGGCTTCCTCATATAGAAGACGAATACCATTTTATCATAGTGTGCCCATTGTATGAGAATATAAGAAAAACATATTTAAAATCATATTATTACAGAAGGCTAAATGTAATGAAATTTATTGAACTTCTCAATAGTGATAAACAAGTTGTTATTAAAAATTTGTCTAAATTCATTTATCATGTATTTATACTGAGAACATCTTTATTGTAAATAGTGGTATACTTTTAGCTCTACGCATCCAGATGATACTTCCATGTATAGTTGTTAAATCTATAAGACTTATTCTCCATAACAATCTATGTTACATGTAAATTCAATTATTTCATTCAAAAATGCTTACGCTTTTTGTTATTTGTATAAAATCACATGACAATATTTTGATGTATGTGTTTGTATTGTATTTATGACAAAAAACAGTACAGTTTACGTCAATAAAATATTCTGTCTGTCTGTCTGTCCTCGCCAAATATTATATAACCTGACGTACTTAAACAGGTATAATTTGACAAAACGATAAATAATCATAATGATGTTCTCTCGATAAAATAATTGTCAAATGGTTACATTTATGCAAAGATTTGGAATGAAAACGGCCTATCATTCAGTGCCTAAAAGTAATATATGATCGGGCACAGGGGGCAAAACAAATAAGGTAAATAATGTCAAAAAATACACATACTTCTCTTTGCAATATTGAAAACTCAAAGCAGTCTTTTATTAAAAAACTTTAGGGCAAAATTTGAATGATATTAAGTTGCGAAAGAAAACAATGCTTTAAGACAATAATCTGCTTGCTTTTTCACCTTTAAGCCAGTCCGACACCTTCGTAAATAGTATTATCTGACCTGAAGAAATACAAAAAAAAAACATATCACATATCATCATTTTAAAATAAATACTTAAAGGTGTTCTTTTTACTTTCCTCCAAAATCCAAGCACTGTTGTGTAGTTTGCCATAGTGCCTATTGGTAATCTCCCCTTGTAATAAACGACCAATTCAATGTGTTCATATGACATATAAATGATTTAAAACATTTTCGTTTATTTTGCGCATAACAGGTCAAATGTTGTTTAATATCATTTTAGCTGTTTTTTAAGCAAAGAGCGCCTATTGGTAATCTTCCCTTGTAATAAACGACCAATGTGTTCATATGACATATAAATGATTTAAAACATGTTCGTTTATTTTGCGCATAACAGGTCAAATGTTGTTTAATATCATTTTAGCTGTTTTTAAGCAAAGCGCGCCTATTGGTAATCTCCCCTTGTAATATACGACCAATGTGTTCATATGATGTACAAATGATTTAAAACATTTTCGTTTATTTTGCGCATAACAGGTCAAATGTTGTTAAATATCATTTTAGCTGGGCTTTTTAAGCAAAGCGCTAGTTCAATTTTATTTCAACCGACAAATTAGATTCCGTCTTGATAACAAGCTCGCGTCCTATTGTATATTTATACATATCAGAAATGATTAAATTTAAGGTACAGAAAATGTTTGGCAGAGTATACGACTCTGAATGCTGACATCAAAACTGTTCTAATTCCCTCCTGGTCCCGGGATGATAAGTCAGATGAATTGCTGACACGATAGATCTGTTATCCAATTAACTCTTGCAGGAATTTGCTATTCATTAACCTGGTCAGTAAAGCACTTGGACAACGATCTTCTTGGCCTCCGTCAGAAATTTGTTTATTTTCCTGATACTGACAGATGAATTTGTGGAAATCATTCAGATTCTATTATAATTAAAGTAAATGTGTATTAATGATTCTTTTGTATGAACATAGTTAATTACATATTTTTTTAAAATATATAATGATATATATAACAGTATACGTAAACCTAAACAAAATCAATAAGGTTATAAAAAGAGGATCGGTCCACAAGTTCTGCCCAGACTTACAAAGTCACGGTTGAGATCAAGAAATCTGTTATTCTGTTTCTTTCTTCATAATGACGCTGATATTATATTTTCTTAGTAAAGGCTCATCTCAAGTCAGATATAAGAGATTATTTTATCTCCAGAAAAGGCTATCAAAGAGGATTTAATGGCAGAAATATTTATTTAAAGGATTATAACGACTGATGCCAATCTAGCTCTTTCCTTGAATATTTCTTTAAAAGTAATTTGTTTTCCCTCCAAAAACTCCCTCCAAGACTCTACTCCAGACTTTAGCATATGCACTTGATTGTAGTTATTTTCCAGCACAATATATTGTTGATGGTCTGCCCTTACTACAACAGGAAACCAATTACTGTCCGAAAAAAAACATCACAAGGTACTTACTCAAAAAATAGTATTTCGAAAAAGGATCTACTATCCATCACAAATCAAATGTAGGTGACACCTGCAGAATTCGAAGAACAATACGTCATAATGCAAAACGCGTTGTCTCAAAACTAAAGATTGTACAAAGGAGGTTCTTCCGGGGGGAAAAACGCGGGAAAACTGTCAAATTCAAAAATTGTTATTTAACATCCTCGAAGATGTTCACATCGAAACATCCCGTGTAGGGCCTCAATGACAAGAAAATTCCCACACTCCTAATACAAAGCTATTAATCCGTCTGTCCCCGAATTATCTTCACCTGATTTCCAGATAGATTTCTTTATTTCTTCCAATAGTGGAGAGCATAACGTATATACATGAGCAACATGTGTCTAATAATATATATACATGAGAACAATTATTAACACAATTATTTCAAGTAAAAAAGCATAAGCATCCATGGGCTAAAAAAATGAAAATCGAAAATAAACGAAATTAAAAGGTTTAACGCCATGAATACCAGATGCTTTGACAAAACATAATATAGCAAGAGGAGTTTATGTAATTTCTCATTTAACACCACTATATGTAAAATCGAAAACGTTAGACAGCTACTAAAGGTGTATATTTACAACTTGTATAGAGCTTTTTTGATAACTCCAGTAGAGAAATTAAAGCCAAGATACGAGCTGAATATTGATCCAATTATAAGAAAATAAGCTATATAATTTAATTAAACAGTATACGTTTAATTAATTTTGCAATATGGTAATAATTAAAGCAGAATTCATTGCTATCGATAGCGATCTGTGTACAAAACCAGCACTGATCTTTTGGAGACAAGTGGAACAAAATCTTGAACTTTTGTATTCGAGATTACACATTACATTAATATGATAATAAAAATATTACTTATAACATTTGTATTTTAAAAATGTCTTTAAAATCGAAAAATATATGGTTCAATTTTATTATGGGCTTCTTCGAAGAAGCAGTATATTGTTCTGATCATGTCGGTATTAATGTCTATTGGTTGGTCGGTGACCATTTGGTTTCTTTCCAATAACTAGAGAACACTTGGGCCTACATTGGTAAAACTGCAAAGGATGAATACCTGTGGTCAGTAGATGACCCTTGTTGTTTGGCTGTGACCAAGGGCACGGTGATTATTTCACTGAATACAATTTCTACGCAATAATTTGAGAACACTAAGGCCTTGGTCAAACTACCTGGGATAATACTCAGTTGTCAGTATATGAGCCCAATTGTTTTTAGTATCAGTAAGCTAAACGTCATGGTCAATCATGGGAGAATAGGCGTTTTACAAACAGCTCTTGTTTCTAGATGAATACGTTTGAGTGCTACCACCTTGCTTCTACACCCCAACTTGCCGAAAATACGCATTGAAATTTCCTATTCTATCCGATAAAATGAATAGTAAATCTTATTGTATTGTGGTATCAGAACAGGGACCCGGGCATTAACCAATTGTGCATTATTTAGGGATAACGTAATGCAAACCATAAGGGGAAAATACAAAAATCCCACCCGGGAATCAAACCTTGACCCGGACACTCGATCACCTTTAAGTTACTGAAGGCTTAACCGTATACAGCAAGGCTTTTTGAAGTGGTCCGTATCATGTAATCATATGTGTGCGATCACTAAATTTCTCTCGTCTCTACATTGACAACTTACGCATGATATAAATATATATATACCAGTCGTATTGGTTCCTTTGAAACATGGATTCTGTGTGTCAGAGGTAGTTTTTTTCTTGATGACCACACGCGGAAAGACAAGATTGCTCTGGTAGAAAATCAGCTTATCTTTTCTTTCTATGGTAAAGACAAGCCACGCGAGCGGGTTGTAACTTCATAATTACGACTTTTACGACAACATGAACTTTTGTTGTAAAATTTTAATTAAAATATTTTTTAAACATTACAGAGACAAAAGCGGTAGGAAAGAATAGGGATCTTACCTGCCTTTCCCTATAAGACGTGTTTTCCAAACATGTAGAATCCTTATAATCTAAGCAATGTTATATGTTTAAGGTATCTTAATTAACCCTTACCCTGCTAAATTCTATAAGGAACTTGTCCATCTTTCAATTTGGACAGTACCATTAACTGTAAAAAGGGGAGCTTACCAAGAAAGTACTGTTTGAATGGCGAACAGTGCAAGTCATGATCAGTTTGCAGACACTGGTGGTCGCAAAGGCAAAATCAATCGTGTCCAGCATGATAAGAGTTCAGAACATGTTGATTGCAAAATAATTTCACTGAACAGTGTCAATGGTTCTCTAGATATAGGTCGATTTTGGGTGTTTACTACCTTTTATTTAGAAGCATATGTACTTACGTAGTAACACGTGTATCGTTATAAAGCTTTCATGCATATGAGACAAAAACAATAACAATACATGTAACTGGTTTTAGTATGCACTACTGGATAGAACAGTAGTTTTAGCCCATATTTGATAATATGAATAGAATCTAAAGTTTTATTGAATATTTTGCATATTTAAGTACATTTTGTGATGATGAAGATTTATTTACCAAACAATGAAAGTGTTCACGCCCTCCGGCGGCCATGATTTTGTCGACTCGGAATTATTTGAACAATATTCATAGAGGAATACCTAAGAATCATTCGAGTAAAATGACTTTATGAAAGGGTCCACAGTTTCTGAGATGATGTATGTTAAGTTCTTACTGTAAACATATAGGGAAAAGTGACCATGGGCCACAACAATATACAAATAAGAAAAAGTGACCATACCCTCTGTCAGACATGCCAGACTGAATATTTGAACATTATTGGTAGGAGGTCACCAAAGGATGCATTCTGTGAATTAAATTTTAAATTAGGCGAGCAGTATTTAACAACGGATATTTTAACCAAGATTACCATCATCTAGACGGCACCAGTTGGATATATCAACACTTTTAGAATTCTACATTTTTAAATACCTACCAGAAAATCCATATTTCATGCGCATGTTTGACATTACTTTTTGATACCAAATCTCGTATTATAAAATTGGCCGAATCAGGTTTGAGACTCAAGTAATGAACCCATTTCTATGAAATTCTACTTTGAAATTTGAAACAAATATTACAGGGGAGATGCAGTTTGAAGAATGTCTATCTTTTTGGCGGTCCCTACTTGCAACCTCAAGTGAAACGGTTTTGAATCGGTAAGATGATACACCCAATTGAACAAATGCTAATATCACAATTTTCTATTTTGTTGGACGTCTTGCCGAATAGACGACGACGTTCGACGACTGGTGAGTGATCACAACAGCTCACCCAAGCATTTCGTACACCTGCGAGTTAAAATGTGGTTCCTTCGGCAGTAACTACGTCAAAGGCCTCTTTTGTTGGAAAAGATATACGTCATTTATGCGATTTTATAAGTTTCAGGATCCTCTATGATTTATATTATTTATTATACAACTCCTATTCATATAAATCGCCGGTGCATAGTTTGTGCTGTTGCTCAATACTACATTTTACTGGGCTAAAGTCAGAATTAATTTCTGATGTAATGCGATAACATGAATGGCTTAAAATCACAAGATAACGAAAGAAAAGGATCGTTTTCTTGATATTGCAAGAGATGACCGTATTTGTGAGTTGTGTGACAATCATAATTTTGGTGAGGAATGTCAATATATTATAATAATAAATTATTATATTTTAGAAAGGAAACAACTGATATTATTGAAAATCGCAACACTGTGAAAATAAAAGCAATTTTTAATTTTGAAAATATAAGCACATTAACCAAATAAGCAAAATTCTGAAAAAATCTATTACCTCGCTTCCAATAATGTCTTTTTTACAGATTTAACACACGTACACGTATGTGTAAATACAATAGTCACACATTACTTTGCAAGGAAACATTACTATGTAGCAATACAGGAACGTCGCATTTTTATGTCTTGTTATTGAGCATCATGATGCATTTTATTGTGTTCCGCAAGAGTGTTATACAGTAATGTATTTCTAACCAATGTTGATATTTCAAAGAGTCCTTGTTGCGGATTGTGAACAGGGTACATCACTAACATTATGTCCCTGAGTAATCTTAAGTAATGTTTTGATAATAATTGCGATGTCAATACATTAATTACGCATGCACTTTCAGCAGGGGCCATGTTCTTATGGAAAAAAACTAGTTTAGTACCCTTCGACCTCCAAGCACTTTAACCACGACCTTATATATCTTTCTCATACGTAAATTACTAAAACGCCATTTATATCTTGTATTTACTGCCTGACATATTTATTCTTTCACGTTGTTTTCAACCGTGTGGCGGCTGTAAAAAGTCTCTCCGTACTTGGATTCAGTGTTGTTATATTTCCTGGTTCTTTGGGATCATGAAGTCCATTCAATATCACTGTAATAAAGTTCCACTTAAGCCGGTGCTAGTGGGCGTGAGAGGTGTTGTACATTCCATTACCTTTCATAAACAGACTCAATCTAACCGAGTCTGCTATTATTTTGCTTGGTTGCATTCTATGCTTCTATTAACTATCACAACAGCAATCTTTAAGTGCCGTGTGGCGGCTGTAAAAAGTCTCAGCGTACATGGATTCAGTATTGTTATACTTCCTGGTCATAGGGTTCATTCAATATCATTGTAATAGAGTTCCGCTTAAGCAGGTGCTAGTGGGCGTGAGAGGTGTTGCACATTCCATCACTTTTCATGAACCGAGTCTGGTATTATTTTGCTTGGTTGCATTCTATGCTACCAAAGGATCTTCATATAGATTTTATAATTGATCCAGTGTTGCATAATTGTTGAAGATCTCTGACTCATAAAACATTTCAACTAAAGGCGGCAGTTCGAATATCAAACGTTCTGACGTCACGTCACAACGCATGATTTCTGTAGGGGTACGACATATGTAAACAATCGCAGCTATCTATGGAATGTTCCGCATTTAAATTAGGTCATAGCCATGTGAGTTCATCAGGAACTGTTAAAGCAATATATCTTTATCGTTGCAAACACGGGGCGAAACACATAAAGGAAAGGAAATGACATTAATCTCTCTGTATAATGTAAAAAATACTAACTTACACAGAGGCTACTATTTATATAGCGAATATAAGTATAATGTTCTATTAGCATAATACATCAATTTTATAATAAAAAGTTGAATAACGAAACATAAAACAGCCAGCATTTGTCATATAATGTTATGTTTGTCTGACCAAGCCCTCGTCCTTGCTGGAGAGAAAACATCCAACATTTTAATTTATGAGAACTTTTTCTGAAAGTTAATATCTTAATAAACATTACAAATACAACAACTGTAGTTTTAATTAAAACTATAAGTTAAAATCAGTTAATCAAAACTTTATATTGATTACGCAAATACGAGCAAAATTCCAGTTTATATTGAATTTATAATGATCTGCCACCCTTGCTTTCGTTAAAAAATGATTCACTTCTTTACTGCGCCTTCAATTGCTCTTGCAACAACATTAACAACTGGTATGAAATCCAGGATTGAAAGACCTGACGATTGCGATTGTTTTCTGTATTCGTCCCTTTCTTCTCTTAGTCTTTGAACTTCTGCATTCATTTTATCTTCCCTGCCCTGTGATTCTTTCATCACTTTTTCAATTTTCGCATCGTACGCTTCCATTGCTCTTATGTGTTCCTTTTCCATTTCTTTCCTTTTTTTCTTCTCCTTTTCAATTTCTTGCATCTGTAACTGTAAATTCTTTTCCATCTCTGCAGTTTTCTTTGCTTCAGCATCTAACATAGTTTGAAATTGATCTCGTACATCCGCAATGCGTTTCTCTGCTTTTTCATTTTCTTCTTTCAACATTTGATCAAATCTCTTCCTGTTTTCTTCTTCTTTCTGTTTATGGTCATCAGCCATTTTATTAATTTTCTCCTGAAATTCTTTCTTCTGAGCTTCATTTTCTTCTCGCATCATTTGAATCTCTGTTTCACTGATTTCTCTTTGTTGATCCCATTGATGCTGAATATCTGCCAACTTCTCTTCCTGTTTCTTCATATACTCTTTACGTTCCTCTTCCATATTTCTTTGATGTTCTTCAGCACGCTCTTTCTCTTCTTCCAGTTTAGTTTCAAATAGTTTTCGCTGTTCCACTTGAGCTTCCTTGTGTTCTGTCTGTATTCTGTCCAGCTCTCCTATTTATAAATGGTAAACAAATTTTACAATAGGTTCTTGATAAATCAAATACAAGTAAGAATGATTAACTGATTTGAAGCGTTACTGATGAAATTTAACAATGTTATTCATTTAATGTAAACCTCCAAATTAAATGACTTGAAAAATTGCAATAAATAACTTCACTATTTTCATAAATGAATGCAATTTTGAAGTAATAATGGTTTTGATTCGTCGATCAACACTTCCGTAGTGTGTCCATACAAAAAACGTCTTCAGTACAGTTTAAAGTTACTGTTTGTACTTTATTCATACGTTTCTGAATTTAAACTTTCATGAATATATATCAGCCGTAGTAATATTTAAAAAAATTGAAGACACAATCTTGTTTCTAAATTGTGTTTGTTTGTTTGTTTTGGGTTTTCAACAGTATTTCAGTCATGTAACGGCGGGCAGTTAACCTAACCAGTGTTCCTGGATTCTGTACCAGTACAAACATGTTCTCCGCAAGTAACTGCCAACTTCCCCACATGAATTATCAGAGGTGGAGGACTAATGATTTCAGACACAATGTCGTTTATCAAATAGTCACGGAGAACATACGCCCCACCCGAGGATTGAACTCGCGACCCAGCGGTCCGTAGACCAACGCTCTTACCTACTGAGCTAAGCGGGCGGGCTTCTAAATTGTGTACAGGGAAAGAACAATGCAAAGTTACAAAAGAAATCCCCATCTTGCATGCATTTAAGAAATATGTCTCTCCTTCTGGGCATGAAAATGAATGAAACACATATGTGACGTTTCTCTGCTATTAAAAGGAATGAATGTGTTATTAAAGAATTTGACCATGTTTAGTAAATAAATAATGTATAGATTGATCATAATTTGATGACATCTTTCATTTAATATCTCCCTATATTACTTTACTGACGTGCTATTACATTTTTTTTGTCTAAACTGTCCGGTTATCGCAAGAATGTAGCATTGCGGTAATATAATTTAGTATACAGATCTACGTGGTTTTAAGTTTAAAGGACGTTGATCGAACTGACTTGGCTTTTAATAGGTAAAACAGAAGAAATTTTGATATTTCAGCAGGAAAAACTAACATGTGATAAAAAGAATATTACGTTTGTTTGTTGCACATGGAATTTATTAAACTCGTTGAATAAAATTGAAAGCAAGAGGGTCATGATGACCCTGGATCGCTAACCTGAGTAATATGAGCTACATGTTTCAAATGTCAAACTGATGCTAAAATATTAAGAAAGTAGGTCAGTAGGTCACATTCATGGTCACTGAAAGTCAATTTTAAGATCGGTGTGCAAAACTGTATATGTCATTCAAATTTCAAGGCTGTATTTAAAAAAAAAAACAAGAAAGTAGGTCAGTAGGTCAAGGTCAAAGTCAAGTGAACCCTAACTACTTGGGATCATCAGGTAATTATAATTAAACAGCCTAGGGAATATAATAAAGTATTTTTCCTATATGACTCATATAAAAACTAAGTGACCATCGGGGCGGGGCCTCTTTTCACACAAGGGGCATAATTTGAACAATATTGTTAGAGAGCCACTAGGCAATGCTACATACCAAATATCAAAAGCCTAGGCCTTGAACCTTCAGTCAAGATTTTTTTTAAAGTTTTTTCCTGTATAAGTAAATAAATAAGTGGAAACTTCACAGGTCGCTCAACTTGGGACCCCAAGGGCAGGACCTCTTTTAACCCTAGAGGTATAATCTGAACAAATTTGGTAGAGGACTACTAGGCAATGCAACATACCAAATATAAAAAGTATAAGCCTTGCAGTTTCAGACAAGAAGATTTTTAAAGTTTCTTCCAATATAAGTCTATGTTAAACTTGGGACCCCCGGGCCGGGGCACTTTCCACCCCAGGGTAATAATTTGAACAATCTTGGTAGAGGACCACAAGGCAATGCTACATACCAAATATCAAAGTCCTAGGTCTTGCGGTTTCAGGCAAGAAGATTTTTAAAGTTTTTTTCCCATATAAGTCTATGTAAAACTTGGGACCCGCGGAGCGGAACCTCTTTTCACCCCAGGGCATAATTTGAACAATTTTAGTAGATGATCACAAGGCAATGCTACATACCAAATATCAAAGGCCTAGGTCTTCAGAAAAGAAGATATTTAAAGTTTTTTTCCTATATAAGTCTATGTGAACCCCAGGGCGGGACCATAATTGACACTAGGGGAATAATTTGAACAACTTTGGTAGAGTCCCACTAGATGATGCTACATACCAAATATAAAAGCCATATGACCTGTGGTTTTGGACAAGAAGACATTTTAAAAATTTCCTTTCGGTTGCCATGGCAAACAGAGTTCTGCATGGATTTCAATTCTTTGGGCAATTGTAAAAGAGGGCTACCCAAAAATCATTCCTGTGAAGTTTGGTGTAAATCTGCCAAGTTGTTTTGAAGAAGAAGATTTTTTAGAAATTGTTGACACACGACACGCGACGCAAAACGCACGACGGACGACGGACATCGAGCGGTCACAAAAACTCACCTTGAGCCTTTGGCTCTGAGCTAAAAATGATCGACAGAGTCTCGCAATTCATTATTTTATTGAACTCGTTACTAAATTCATTATGAAAAGACACCCATGTGATATCGTCAAAATGCATTCATCTAGATTAATTAACTAAAGGTTTAATGATAATACGTCAAGTTTCTGCACCAATATCTTCCGAAATTCATGTCTTTATTCCTTCACACGTATACATGTATTTATATCGTTTTGATTGCCTTTGTGTTGACTTACATAAACAATCAAGGCAAATCAGGAATTTTAGCTTGGAAAATGATCCGGATTGGAAATCAACACGTTTCGCACTATAATTTGTTAAACACATGTGTCGTGTAAAATTGCATTTATGTAAACATCTTGACAGTTAATATGACTATCTTTCTGTAAATGTACTGTGTTTCAAACGGAAATAAATAAAGCACAAATCATCTATAAAAAACAATGCTTCTCTTTCCATGTGTTCCATCTAATTCATGCTTTAGAAAAAATAAGGCTCAGTATCATTTTTCTTATATTTGTCCACAACAGTCGCACCCAGTCTGTAAACTACCGAGTAATTCGTCTAATAAATCCAGCTCGTAAAAGCACGATTTAATTTGGTTGTTACAAAAAAGACATTTACGTGAAAGTTATAGCTTTTCATTGTACTTTTTCAGTCTGTATTCGGACTCCTGTACATGAATATTTTTAGCACAATGTTTAGGTGTTTTGCATTACACAGTTATCATTACAACGATATTAAACAGCTATTAAGTTAAACACGTCAACATTTCAATTCATCTTTAGAAGTACTTCAAATACATATCAGTCTTTTGTTCTCATTAACTGGAATAATGCTCAAGCTGTGACGACAAATGGAAATTATCAAATGTGTTATGATATTCATAGACTTTCTTTCCTTTTACGCACTGTATAAAAAGATATATCTAAAAGTTACATTATATGACAACCAGACCGCGATGCTTTTTTTCTATATTCGTTTCTATCATGTTCAAGTCGTCTAAGTTCTGCATTCATCTGAGCATCCCTTAAATCTGCACGCTGCTTCAAATCATTTATTCTACTTTCGTAGGCTTTCATCTGTCGCAAATATTCTTCTTGCATTTCTCTCCTTCTCTTTTTCTCTTCCTCTATTTCCCGCTTTTGTACTTTTATATTACATTCCATATTTGAACTCCTTTTCTTTTCTACCTCTAGCATATTTTGAAATTTGTTAGTAACATCATCAACTCGCTGCTGTGCTCTGACGTTCTCATTTTGTATCATTTTATCAAACCAATTTTTGTTTTCTAGTTCTTTCCTCTTATGTTCTTCTGTCAACCTACTGACTTGCTCCTGGAATGATTTCCTTTCTGACTCATTTTGTGCACGCATCATTTCCATTTGCTTTTCACTAAGTTTCCTTTGAGCATCGAATTCATTCTTTATCGCTGTCATTTTTTCCTGTTGTCTTTTCATATATTCATTACGTTCTTCTTCCATTTTCCTTTGATGCTCTTCAGCGCGCTCTTTCTCTTCGTATAGTTTGTTCTCAAATAACATTCCCTGTGCTTCTTGGGCTTCCTGATGTTCTTTGTGTATTCTCTCCAGTTCTCCTGTTTGGTCAAAACCACACGGTTAATTTGCAAACTTAGTAGTTTTTTATAAGATATGGGCAATCCCAAATATTCTATGGACTGGCCGTACTCACTCCCTGCAATGTTACTAGACATTTAGTCAAAAGATTTTATACTTCCCGGTAAGTTCTTAAATTATGGGAACGGTAATAAATTGATATTAAAAGTGTTTCTCACAATCCACGATAAATTTTTAAAAACTGTATAAAAAGCACATCTAGTTTTCGGTAAATTTTTCATTTTTTATCAAATGAAAATAAGTTATTTCTTCAGACTGTCTAGAACTGAATTCATAGCTTACGTTATTTGTTAATGTGTTGCCGACTCAAAAATTAAATCCATTTCTGCCTTTCATCTCAAGCAAAGAACCAAGCGAATCGCATTGTAACTTTTTAAAAATTTAAAAAAGATAACCTTTATCTAACCAGTTTACAGCGCAAGGGAAGTAAACAAATAAAACAGAGATCAACACTTGTAAAACTTGATCAATACCTACATCCGACGTAAGAGTATTCTTTTTTTTTGGAACACAGATACAAAAGAAGGACTTACACTTCATTTAATGCGTTTCTATCTAAACGTTTGAAATTTGATGTCCTCTATAGTGTTTGATTGGTGTAACAGCGAAAAGTCACACTTTGTCGTTCTTAAAGTGACATGGTTACCCCAGGTTCAGTCGTTAGTGCCGCGACAAAAACTCAGTCACATCATACTGACACCGGGCTGACCAGTCCTGACACTATCCTCTTAATGCTAAGCGCCAAGGCAGTAATCTCCTAATATCGTGTTTCACGTCTTTGGTATTACGTGGCCAGGGAACAAACCCACGGGAGGATGTGAGTTCGTTCCCTGGACGCGTCATACAAAAGAAGTGAAAAATGGTACAAGGAGTTAGTAGTGTTAGGACTGGTCAGCCCGGTGTCTGTATAATGTGACTGGGCCGGATATAACATTTATAATGTTACGTGTCTACGGCGTGATGACCCCATGAGGTAGCACAATAAATTGGGCATTGCGCTCACTGCTACAAAGACTGTTAAAAGACACTTAACACGAACACACACGGACAAACACACACACAAACACACACACACACACACACGCGACTAAGCTTAACTGAAAACTGACTTCTGATATTATACGAATTTCTACCGTGGAGCTTTACTAACCCGTATATATGAGAGAATTATACGTTGTTAATTATTGATCAGTGATTTGAATGCTAGCCAATGGTTCTGAATCATGTGCAATATAGATTTACGAGACATTATACCACTGAATGTCGTATAAATAGTCACAGTGTATGTATATAATATATGCCGATTCGTTGAGAATAAAACACAGAATTTCTCGGGTTACATATGTTTTAAATAACAAAATGTCATTCAGTTACAATTTCAGTGCAGAAACTCTGTACCGTTATTTAATTACAAATTTTACAACATTACGCAGATCTATATGAAATTTTCTATTCCCAGCAGATTATTTCACACCCCTCCTGTCACCCTTATTTGTAAGAGATATGTGCAAATTGACTACATATTTAATCACAGAAGCAGTGTAATAGGTTATCCGGACATGAAAACGTAAAATCTCTAAACATTAGCCCTGAAATTAATAGTTCCTGCAATGCAATTCGTGATCTGAAAAGTTTAAATAAATATGAATATTTACTCTGCCTATCTTCTTCGGTCATTTTCTTGTCATCCAACATGATATTACTTTCAATTTCGGCTTCCTTGTCCATGAACATTATCAGAACTTGTTGTGCCTAAAAGTAGACAAACATTTCTTCTTTCTGTTGAAACTATATCGACATGCACATTTTTCATTTTTAAATCCCATGTTTCAAAATTGTTATAATTTCCTAACCATGGATTTGGTGTCATTTATATAAAAAGTAAATAATTACTAGACAATTACCAGTGAGGTGATTTGTCACACTAAAGCTGCTGCTTTATAAACCGGAAAATTGTGCGTTTTTTACTCTTATTTATTGCATTTTTTCTGTAAAATGAAACCGTTCAGAACATATGAATGCTCTCATGTGTGCATAAATTACGTTAAATAACTAATCTGACTTTAATATACCTCGTATCCATCAATGCCTTTTACATTAACCATGTAGTCTTTCTTGAAAGCTTCAATGTCCAGTTTGTACAGTGGATAGCCACCTGCCACTTTGTATTCACCACTTCTCATTTTCTCTCCTACTTTCTCATAATACAGTGCTTGCAATAGACTTTCACAATGTTCTCGAACTAATTGCAGATTTTCCGTCTTTATTTTTTCCCACAGTTCATCCATCTCTGACTGAAATAGTAGTAATTCAGAGTGATAGGAAGTTAAACATTGTTTGTAAAATATAATCTGACCGTTTGGATATTTTTTATATTTGCACACCAGTAATAAATAAAGAAGGTACAGTGCATGTGTGATAATAAGAGCTATTAAAGAGTTCATGTTAAATAACACTGTTTAAGTAGATGGTTCTTGAAAGCAGTATATATAACGTTTATACAGTAAAAGATGTTCCCAAACAACGAAATGTGTAATTCGGATTTCTTGAAATTTAAAGTGTCTTGTGGCCAAAAATTCATGGCGCTACTCTAATAAAGAATGTACTTTTCGACTGATGTATTTAATCAGACACTGCTGTATGCACTAAATTTTTACCTAATTAAATTTCAAAGAAAAAATTTGATTGATAAATGACAAAAAGTCTTCTTAACTTACCACTGCTTGTTTCTCAAACTTTTCGGCATTGAACATCGACTCAATTCTGAAGTTTGCAAGAGCAGCTTTCTGCATGTCTCTGTATAGCTCCTCAAAATTATTAGTATGTAGAATTGGGAGTTGAATCAGTTCTATCTTTTCTTTAAATATTTGCACTGCTTCTGACGCCATTCTCTCGTTTTCGATATTTGCCACAACCATGATTGCGTCATCAACATCTGGAACCGCACCATTTCTTATCGCATTCACGTAGTTTTCAACCAGTGATACAAACACTAACAAATAGATAAAACCATTTGAAACATACCAAAGATATAAACTCGAATTTCATTTTTATTTAAATATAAGTTTTATTTCAATCCCAGTTGTAAAATAAGGTTTTTCTTTACGCAGACAATCAAAAACAAGTTTGGAACAGGCTTCATTTGATTTTTTTTTTTTTTTTTTTTTTTGTTGTTGTTTTTTGTTGTTGTTGTTGTTGTTGTTTTTATTATTATTACTATTTTTTGTTGTTGCTGTTTTAAGCTCTTTCCAGAAACTTGTCAGGCAGATTTAGCAGAATCAGCTGTTAAACTTTATTCATTTTTACAGAAGATTTTGCTACATTATGCAAGAAGAATAACTCTATCAGGGTGAAAACAACACATATTGGCATAATACTAGTATACCAGATACTAGCAAAAGTACTGAAATGCACGAGTAGAAATGAAATTCGTCTTTCGTATCTTTTATCGATATTTTCTATTGTCGAATCATAAATTTTGGAAACAACAATGACACGGTTCTTTACAAAACTTCAACTTTCTGCAAATAATAGGTAAATGTACTTACTTCTCCCGTTTACCGCTTTACTGCTAATCAGAACTTTTGGGCCGCAGGTGTACATATACTCTAGAAAGAGTTCTGTCTCTTCGATAAAGGACTCGGATAATTTTTCAAAAGGTACTGACTCTAGTTTTTGCATAGTTTTTCTATCGCCAGGTCTGTCGAAAACAAAGCACTTGCGCTTAGGGAAATATTTTCTGATGCATTCCCTAGGTCTGTTGTACTTCATAACAGAAATATCATTTCCACACTTAAGTTGCAGGCTATCTTCCAGGTATTCGTCAGGTGTTATTTCGAGTCCATCTTTTTCAAGAACTAGACTGAAATCACGTAGACATAGGACAAACGTTGGTAGGATCAGTCCCAACTCTTCGTCATTAATACCATCCTTGGCATTACTGAATCGGATATTCTTTGACATTTCTGTTATAAAACTAATCGTTTTATGTAAGGAAAAATCCTACAAGCCTTGATAAAATAATATATGTATACCTAGTAACTGACGACGGATATATTGACTGATACAACTGAAAGGTATCCAATAAACATACTGTGGATTCAGCATTTAAACATTTTAGCCAAAATAACACATACTTACCTTTCTAACATATATTTTAGATATATCTTTAACTCCGTCAAACCGCTCAAATTATAATAACAAGAATTTAAAATATAACCAAAATATTTCACAATAAATTTTAGATAATCATTAACCATGTTGTTTGACAGCCATTACATTTTCTAAAAATTAGACAGTTTAAAAAGAAAGAAATTAACTGAACTACACAAAAGTTATTTCTTTATTCTTGAAAGAGGTTTTCGATTATGTGTGAAATTCATGATTTTGCAAGTATGAAAATTTGCTCTCATTGTTACAGTACATGTTTTATAAAATAAAATCTTCCTGAATTTGCAAGTAAATATATTTTTACTGAATGCAGGCAATTTCCCAAGTACATAACATTATTTCTCTAAAATGTTACAATATTTACATTAAAATTTGCGTTTATACAAACATATAATGGAAATTCTAGAATAAGACGACAAGTTGAGTAACTTTGTATACAAATTTTAACCGTGTTTACAACCAAGTCAAAGCACAGATATTGTATTTTCCTGAACAAGAAAAGACAACAAAGTATTTGTACACATGGCGTCTTTATGTCTGTTGCTTTTTCCCCGTTTCCTTATCCTAGCACTGAAATACTTGTGGAATTTGCGGAGGGGAAGTAAAATCTCATATATGCTTGTATATTGTGATACAGCAACTTTTTGTTTAGATATAATCGGGAAAGCATGAAAACATCATATATTTACACGTGGCTCAATTAATCAAGGCCTTAAAGTGATTTGTCACCAAATTTATCATGGTTCAGAGTTCAGATGCGCAGGAATTGAATCACAACATCGTTATGATCTTGCAAAGTTCTAAAGGATACGTTAACTTTTCAACAGCGTCCTGGTTGAAGGCTGACATCATGTTATACACGAGCACATTGCTCAACAAAGCTGCTATGGTAAAAACCCTGTTATCGTGGCCGCTGTCACCCTGTTAATGAATGCGTTTCTATTCTAAAAATCATGTTTTTTGTACATTCCAGCTGTTTTTGTCGTTTCCAGGAGTGTTTCAACAGACTAACATATATCTTTTAATGAGCAGTCCGTACACGTATGACCCATTAACGGAAAAATTCGAAAGAAAAAGACAGTTTAACAACACTTACATTCTCGCGAATTTCATTAACATTTTATGACCTTGATAGAAGTTTATTCACAAGTTGTTTTTTACACGTTTCATGTTAGAATAGCGTTAACTCCTGTTCATCTCGTGCTATAAATTCTGCAAGATCTTTCCGGATATGTTGATATCATTGACCTACCGGGCTCTTGCACCAATCACTCACTCGGGATACTGCAGATGTTATAACACGATAGAAAAGCATGCGTGTTCCTTTCATTGAAATACTAGGTTTTACATTCTAACATGACAACCCGTGTTTATTTTTGATACTATACACTGACGATGCCTCAGGCTAGCCACCAAGAGATAGCGCTAGCATGTTTAAATATACTTATGAACGTATTTCTCGGCATATATAACCTCTTTGTAATATCTAAATCAATTATAATTCGTTTTTGCAACATACTAGTCTTTAAGATATGCACGATATCTTGTTAGTGTATGAAACAAAATTGCAACAGGGTTAGCATAAAGCTAAAGAGAAATATGCGAATTTTAACAGTTAAGATTGCTTGTGTGCAAAATCTATGTATACATGCCTTCGCCACATCCCCTAGACCCTCTGTATCCAACAGCAACAGGACCGTGTTTGGTTTCTTAGGATGTTCTTTGCACCATACCCAAATTCCTTTGGTTTTAGACTCAATTGTTTTTCCCAGAGGAAATCCTAAAATAGTCAGTTTGATGATACGGCATCAGGAATGTATTTACGTAAAGTATTTGATACTTCTTATGTATGAAGCTACTTTAATCTGCTTTCAGATCTACTTCATATTCAATGACACATTCTACAAGATTGTTCACAACATGAGGCACATTTCTTTACGAAGTATGTGCAATAATTCTAGAGTAATCTTCTAATTGTTACAAAAGGAACAAAAAGAACACTGTTTTGCTCTGGTACTCTAGGTTTTATTTGGTGGAACAGTTCGGACACGCACTACACATTCGATATCAGTACTCTTTTCCTTACTATTGAGTGTGTACAGAATGTTCGGAGTTGCCAAAGGAATTTACCATAGTCTATTGATAATTGTATTATGGCTATGGTACAACTTGTTAACATTTGTTTACATTTGACGTTTGAACACATTATTTCCAGTATTTATATAATTGCAATAAATATAAAGCAAATGAAATGACAAAATGTGCTAAAGCCTAATAGTCTAGCATTTTAAAATTTAGCAACCATGAAAAACGTAAGGGCTAGTTTAACCTTGTCATTTATCTATATTACTTATTTTAACTGTCTGACCTGTTTCTGTAGTTATTGTTTGACCTGTATCTGCAATACACCCTTCAAACTAAATAACATATTTAGCACGAGAACAAGCACGTGAAAGAAAAAGAAACAGATTCTTCGTAATGGTCTAACTGTTACAGTATAAAAAAAGTGTTTATTGACCTACCTGAGCTTGAACCAGCCAACCGATTCAAAAGGTAAGATTTTCCAGTACGGTACAGGCCCGCTATCGCTACCGTAACCAAGGGTACATCTATCTGTTTAATCTGCTTCAAAGGTCCCTGCTCAACTTGCAGTTTTCCATCCTCCGAAGTGCTTATCAGGCACATTGGCTCTTGAAATATCGGTAATCTGTAATAAGAACTTATATCAAATTACCTTGTATTTATTGTGGTTATTCAATTCTGGAGTACTTTAAGTTTTTCTTTAAAAGATCTTTAATTTTATTACTAGATATATTTTTATGTATAATTAGGAGTACATTAACAAAGTACGCATATAAATGCGATAATCGCGTTAAAGATCTAGGTCTATTTGTGCGTTTGTGTATGTTTCGTTTTAGCTTGACTATTCGAGGAACAATGAGAACTATTCTACTCAGTCGGGCGTGAGTGTAAAGTTTTGCGTGCGACATCATATTTTAATAACAATTGCACGTATCGAATTGAAATTTAAACAATGATTCTTAGCCAAGCTGTATGTCATTGAAAACTACATGTATTTGTCTGTCTTCAGATCTATTGAAATACCCAGGTTAGATAACTCTTGATTGAAATTAGTTTCAATTATGGCTCTGTTTGGCTTAGAAATTGAAGGCAAGTTGTTATTATTGCCATGATTAAACTTTTATTTTATTGAACACCAATCTCTCTTTTGTTATGTGGAGGAGTTATATCAAAACTAGGCCCCAAATTCACGAAAAAATAAGAAATTGCTTAACTGAGTCTGGTATTTCAAATGCTTGTTTTCTTCAATATAGGTCCGAACCGTATATGACTATTTCATAGATCAAAATAGATTCTGACTTTTACAGAAAATGAAGTATAGAAATAAGAAATATACTTACGCATATACTTACATTCGTTGTATCGTTATTAAACAGAAATATCGTATTTGCGTGACTGAAATAAGTGCTGTGGACAAATACTACATAGTATAATTTAGGTCTAAAAACATTGTTATAGAAAACATCAACATTAAATAAAACTAGCCTAGACCAATAGCACAATTTTAAAATAACAGCCTTAGCTAAGTAATTTCTAAAGCTTTTTCGAGAAATTGGGGCCAGGACGAAAAGTCACATTCAAAGAGCACATCTGCTAAAGTAACATTCCACGGTGGTTGAGTATGAATGCAACTGTAAAAAAACATAGAAGTAACAAACATACATGAAACAGGACACCGCCTTGAAATGGTCAATAGCAAAACCACCACTGGGAAGTTTACTACATAAGTTTTCTGTCGAAAACACCTACCATGCTCCTGCGCTATTTTTATAATGAAGTACCAGTCCTAATGTATATGTGTCATTTCATCCTCTAGTGAAGTGATTGTGAATATAAACACCTATAAAATTTACACGTTTTAGTATATATTTTATATGGAAAGTAGACTTTCGACCCAATTTGTACACCATGGAAAATGTAGTTCATCCTGCCATAAATGACAATGTACCAATTGAAAAACAAAGATAATTCTTTCAGCTAACAGTGAAAGGCGCCATTGAGGTAATTGGTTAAGTACAAAATGATCCATAATGCGCCCGATAATATAGGCTATAATGTAAGCTACGAGTACATTCCCCACTTTTAGGCTGAAACCGCAAAGCGGTTCAACCTATTATAACCCTATCTGGAGACTGCAAGAATATCATTAATGACAGTTTTCACTTAAGCAGATTAATCCGCCGTTCTATTTCCACTCTACTTTTATTGATTATTTACAAGTATATTCCGACCGCTTATCTCTCTACATCATTTGTAAAACTTCCAGGTCAGGTTAACAATCGTTTCAAAGCACAAGATAAAAGAAAATATATCAAATTAGCTGAAATCGCAAGCTTTCTTAAGGTGTATATCTTTAGAACATCGAAAGAGAAACTATGACACACTGGCAGTTTAAAAATAGCATTTTCTATAGATTTTTAGCGTAAAGTAATGTATACATACCAACTATCTTTCAAACTGTTAAATGTTAAATGGGTATACCCTATAACTGAGTGCACTTAAATATCTTCAGAAACCATGTGGAAATGAATCATTGAGTCGAAAGGAACAAATAAAAGAAACATCGAATACAACACATACGGCTCCGCAGTATCAAGCGAACTCGCTGCGAAAACCACGCTATTTTACCTTCTTTCTAGATTATTTTACACGCACCTGTATTTATTCATAAGACAACATCAGCTCTCAAAACTTCAGCTAAACATTCCAGCAATAATAAGTAGCAATAAAAGTGAAATTAACGTTTTACTATTTATCAAGTTGATTTTGAGTGGTTAGTGATCTATTATAACCAGAGGCTATATGAGTAACTCGCCCAAAACGGAATAGTTAGATATATTTTCTTCTTGAAAAATGTAATAAGTTCTTCTCTTACGCTATGTCTAGCCCATAATATACGGTTGCAAAATTTAATCAGATATTGCCTCTTTAATTTAAATAAAAAAAAGACAAAGATCTAATACTTCTATTATCTATATTCTCTTTGTGAATATTTGTGTTTTCAATGAAACAGACACTGTATTTCTCATTGGTATCATTATAGTAAAATTTTAGTAAAGCCGATATAGGGTTGCCTTATCCAGCTCGTCAGTGTATTTCAAGACACTTGATGGTTTTAGTCGGAGCAGAATTTCTAGTATATTACGTAACATTGATGCAAATGCTTTGAATGTTATAATGTTTCATGGAAGTGACTTGAACTGTTACAGTGGAGTGGTTTATTGCACATCAAATGCAGGTTTCAACCTTTCTGTGCTGTCAGCGCTTTGATTGTTACTCAGCGCACAGCGCTGACCATAACATAATACTGTTGCGGTATCATTAATGTGTTATGTCTGCATATTGTCTAGTGTGAGTGTCATGTTTAACCTTTTAACTGAACGTTCATTAAAGAACTTGAGTGACTGATTTATTTTGTATTTGAAGTAAACATGAGATAAAAGATAAAACTAAAAGGGAAAATATTGAAAAAGGAAAATAAAATAATCTAACTTTTATGCAACTTAATTTTGTTAATTAAGATTTAATGAGCTAATTGTTTTATCATGTTTTATTCACTTATAGTTTTTACACCATAAATAATTTCCATGTTCAAGAAGTTCGTTTCGACATAAATGCCAAAGTGATAGACATGAGACATAAGCCGCGCCATGAGAAAACCAACATAGTGGCTTTGCGACCAGCATGGATCCAGACCAGCCTGCGTATCCGCACAGTCTGGTCAGATTCATACTGTTCGCTTTTAAAGCCTGTTGGAATTAGAGAAACCATTAGCGAACAGCATGGATCCTGACCAGACTGCGCGGATGCGCAGGCTGGTCTGGATCCATTCTGGTCGCAAAGCCACTATGTTGGTTTTCTCATGGCACGGCTCATTTTTATATCTTTAAGAAAAGAAAACATATATACCAACAGAAGTACACTTCACTTTTCGTTTCTAAATGTAGCACACAAGAACAGATAAGGGATTACCTGTGACCTGAAGGTTGAGATGTAGAATGATTTACGACCCCTTCCATTTAATATTGGAATAGATACGGTTCAGATAGAGTTTATATATTTTTCAGCGAATTATCGAAATATAGCTAAGAGTGAAATATATATGGTATTTTGACAGTGAAAAATATCAAATACATTGTTCGCGGGTAAGAAACCATAAAATGTGTATTTAGTCAAAACATGAAATAAAAAGAAAATGTGTTTGTTTAACATGTAAGATCAAAATATCGTTCAACCACGAACACCGTATCTTATCTATTTCACTCGTGGCTGTGCCAATCGTGAAAATATTACATCTGGTGTTCACTTGTGAAATATATTTCAATCCTACAATGAAACCTATCCTTTATAATTCAAATGATTACAAAATAAAAATAAGTCTCAATCGTTCAAAGGGGTGACTTATTATGATCTGGTGTTTTAATAGTTACCATCCCTCTAAAGTCAAACGTTATCACGCTGTCCCGAAACGTCCTAATATTTGTACCAAAACAAAAATAATAATAACAGTATTCCCTCCTAGCAATATTGAAATACGCTCAGTTCTCAAATATTATCCGAACATATGTGTAAGTTACTGACAGCAAATCTAGAGTAGCTCCTAGACTATGATATATCTTTTTACAATTTTATGATTGAATGTAGTGAAAATGTAGTTCATCCTGCCATAAATGACAATGTACCAATTGAAAAAAAATGATAACTCTTTCAGCTGACAGTAAAAGGCGCCATTGAGGTAACTGGTTAAGTACAAAATGATTTACAAAAATATCAAATACATTGTTCGCGGGTAAGAAACCATAAAATGTGTATTTAGTCAAAACATGAAATAAAAAGAAAATGTGTTTGTTTTACATGTAAGATCAAAATATCGTTCAACCACGAACACCGTATCTTATCTATTTCACTCGTGGCTGTGCCAATCGTGAAAATATTACATCAGGTGTTCACTTGTGAAATATATTTCAATCCTACAATGAAACCTATCCTTTATAATTCAAATGATTACAAAATAAAAATAAGCCTCAATCGTTCAAAGGGGTGACTTATTATGATCTGGTGTTTTAATAGTTACCATCCCTCTAAAGTCAAACGTTATCACGCTGTCCCGAAACGTCCTAATATTTGTACCAAAACAAAAATAATAATAACAGTATTCCCTCCTAGCAATATTGAAATACGCTCAGTTCTCAAATATTATCCGAACATATGTGTAAGTTACTGACAGCAAATCTAGAGTAGCTCCTAGACTATGATATATCTTTTTACAATTTTATGATTGAATGTAGTGAACTGAGCCAGTCTATATCCTATGTCCAATATCATTTCAACATCAGTCCTGTATGAAAATCTCTAAAATAGACTGGCTTTTGTCTCTATGAAATTGAATTTGTTAAAAAAGGGAAAAATATAGAAATATAGTTATTATCAGTCTAGTGGCTAGTCTAAGCAAAGGCGTACCTGGGCATACGCCTATACGCCTGTGCGTACAATTCAAATTCGGCACTGATGAAAAGGCTTAAAATGCTAAAAATGCTAAAAATACAATAAAATGTAAAGCCTAAGGAGGTAAGGTGGCTCTCTAAAGTTCTTCATTTGAACAATAGCATCTTAATGAGATTATCAATTCGTTTTTGAAATATTAGACTGATTTGTGCTTTTTTTAATAATCGTCATATAGAAAAATGTAAAAGGTAAGTGTAAATTTCATGGAATCATATAGCAGAGCTAACACAGCCAGAGACACAGACCGCCAAATAGGCCTGCCACAAATAGAAACACTCGCGCCCACACGCACGCACGTGTACACAAACTGACAGCGAGGCCAAAGCGAACGGAAATGTGTATATTGGTTATCCCTTGGTTAAAGTTTTCTATAGAAGAAATTACGCATAGAAAAAAGGCCCTGGTGGCAAACTTAAGTAGAAACATTCAACAATGCAAGTGGAAAATATGCAGGTATATGGCATGTCAAACGTTGCTAAATTATATATGTATGTTATTATTATTATTGTATGTTTGTTATTGTTATTCAATGTCTTGTCATTCATATTCTAAAAGTCATTATTGTTATTCTATATTTCGTTATTGTTATTGTATCTTTGATATTGTTATTCAATGTCGTGTCGTTCATATTGTAAGTCTTACCATTGTTATTCTATATGTCGTTATTCTTATTGTATGTTGGTTATTCTTATAGTAAACGTCATTATTGTTGTTCTATATTTCGTTATTCTTATTGTATCTTTGATATTGTTATTCAATGTCGTGTCATTCATATTCTAAGTATAACCATTGTTATTGTATATGTCGTTATTCTTATTGTATGTTCGATATTCTTATGGTAAAAGTAATCATTGTTGTTCAATATCTGACGATTCTATTTACAAAACGTGTCATTCTTATTCTATGTTATGTGATTGTATTCGTATAGCATCGCTGTGCTATTTATATCGCAGGAAATCGCACGTACAATAAGAATATCAAGCTTACAAAAACAATAATGAATATACAACAACAATAACGTCTTTTACAATAAGAATATCAAACAAGTATCGTGCAAGAGCGATCGAGCTATTGAATCACACACTTTCTTGGGTAAAGTTACATATAGGGCTGTATACCAAAAATGGTTATATTCCTCAAAGTTATTTCGTGGAATGCAACCATTTGCAATTGTAACATTGTCACGGAGCCCTGACCAATCAGCCGGGAGAGGGGCCTCCCCATAAATATGAATTTTTAATTTATCTACATATGTAATATGGTAGTCAAAACATCAGACCCGACAACAAAATAATATTATAATATGCATAAACCATTTCTTGCCACATTGTCAAATTTTCAATGGATGGTCCCAAAAACCCACTTTCTTCCCAGGTAGATGGACCTTCCCCCATCACCAGAATTCGCAGCATTTCTTGAGGGGTTCGAGCTAGCTGGCTCATATTGGCGTACACGTTCTAAAATCCCTATCGATGATAGAACTAAATAATTCTTATTTATAACATGTGCCATAAATCATGTAAGAATTCCCCTTCCTATTTCAATAGGAATATCCTGACCTGAAACGCAAGAATGTTCCAAAGGTTAGAGATGGTTACCTTTGGCTGAACTAGATAATTGTTACTTTCTATTATTGGGTGGTTAGTAGGAAGGGGTGTGTAGGGTAGCATATTTTAAAAACCCATTCAGATGATTAGGTTATAAAAATTCACACCGTTGTTTATCGTCTATTTCCCGCATAATTAATCTAGAATTACCCGGCTTTACCCGATTAAAACAACATCTACACATCACGGGGAAATGAAAACGCAAGAAGGCTTGATTGTTTAAACAGTTGAGATTTCAATAAATTTGCTGAAATTATTACGCAGATAATTTCGTTACTCAGTCATATAATTGACGCATATGCTTCTTACCGTCCGGTAACGATGTAGCAGTATATGCATTGATTTCAACTAAACACGACATGATAAGAATATACATTTTAACACGACCCATTTAGTTTCCTGTTAAACAAAGAAAACTGAATAGCATAGCTGCGGTGACCTAATGGATAAGGCACCTGTCCCGCAATCGGGAGGTCGAAGGTTCGAGCCCATTCAGAGGCGGGACTTGTTGAAGAGAGACCGGTTGGTAAGCCGACAGCTAGTTAAATAATGGTTAACGACTGCCTACCTGCATGGTGCCTGGTGCCTGGCATTAAAAATAGGAATCGGAAAGTAATACTGTTCAATGTAGGTAGGTGTATCATAAGCCATCTTGGCTGGCCCTTTCAGTAGGGGTGACACTATAATAAACAAACATTTTATATTTTTGAATTTTTATTTTTAAAATTGTGAATATAGCTAGTCTATATCTTAGGTCCAATATCATAGTCTGATAATATTAGAATCGGTTCTCTGAGAAAATATGTAAATTAGACCGGCATTTGTCACAATAACATAAATGGAAAAAACAAACCAAATCTATATTTTATTTTAAACTTTGTACGCAAATTACGTATATCAACATCAAGGTCATTTAGTTGGTCTAGTCTTACAGTACTCCTGAGGCAATACAAATTTTGTATCATTATGTCCCTTTTATTCTCAAAACATACGGTCTGTGCAAATCTGGTTTGAGCATCTCCTGAATCCTGGAGATCGGCCTTTATTTAAGGTCAAGCTATTACAGCTGAAAATGATCATGTTACATGACCTGGTGGTTCTGGGATATTTATTGCCATTCACACATGTTTATAAACGACCCATTGACCTGTAGATTACAGGGAGCACTTTGGTAAAAATTATTGAACTAGAAAGAATACCTAATGAATAATTGATATACAGTGGATTAATGCTGTTGTTTAACTTTTTATATATTATGTATTCTGTGTTTAAATTTGAATGATTTTTTTTTTAAAAAGATGTTGCACAGATGAAAATGCTTCTATATAATAATTCATGTCTTAATTGCTAAAATAAGGAAATGCTGATTGTAATCTACAGTGGATAAGAATACCCGGCAATAGGAATTTTAAGAACAGAACTAACACCTTCCTACAAAACAGAAATCACGTATAATGTGGGAAGAAGTGAAACTGCTCCCAAGGGACAAAAAGAAACTGACAACAGTTGGCAACCAAAACAAAGATTTAGGTGTTTTATGAAACAACTGAAAAATATATCTGCCTATCACTGATCTGTTTCAATTCATTATATTTTGAAATAAATAAGCGTGATCTGTATAGTTTGCTATGAATTTCTCTTTCTTGGTTTTCATTGGCTTATTATATACTAATAATACTGTATTATGTTTTGGTAAACATCCCTTTTAACAGTTAATGGTACTGTTCTAATTGAAAGATGGACAAGTTCATTGTAGAAATTTAGCAGTGTAAGGGTTAAATGATTTGCTTTGATAGATAATGTAATAATGTCTTATTAGTGCTTCAAAACAGTTCTATTAGCCTGAACATGCTTGGCATCCGCATAAAATATGATAGTATATACTGCTGTGTCAAAAGTGTAAATGCATCACAAACCAGCACTAAATGATATTCGTTCCTAAAAAATTATTTTTTATATATATTGTTGTGGGCTTACTTTGCAAATGCATGGCTTTAAGACTGTGTTTGTGGTGCTGTGCTTCCAAGAAATCTACCCTTACCTATTATCTTTTATAATTCATTGCTAAAACGTATTATAAATGAAGATGGCGTATCTGTCGTGTTATAACCAACAAACAAAATATCCAAAAATACACAAATCTAACAGAACATAAAAAGAGAAATAACAGAAAAATCTGAAGTCTAACTGGATTTAGAACGCATATCACGTCAAACTATGTATTTCAAGCCGTTCCATTTCATTTCAAACCACAGTTTGTGGTTACCATATCTTGCCATCCAAATTAATTGCCTTATTTTTTCAGTTCACTTAGAGATACTCATCTTTAAGATAATGTAAGTGCTTTTTTGCATTGTTTTAAAGAAAAGAAAGTAATATTCAAATCACTGAACTTAGCGCAAATATCGGTTAAAAACCAATAATTACCGGTATGTTGTTAGTACCCGGTAGATAAATGGATTATAGCGGTGGAAGAACAATTCATCAGATAATAGTTTGTACTGTTTTTCAAGGAATTTGTTTAATTTTTCAAAGTTTCTTTCTAAGAGTTTTACTTCAGTTTAGACCACAATTACTGTATGTGCTTGTGAACATGTAGAAAATATAAGTCTTCTTATAAAAATGCATTGAAAAAGGGGTTTCACATTCTGAGTACATTTTCATATGTTTTTATTGTTTTTATTGAAAAGGGGAAAATCTGGGTGAATTTGCCAATTTCACAATAGATACACTACTTATTTGGCAGATGTGAAATAAGTACATGCACTTGTTAAAGGACGTGTCTTAAAGAAGCTGCATAAATCTTTTGGGTATTTGATCTTTTCAAGGAAAAATAAGTTTGCTAAAACCACTTGCATTTGGTCTCCATTAAATGTTCATTAACATTAAGTCACTGTTAAATTTTGATTGGAAGATAGGTGCATTTTCTTTCGGGCGGTGATCAAATATACATGCATTAAGGCTTTCATTGCCGGACAGTTACATATTGCGTGTGTTTTTGTTTAACATAAAATTGACAGGAAAATGTGTCATTTGATGATTTTCCAGCCTTTCTGGTACTAGAGGAAGAATCCAGGCGCCCGTCAGGCACGTAGGAAGTATTTTTAGAGTGGGGGCGGGAGGGCGGCACAGATTTTGAAAGTCAGCCGAGCCATAACAAACCCAGTTCCATGAAATGTTTAACAACGTTTTCTTTAAAAAATATTTTGGTTGTTAAAACATCAAAAACAATTACAAAACTGCAGGGCACGGCTAAAATTGACTCGTTGTCAAAAGATTGCTAAGAGAATTAACTTAATTGGTCAAATAATTGGGAGGGGGCGCCCCCCCCCCCCCCCCCCCCCCCCCCCCGTTCTTACGGCCATACCCCTCCATGCATGGTACAAGAGAAAAAACATCAGGGGCCCCTCCATGCATTGTACTAGAGAAAGACCTCAGGTGCCCCTCCATGCATGACACCAGAGGAAGACCCCAGGTGCCCCTCCATGCATGGTACCAGAGGAAGACCCCAGGTGCCTCTCCAGGCATGGTATTAAAGAAAGCCCAGGTGCCCCTCCATGCATGGTACTAAAGAAAAACTCCAGGTGCCCCACCATGCATGGTAATAAAGGAAGACCCCAGGTGACCCTCCATACATGGTTCTAAAGGAAGATCCCAGGTACCCCTCCATGCATTGTTTCAAGCACAACCATCCAACTAGATGGCTTCCTCACCCGAAAGTTCTGCACCACAAGCAAGGTTTTCAACCCACAGGGGTGAGTTTAAACTCGAAACTCACTCGAAATTCACTTTTTAACTCAAAACTCACTGCTCAAAAAACAAAAAAATCCTCAAATTTATTCGAGCTATAGGTAGTTCGAACCAACTGAATTTCAAATCTAAGGTAAGCTTTCTAGAGAAACATGATGTACTACATGTCTTACTTAGCAACTGACTAAAGAAAGTATGGAGATGCTATAAATTACAGTTTTATGCTTATTTAAAAAAAAATCACATTAATTGTATACCGTATGAAGATAGAGGTTTTAAAAGGACCATAGGTCAAGAGTATAGCAGGCTGAGTTCGTGCAAATGAATTTGAATGTACCATAAACCTTTATACCATGCACTCAACGCTTTTTATTCATAAAACCTTTTTATATATACTAAAAGACGGATATAACAGTCAAAACATGTTTTAACTGTGGTTTTTTGCCCCTAAAAAGTAACTAAATCTGGGAGGTTAAGATGGTTACTAACTAGAAAATTTTAATACAATATTCAATAACACATCATAAAATGCATATATAGTAGATCTATATTGCACATACTTTTTCAACTTAAAAAATAATGGAAAACGAACATCATTAATTACGTTGTAAAACTTCTAATCCCTTCTCTATAGCTGAATCCATTGTTAAAATATTCATTCTGCCTATGACTTCTTTTCTTATTATGCACTGTGCTATTAGATAAGACTTACTGGTATCAATAGTATAAATATATATAATATTTATTAATCTAACCAATAAGAAGACTATTATAATGATTTCATTTAGGAATTATTGTTTTTATGATTGAAGACAAAGGGCAATTCTGACCTTTTTAATTTTTTGGTGTATAATCAAAAGTAGCCTGATTAAAATGAAAGACAAAATTTAACCTCAGCTCATGTGCTCACCACCTGTTAACTAAAGGCTGATTAAAATCTCTATCCATAGGAGAAATTTATTGCAGTGTGCAATACTGTGTGATCGGTCAGCTAACGGTTTATCATGAGATATCGGTCAAAAGCTCTGACCAGAGTTTACCAGACTAGATAATCAGAGCCAAGACTGATGAAGTCAAAATATATAAAAGAATTATTTTTATTTTATTTTTAGTAGCCAGACTAAAGAAACTTACTTACAGGTAAAATATTTGGTGGATTTCTCTAAAGGCGTACATAAAATCCTTGATAGTGTGTCAGAATCGAAATAATGTATCTCAAACAATGATTTGCTCTTGATGTTAATTGATTGTTTGATTGGTTAGTTGGTTGTTTTGTTGATTGATTGATTGATTGATTGATTGATTGATTGATTGATTTGAAAAGTAATTTCTTTTCTAAATGTTCCAGATGTTGATGACGCAATTATGGTTGTCGCTAATATCGAAAACGAAAGACTGGCATCCAAAGCAATACAGCTATTTGAACAAATAGTTCAAACTTATTTCCGTTAAACCAACAATAATGTACATAGTATTGGTGATCAGTAACTTGGCACAAATAATTAACCGTATGGTGCAGCAAGCAGAATATCACCGATTACGGTAACAATGTTAATGATTACTGTCTGAACGTACATTCTTTGTCATTTATAAATGATGTAGTAAAGAAACTTGATAGTTTATGTACACTATGAAACTAAACAAATGTCTTCTAATGATATACTGACATTACTAGTTTCTTTGCGCTTGACTTTTGTGTAGATAGCAATTCTGACTTTTAAATATCTATAGGTAATGCACATTTAAATAGGGTCACCTAGGTATAATTGCACGTTATCAAAATGTCTGAAATCAAGCACCAAGAGTCCTTAATCTTTAAGGCACCACTAAGCAAGCTGCAAGACAAATCCTTTCCCTCCGTCTTTTGTACTTACATGAAAAATAATAATGCATCCTTTATTATTAATTAACAAGCAATTCGATGAAGATATCCCGCCGAAGGTTTGGGTGAGGAATGGCAAAAAAAATATCCGCAAAAAGTTAAGGATGTTATAAAGCAAATAATTCATTAGTCAAAATCAGTTTAAAAGAAAACAGAATATTTAATTAAAGAGTACATAATAAATAAATGTATGATACTTTGATCCTGACTAAAGCATTTATTTTGAATGTGATATGCTTACTGTAATAAGCTTAGCTTTTAAAATTAAATGCAGTTAATTGAAATATGAGCTTGAAGTTTAACTGGAACGAAATATTGTCTTTGAGTGGTTTGGCACCAGGTGTTGTTGTTTAACATGTACATTTGAACTTAAAAAAACAGATGTCCTTATGAGAACACTGGTAAGATATCTTGAACATGACTGAGGGCAAGGCTTGTGCAGTCACAGCTTAACTTGTTGAAGGTTTGAACATTAAAAAAAAAAAAGGAATGGAAATATATATATGTATATATATTTATTTTTTAAGGGTGTGGGGGTGCGGGGGAACGGGAGAGGAAACAAAATTTCACATGTTGATTATAAATATTGATGGAAAATTAAAAATGAAAAACAAGAGGGTCATGATGACCCTGGATCGCTCACCA
Organism: Mercenaria mercenaria; assembly: GCF_021730395.1. Taxonomy (NCBI): domain Eukaryota; kingdom Metazoa; phylum Mollusca; class Bivalvia; order Venerida; family Veneridae; genus Mercenaria; species Mercenaria mercenaria. The sequence goes on along the minus strand of NC_069366.1, from coordinate 35,370,060 downwards.
GAGTAATATGAGCTACATGTTTCTAATGTCAAACTGATGATTTTTAGAAATTTTTTGGAAGATTTTCCGATGTACAATCAAGTAACCCCTGGGGCGGGGCCAATTTTACCCCGGGGTCATGATTTGAACAAAGTTTGTAGAAGTCTACAACGAAATGTTACATATCAAATATCTAAGATCTAGGCCTTCTGGTTTATTTTTAGCAAATTAATGAAAATTTCCCTATGTACAATCAAGTAACCCCTGGGGCTGGGTCAATTTGACCCTGGGGGTCAAGATTTGAATCAATTTTGTAGAGGTCCACTGGGCAATGCTACATGTCAAATATCTAAGCTCTAGACCTTCTGGTTTATTTTTAGAAAATTTTGAAGATTTCTCTATTTACAATCAAGTAACCCCATGCGGCGGGGTCAATTTGACCCCGGGGTCATGATTTGAATAAATTTTGTAGAAGTCTACTAGGCAATGCTACGTGTCAAATATCTAAGATGTAGGCCTTCTAGTTTATTTTTAGAAATTTTTTGAAGATTTTCCTATGTAAAATCAAGTGACCCCTGGAGCGGGGTCAATTTTAACCCAGGGGTCATGATTTGACAAATTTTGTAGAGGTCCATTAGGCAATGCTACATGTAAAATATCTAAGCTCTAGGCCTTCTGGTTTATTTTAAGAAAAATTTTAATGATTTTCCTAAGTAAAATCAAGTGACCCCTGGGGCGGGGTCAATTTTGACCCAGGGGTCATGATTTGAACAAATTTTGTAGAGGTCCACTAGGCAATGCTACATGTGAAATATCTAAGCTCTAGGCCTTCTGGTTTATTTTAAGAAAATTTTTAATGATTTTCCTAAATAAAATCAAGTGACCCCTGGGGCGGGGTCAATTTTGACCCAGGGGTCATGATTTGAACAAATTTTGTAGAGATCCACTAGGCAATGCTACATGTGAAATATCTAAGCTCTAAGCCTTCTGGTTTATTTTAAGAAAAATTTTAATGATTTTCCTAAGTAAAATCAAGTGACCCCTGGGGCGGGGTCCATTTTGACCCCAGGGGTCATGTTTGAATAAATTTTGTAGAGGTCCACTAGGCAATGCTACATGTGAAATATCTAAGCTCTAGGCCTTCTGGTTTATCTTTAGAAAATTTTGAAGATTTTCCGATGTACAATCAAGCGACCCCTGGGGCGGGGCCAATTTGACCCCGGGGGTCATGATTTGAACAAAGTTTGTAGAAGTCTACAACGAAATGTTACATATCAAATATCTAAGATCTAGGCCTTCTGGTTTATTTTTAGCAAATTAATGAAGATTTCCCTATGTACAATCAAGTAACCCCTGGGGCTGGGTCAGTTTGACCCTGGGGGTCAAGATTTGAACCAATTTTGTAGAGGTCCACTAGGCAATGTTTACATGTCAAATATCTAAGCTCTAGACCTTCTGGTTTATTTTTAGAAAATTTTGAAGATTTTTCTATGTACAATCAAGTAACCCCATGGGGCGGGGTCAGCTTGACCCCGGGGTCATGATTTGAATAAATTTTGTAGAAGTCTACTAGGCAATGCTCATACAGTTCAAATAAATCTAAGATGTAGGCCTTCTAGTTTATTTTAGAAAATTTTATTTTGAATGAATTATTCCTATTAAAATTCAAGTGACCCCTGGGGCGGGGTCAATTTTGACCCCAAGGGTCATAAATTTGAACAAATTTTGTAGAGGTCTACTAGGCAATGCTACATATAAAATATCTAAGCTCTAGGCCTTCTTGTTTATTTTTAGAAAATTTTGAAGATTTTTCTATGTACAATGAAGTAACCCCATGGGGCGGGGTCATTTTGACCCTGGGGGTCATGATTTGAACAAATTTTGTAGAAGTCTATCAGGCAATGCTACATGTCAAATACCTAAGATCTAGGCCTTCTAGTTTTTAGAAAAAATTTGAAGATTTTCCTATGTAAAATCAAGTGATCCCTGAAGCGGGGTCAATTTTGATCCAGGGGTCATGATTTGAACAAATTTCATAGAGGTCTACTACGCAATGCTACATGTGAAATATCTAAGCTCTAGGACTTCTGGTTTATTTTTAGAATTTTTTTGAAGATTTTCCTATGTAAAATCAAGTGACACCTGGGGCAGGGTCAATTTTGATCCTGGGGTCATGATTTGAACAAATTTTGTAGAGGTCTACTAGGTAATGCTACATGTGAAATATCTAAGCTCTAGACCTTCTGGTTTATTTTTAGAAAATTTTTGAAGATTTTCCTATGTAAAATCAAGTGACTCATGGGGTGGGGTCAATTTTGACCCCGGGGTCATGATTTGAACAACTTTAGTAGAGGTCCACTAGTCAATGTTACAAGTCAAATATCTAAGCTCTAGGGCTTCTGGTTTTTGAGAAGAAGATTTTTAAAGATTTTCCTATGTAAAATCAAGTGACCCCTGGGGCGGGGTCAATTTTGACCCCGGGGTCACCCCGGGTGACCAAGGTAAGTGGGCGACCAGGTGTGGGTGCGCAACTTCACATGTTTATAATAAATGTTCACAGAAAAGAATGAAAGAAATTTAATGAAATTCTGCCAAATGGCAAGTTTGTTATGTGCAAATATGTGGGTTTTTAGACAATTAAAGGGCAATAACTCTGCAGTTACAAAAGAAATCCATATGAAATTGTGTGTGCACAACCACATTATAGTGCTCTAAATTTTGTTAAAGTTTCATAGTTCAAGGTCAAATATATCAAAAGTTATGATGCAGAAATTGCCATATTTATAGTACCCTATATAGTTAACACTAGAAACTTCTAAGGGCCATAACTCTGATGTTACTTGGGCAATCTGACTGAAGCTTGACGGGCCGCAAGAACTCATAGTGGTGAACACGTACATGAAGTTTTAAATAAATATTCCCAACCATTTCATAGATATGGCTCCGGACGGACGGACGGACGGAAGGACGGACGGACGTTCTAACGAAACGGTATTTATGTGACACCCCCATTGATCTCTCTATTGTTCTACCAGTCACATAAAAAGAAAAAGGTCACATAAACAGAACAGAATGACATCAAAGAGAAAGTACCGTTATGCAGTCACTTAACCATCATTTCGCGGGCACGGACGGACGGACGGACGGACAACGCCAAAACTATATCCCTCCGACTTTCGTTGGGGGATAAAAATTGACTCCTTATTCCCTTTCACAAAAAGGTATTGCGGAGGTATATCTCACTTTCATTGACAGCTCTGGTTTTGTTAAAACCTGCACATTGACAATAAATAAATACATGTGTAATAAATAAGGATTGTTGTGCAGAAGTCAGTGTACATAAATGCATATTCACTGGACAAGTCTGGAAGCCTGTAATATTTATTAAAAAAGCCTTGTACAACTTATATTTGATATACATGGCCCTGAAGGAAAAATGTGTTCATGTACAGCCTGGTATTACTTCACTTCATTCGAATTATGTATATTTCTAAGCTTATTCTCACATTCTGTGTCAAAGCAGTAATAATTGACTCGTCTGAAATATATTTATCAAGTGAACAATTGAATGCAAAACTACCTAATAATGTCTCCGAACTATGGACAGCAAGCTCATGTACATGTAAGGGTCCCTATTTTTATGAAAACATTCAAATATCCTGTCTGACAAAATTTTATGACTGTCTTTCCGGCAGTGATCTGTCAACAACAGCACGGGTAATACATTGGTATAAAGAGCATGCATTGACATAATTTCAGTTGTAACAATATTACAAATATCAACATAGAGGACTAAGTAGGAAGCTGTAAGCTTTTTTTTTAGAAACTCGTAGTAATACATTGTGGATCCATAGCTGAAAAGTCAAGGATACATTTGGAAGTCAAAGTTTAACGGCGTATGGTTCTTGGCTACTAGATAACTCTGTCACATTTCAAAAGTTTTTATCAATCTTGTCAAAAAAGCTCCACCATAAGGAGACAAGGTATCCTGTTATATACCAAGACTCCAATTCATACTTGGAAGTCACATTTTTATGTTCTTCTATCTTGTCCGATCATTTACTTTGTCCTGAATGGAACACTCAATAATATGGCAGAAACATTCGTCATAATCAGACAATATGAATGTGTTGTATACAGATTCTTATTTTTTCCTCAAAGTATTTTTAATCGTTTGTTTATGCAAAAGATGTGATAAATCAATGTTTTTAAAGTAATGCTGGACTTATTCAATAATAACACAACTCGATCAAAGTTAGAAATGCATTTCCAGTAGCTATCCAAAGGAATAACTTTCCGTAGAAAAACCAAACCAATGCTTATAAAAATAACCAGAAAAAAAACAGCGATTACAAAATAGTAGGTCTGCGTGTGATTAAGTGAGAAAAGGAACTACGGGTTTTTTATTCTTTCAGGCGCAAGAAGTTCTGATGAGTTTCTTGGACAGAGAAGCGGAAAATGAAAGAAATATCATGTTGGAAGACCAAAAAATGACAGAAGAAGATAAAAAGAGTAAATATGTATATTTCTTTATGATAATATTAATACTGACACATGAAATAGAAGGTTTGTGTACATTTTTGCTTCACTATAAAATTGCGGCTACTGACTTTGAATTACGAAATCATTCTGTTTCTAGAATAAGCCACAGTACTAGTTGTCATTCTTTCATGATCAAAAGTATCTGATGAATTAATTTGCATCAGTTAAAAGTAAATAATATACAAGTCAGTTTAGATCATTCGCAGTTATATGTAAAACATATAACAGGTTATGTAACAAATGCGGTCGACACAAGTAATATAGCTGAGTCTACATTTTCTCAGGCCAGAGTTTCATACTTATTTACCGTTTATTTCTTTAGACGCTATATAACTAATAACAAAAAGTGTACAAAACTGTGTGAAGGCCGATCTTGGGAACCCTTATTATTTTAAGTTATATAAGCATGTTGCTTTACTGAAAATGTGGTGTGTTTTTTTGGCCACGCCTGTCTAGATCAATCCTAAAATTTTCTTTGTCATTAGGCGTAAAAAAGATTGTTTGTTTCCGGTACTCCGACCTTCCCTAAATTTTTGGCCCGACCCTAAATGTTTTTATGGCCTTAGAAAATGTTTTTTCAACATTTTAACAAAAACTTGCAAAACTGCACTTTTATGCTTTAAACATGCTCAGTGATGTTAGAAATTAACTTAATGATGCTCTAAAGGCATAACCCCCTTATTTGTATTCATTTTTTGACACAAAAATAATTTATGAAAAGTCTCACTTAATGAAAAAAATCCAAAAAAAAAATCCGACCTACCTATCCAATTTTTTTAGCATGTTACCGGAAACAAAGAATTTTTCAGGCCTTAGCTTCCGATTCAACATGTGATGAACAGTTATTCTGGAAGTTTTGCAAGGACAGATATAATCTAAAATTGAATAGTCGTATATAGATTTAGTTTGAATTAAAAGGAGTTAATTATCTTTTTCTCGTCTTCATGTATGTGGAATTCCTGCCTAGTCCCATAAACTACCGAAGTGTGTCACAAATTTTCTCTAAATTGTCAGGAAAAAGATCGAGTTACACAGAAATCAGTTACTTCCTTCCTTACTGATTTAAAAGTGATGTAATTCAAGAATGTGCTAATGTATTACAATTCTGTGATAGATTTCATAAATCTGTCTTCAAAGAAACAGACCAATTTTTATGCAATATCTTTCATAAATAAAAGAATTGAATCTGTTCATACACCTCACAAACTCTGAGAAAAAGATGAAAATGTATTGTATGAACTTTATCCTTAGGCTCCTCCTTTATCAAATACTGAACTTCCTTTATTTAATATTTCTGCTAAAGAAACAGACTACTTCATTCTTCCATTCAATGCATTAATAACTCGACAGTTTAAAAATTATTAATACTTTAAGTTAGTATACTTATTCACAAATAATTAAGACAGCTGTAAAACATCCGTTTTATTTACCTGGTGAAAATCAACCATATAATTTCAGTTTCATCAAAACAATAAAACTCCCACTAACACTCCCTCTAGAGCCCTGGAAGACCATAGTTTAATTATTCCGACTCAGGAAATCAAATGCTAAGCTGATGGTCCAGAAATACCGTGACTTAATGTTTTTTCTTCAGTCATCAAGATGAACACTCTGACCAACTTTCATAAAGATCCCATGAAAATGTGACCTCTAGAGTGGTCACAAGCAAAAGTTTACGCACGCACGGACGCACGGATGACGGACGCCGCGCGATCACAAAAGCTCACTTTGTCACTTTGTGACAGGTGAGCTAAAAATGTCCAAAAATACCACTAAACTCTTTAGTGTATCCTTAACTCACCGTGTTCAAAAAGTAATCAAAACTGTTTTCTTCAATGCGGTACGTTATCTTGTCACCAAATATTATATAACCTGACGTACTTAAACAGGTATAATTTGACAAACGATAAATAATCATAATGATGTTCTCTCGATAAAATAACTGTCAGATGGTTACATTTATGCAAAGGTTTGGAGTGAAACCTATCATTCAGTGCCTAAAAGTAATATATGATCGGGCACAGAGGGCAAAACAAATAAGGTTAATGTCAAAAAAATACACACACTTTTCTTTGCAATATTGAAAACTCAATGCAGTATTTTATTAAAAATCTTTAGGGCAAAATTTGAATGATATTTAGTTGCGAAAGAAAATTATGCTTTAAGTCAATAATCTGCTTGCTTTTTCACCTTTAAGCCAGTCCGACACCTTCGTAAATAGTATTATCTGACAAATACAAAATATATATATATATATTAATGTATTCACATATCATCATTTTAAAATAAATACTTAAGAATATTATAAAGATGTTCTTTTTACTTTCCTCCAAAATTCAAGCACTGTTGTTAGTTTGCCATAGTGCCTATTGGTAATGTCCCCTTGTAATAAACGACCAATGTGTTCATATGACGTAATGATTTAAAACATTTTCGTTTATTTTGCGCATAACAGGTCAAATGTTGTTTAATATCATTTTAGCTGTTTTTAAGCAAAGTGCGCCTATTGGTAATCTCCCCTTGTAATTAACGACCAATGTGTTCATATGACATATAAATGATTTAAAACATTTTCGTTTATTTTGCGCATAACAGGTCAAATGTTGTTTAATTGCATTTTAGCTGTTTTTAAGCAAAGCGCGCCTATTGGTAATCTCCCCTTGTAATTAACGACCAATGTGTTCATATGACGTATATATGATTTAAAACATTTTCGTTTATTTTGCGCATAACAGGTCAAATGTTGTTTAATATCATTTTAGCTGTTTTTAAGCAAAGCGCGCCTGTTGGTAATCTCCCCTTGTAATAAACGACCAATGTGTTCATATGACGTATATATGATTTAAAACATTTTCGTTTATTTTGCGCATAACAGGTCAAATGTTGTTTAATATCATTTTAGCTGTTTTTTAAGCAAAACGCTAGTTCAGTTTTATTTCAACCAACAAATTAGATTCCGTCTTGATAACAAGCTCGCGTCCTAATTTAAGGTACATAAAATATTTGGCAGAGTATACGACTCTGAATGCTGACATCAAAACTGTTCTAATTCCCTCCTGGTCCCGGGATGATAAGTCAGATGAATTGCTGACACGATAGATCTGTCATTCATCTGTTATCCAATTAACTCTTGCAGGAATTTGCTATCCATTAACCTGGTCAGTAAAGCACTTGGACAACGATCTTCATGGCCTCCGTCAGAGTGCATCGAATATGAAATTTGTTTATTTTCCTGATACTGACAGATGAGTTTGTGGAAATCATTGAGACTCTATTATAATTAAAGTAAATGTGTATTAATGATTCTTTTGTATGAACATAGTTAATTACATATATTTTTTAAATATATAATGATATATATAACAGTATACGTAAACCTAAACAAAATCAATAAGGTTATAAAAAGAGGATCGGTCCACAAGTTCTGCCCAGACTTACAAAGTCAATTGAGATCAAGAAATCTGTTATTCTGTTTCTTTCTTCATAATGACGCTGATATTATATTTTCTTAGAAAAGGCTCATCTCAAGTCAGATATAAGAGTTTTTTGTTGTTTTTTTTTCTCCAGAAAAGGCTATCAAAGAGGATTTAATGGCAGAAATATTTATTTAAAGGACTGTAACGACTGATGCCAATCTAGCTCTTTCCTTGGATAATTCGTTAAAAGTAATTTGTTTTCCCTCCAAAAACTCCCTCCAAGATTCTACTCCAGATTTTAGCATATGCACTTGATTATGGTTATTTTCCAGCACAATATATTGTTGATGATCTGCCCTTACTACAACAGGAAACCAATTACTGTCCGAAAAAAACATCACAAGGTACTTACTCAAAAAATCATATTTCGAAAAAGGATCTACTATCCATCACAAATCAAATGTAGGTGACACCTGCAGAATTCGAAGAACAATACGTAATAATGCAAAACGCGTTGTCTCAAAACTAAAGATTGTACAAAGGAGGGGAAAAAACGCGGGAAAACTGTCAAATTCAAAAATTGTTATTTAACATCCTCGAAGATCTTCACACCGAAACATCCCTTGTAGAGCCTCAATGACAAGAAAATTCCCACACTCCTAATATAAAGCTATTAATCCGTCTTCACCTGATTTCTTCACCTGATTTCCAGATGCATCAAGCTTATCGAGATTGATACATCACACACGTGGCAGTCTGGATGTAAATTATTTTCTTTTGGGTCATTTATTAATCTTCTTTCATTTACACAGTCCATTATTTTACCGGTACATTTTATCAACTTAATGTTATTTTTATCTAAATAGAAATTACATTAAAAGTATTGTAGCATCCTATAGATCATTTTCAGTGTAGACTCGTTTTGAAAGTGGTTGACACATGACCTATTAGACACTTCTGACTGGTCATTATTGACTTTGAACTGAAATGATTTTTTGAGGAAGAGCAAGTCACACCCCCTAAAAGCGATAAAGCTTTTAACATATAAATCTATAAATTTACCGAGCTGCGGTAGCCTAACGGATAAGGCACCTGCCCCGTAATCGGGAGGTCAAATGTTCGAGCCCTATCAGAGACGGGACTTGTTACTGAAGAGAGACCGGTTGGTGAGCCGCCAATGGTTACCGATTGCCTACCTGCCAGGTGCTTGGCATTTAAAATACGAATCGGGAAGTAATGCTGTTCAATGTATATAGGTGTCTCATAAGCCAACTTGGCTGACCCTTTCAGTTGGGGTGACACTATATAATAAACGAACACTTTTGTAAATAAATTTAAGACACGAAACACTGATTTCAATGGTGTGACACACTCAATATTTCTAACTATGGATAGAACACAATATCAGTCAGCAAACGACATGTGTTGTTTTTTTTTTTTGTGTTTTTTTTTTGTTTTTTTTCTCTTTCTCTCTTATTTTGTTTTATTTGACAAAATCAACATGTGATAAAAATTCCCCATTTATCATTAAATTTGTACATTGATAGCAAAATGATTGAGTGCTTGAACAAGTACGTATCTACCTGATGTGTTCTTGGGTGCTTCGTAGCCTAAAAAAAATGGATTGGTTATAAGGTATCCGATCCACAAATAGGTATTATTAACATTTCGATACCATGCTGGTGAAATCCCATGATTTAGACTGGCATCAGTTCTTAGAGGTCTTCAAAACAAATGAGCCGCGCCATGAGAAAACCAACATAGTGGCTTTGCGACCAGCATGGATCCAGACCAGCCTGCGCATCCGCGCAGTCTGGTCAGGATCCATGCTGTTCGCTTTCAAAGCCTATTGCAATCAGAGAAACTGTTAGCGAACAGCATGGATCCTGACCAGACTGCGCGGATGCGCAGGCTGGTCTGGATCCATGCTGGTCGCAAAGCCACTATGTTGGTTTTCCCATGGCACGGCTCAAATATCTCTACTGTAAAATCCTCTTTAATAGCGCTTTGTTGAAAAATTTACAATATCTCTTATCTCTGACTCTAAGTGTTGAGATGAGCCTAGAGAGAAAATGGTTTTCTGAGAAAATATCAGTGTCACTATGAAGAGAGAATTTAACATTATTACAGATTATTAAATTTTGATCTCAACAGACTTTGTAACTTGTAAGACTACCCATGATTTTTTGGTATCATTTGAAAGAGTTGTATCTGCCGAAAACAAAAATTAGTAAATAAGATGACCATAAATGATATGCAAGAATCATTAAGTCATATTTTTTACCTGCTAAATGATAAAATCTTTCACTGTAATAACTGGATTTCTGTTGAAGTATCATTGAAGACTATAAAGTAAAAAATTTATAACATATTTTTATCACGTAATTTATATTTTCTTTTTCAGTAGACAATACACTTTCAAATGATACTAAAATTATATAGCGTTAGGCATCAATATTTGATATTTCAATAGCACTGTTTATATATAGTGTTATATATATATATATACAGAACTTGCTTATTTGTGGATCTGATACCTTAATTGAATTGTTATATTGGGAGCTTAACATTATGATGTTGTTCGATGGTCTTTGTTGCATTTTGCCAAATTGCGTCGCGAGACATCTGGTATCGGAACGGCGTGATACATTGACGGGGAGGGTATGTGAAGGGTGTCCAAATTTGGCAAATTTCACCATAAATGACACGATTTTCTTGCATTTAAGAACCATAAAATCAATTGTATCAAGACGTTATTTGTGCCAATTTTATGCCTAACATTTCTTTGTTTCCGGTAACATGCTCACAAAAATTAGGGTAGGTAGGTCGGATTTTTTTTTTCGTGGGGTGGGGGGGGGGTTATTATTATTAAAAGAGACTTTTCAGAAATTATTTTTGTGTCAAAAAATTAATACAATAAAAGGGATTGTGCCTTTAGAGCATCAGTAAGTTGATTTCTAACATCACAGACAATGTTTAAAGCATAAAAAGTGCAGTTTTGCAACTTTTTGTTAAAAGTTTGAAAAAAAAACATATTCTCCAAAGCCATAAAAACATTTAGGGTCGGGCCAAAAATTTAGGGTAGCCTAGGTCGGGATACCGGAAACAAACATTTTTTACGCCTTACCAAGTAGCTGCATTTTAGCATTGCTTTATTAAATAATTCTGATCGTCACTGAAATTTCAAAATTCAATTGTCTTGTAAACGGAGCCACAGTATCAATAGCTTGAAATTAAGGCAACTCAAGAGACTTTTGACCAAAAGATACCATTAATACCTGCTTCACATTTATTTGTAGCACAGCTTTTGTCGGCGCTTAACTCGGTGACAACTGCAGTCTTTAACAACGTTTAGATCGAAAAGTTTACCTTTGCTCTAAAAAACGTCCGGGCGCCCCGCCACCAAAAAGATAATCCCCCTACTAACTTATTGATTTTTGACACGTCCTGGCGAATCCGCTTTAATTGACACTACACGTGTCCCTGGTAACACATTGTTTTCCGGCGTTTTGCCTCCCAATTTTGCATGAGCGTAGAAAGTTGATGAAAATTCTGGAAATTAAATGATCACTCTTTTTTTATAAGAAAAGGCCAAAAGTTTTGATGATAATAAATATTTATTAGGTTACATATAGATCGCGTTTTAACAATAACACAACATACATATATGAACTAACCAAATTTTATGAGTCAGAGTAGTACATTTCTCATATAAAAGGTTAATTATCATTCACTACTGACTACTGTCAACTACAAAATAAACTTATTCATTATAAGAAAACTGAATATCTACATAAATAAGACAGTAATCATTATAAATATTCAACTAAACGCTTACTATCAGAAATCAAATAAACAACAAACAATAGACAAGTAAACATATAAATATTACATGAAATTATAAACACATATACAATAATATCAAGGGCAGGGCGGGTTCGGGTATTTTCAAAATTATTTTAGACGTGATCCAACCAAGAAAAAATACAGAATGAAGAAATTTGTCTAAATTGAATTATAAAATACAAGAATAAGCCTATCAATGATTATGATAAAAAAACCAATAGATTTAAAAAGAATAAAAACCGTTGACCAATCAGAAACGATGATACATAAGACGATTAACTTGATTTACAGACGCGAAAAAATTGCTGTTCTCAATAATTAACCGATTTTATGAATTCAGAAAATCGCCTAAATTAAATGATCACTCTTTTTTTATAAGAAAAGGCCAAAAGTTTTGATGATAATAAATATTTATTAGGTTACATATAGATCACGTTTTAACAATAACACAACATACATATATGAACTAACCAAATTTTATGAGTCAGAGTAGTACATTTCTCATATAAAAGGTTAGTTATCATTCACTACTGACTACTGTCAACTACAAAATAAACTTATTCAGTATAAGAAAACTGAATATCTACATAAATAAGACAGTAATCATTATAAATATTCAACTAAACGCCAACCCACAGGCCCAGCATAAAAACTTAATATATTATACATTTACATAAACAAACCCAGCAATTGCTACATATAACAAAACCTCAAAGAAACATATATGTAACCATCTACAGATACTATATCTACAGATACTTTATATACTGTATTGATAATTGTAAATTTACATCAAACTTCATATAAAATTGAACTCATAATAAGAATGTCTGTCCTTTATGAGATTGTTAACAGAATATTCCATAAATTTTAATGCACAAAGACAACCATATTACTACTACAATAACCAACCTTTTTCTAGGGAAACGTTACATACCATTTCCTCTAAATTATTTTATTCCAAAGTATGACATACTACTTTGTAAACTGAATCAACTTCATTTGAATAAATTTATACAAAGTGAAGTTATTGCACTTAATGCATTCCATTTTTATTAAAAGGTATTTTTTCTTATAATTATGACAACTACTAATGTTTACTTCTAATCACAATGATTCTTTGAATAAATATATAAATGTAAAGTAAATGTGCTCAGTTTCAATCTAAAGGTGTTCATACCTTTAAAGTAAGTATAAAGAAACTACTATGATTCACAGCAATGAAAACAATGTCTTTTCTTGTATGAAATGAATTAAATAAATAAATTCCTAAATAACAAGTCTATAATACAACTGTCCTTTTTCTAGGGAAACGTCACATACCATTTCCTCTAGAAATACCTTATTCCAAAGTATAAGATACTACTTTGTGAATAGATAGACTTCCTTTGATAAATTATCTGAAGTGAAGTACATGTTGTTAGATCAATAAAATTCTAAAAACACAAGTCTATAATACCACTGTCCTTTTCTAGGGAAACGTCATATACCATTTCCTCTAGAAACCCCTTATTCCAAAGTATAAGATACTACTTTGTGAATAGATAAACTTCCTTTGATAAATTATCTAAAGTGAAGTATATACTGTCAATCACTATTTGTAAAGGAATACAATCCCTTAAATAACACATAAATGTAAAAAAAAAAATGTTTAAGACATTCGAGTCTTAGACTGTTAGTGTACTGTCCCTTTTCTAGGGAAATGTTGCTTACTACTTCCTCTAGAAATATCATATTCCAAAGTATAACATACTACTTTGTGAATATATCCATCTTCCTTTGATATATTATATCCAAAGTGAAGTGAAACTCAGTTAAGCAGTAATAATAAAAAAAAAATTCTATGATGAGAATAGAACAACTTACAGAATACACAGATACTCAATTATAACTGAGTAACAATTCTAACAAGACCATATCACCACCTTCCATTCATATAGTGTTTACATATGTGCTACTGTGTTTATAAAAAATTGCTTTAGCCTTCTAGTACCCTCTAAATTTAGATGTAAGCCGCCATCTTTGATGGCGTAAAGCTCTCTACGAGGCTGATTGGCTTTGAGAAAGGGACGAAAAGTTTTTAGAAACTTAATCTTCCTATCCTTACAAATGGCTTCAAGAGATAAATTTATCTCTTTGACTTTCGTTCCTGTTTCTGAGAAATCTACTGGTCTAGGCAAGATAGAGGACAAGTATATTGTGACAGAACTATCTGTGAAGGTCTTGACCGCAGTGATTAAGTTAGAATACAGAGAGGAAATTTCACCCGAAGAAAAGTTAATGACATCATTAGTACCTACATGAATAACAATATTTTCATAATTTAAATTTATTGAACCCTTCATGATCTTAGAAGTTAAATGTCCAATAGTTATCCCAGGATAAGACCGTATGTCTGTTTCACGAATGTCAGTTACATGTTTAGCCATAGAGTCAGACAGAATTAGACACCTCTTCACTTTCGGGTTCCTGAGTTGGTTTATGCGAGAAACTGAAGTAGAAGAGAAAAACAAAAAAAAATTATTAAGAGGACACTAGAATGCTTAAAGCCACTTATCTTATTAAAAATTTAATTTATCATTTACGGATTTCATAATATCAAGTTTGTCTTCTAAAGTAAGAGAAATATATTTCTTATATACATCTGACCTCCAGTCACCTAATATCTGATATTCATCAGCTGCTACGTTCGATCGAAAGGCAAAAGTTGCAAACCCCCTACGAAATGAATGTGAGGAAAAACAGACCGGATCATAACCTAGTTCCGCAAGAACAGACTTTAATTTATTTTGAAACATATAATAATTGATCATATGTTTTTCATCCAAAGAAAATAAAGGTTGATCATCTCTAATGGTAGGAACAAATTCTAACATTTTGTAATAGGCTACAACTGGACACAAACAAGATCTAGGTAACCTCAAGAGAGGAGTTTGAAGTAATCTTTCTCCAAATTGCAAAGTTTTTGACCATCTGAAATTAACACACAAATGATCTCCGAAAGGAGTAACATCTCTTCTTAATAAAAATTTACTAACTTCAATGTCTGCTTTTTTTGTTGGTACTAAATTAGATTTTCTAGCTACTAAGAAAAAGGCAAACAAAAATAAACACCAAAAAACAATGTCATTTTTATTTGACATATCTAAAATGGAATGAATTTCACTTAAAATCTTTGGTGTAATAGGTTCTGCTTGTTTAATGAAATGTTGTTTTATTCTAGTTAAACCCTTCAGAGATAAATTTAATAAAAACTGATTTATATTATCTAACGAAAGGCCTAACAATAAATGCATGGTTCTAACACCGCTTAAATAATTTCTGATACTGTCCACTGATTTGAAAGAACGGCTCAAAAATTGAGCATACAATTGTAAAGTGTAAGTTTCAGCTGGAAGATACTGTAAATGAAAGTATAAACAAAAAAGTATAAAGGATTCCCATTGAATTTTTAAATTCTTCCGTGAACCAGATGCATATGCAGACAAATTTGAAACTTTGAGGTCCTGCTTTAATTCCTTAAACTGTTTATCTGAAATTAAATATCAAAATGTTACCAATTATTTAAAAATTTAAACATTTTCTCTGATATAAAACATTCATATACCTCCTGTTCATGTGTTAATTTTTTAAATTCATCCTGATAATGAATATCTAAATGCCACCTAGAAAGACAATCTGCTAGCCTGTTCTCATTACTAGATAAATGAATTGTTCTTATCTCACATTCATGAATAGCACACAAATAGCTAACCTCTCTTAAGCCATCTTGAAAAGTCTCTGACCTTGACCTACCTGTATTTAAAACTTGGCACACTGATTGATTGTCGCAATACACTAAAATTCTTTTTCCTTTAAATTCTTGTCCCCATAATCTAAGAGCTATTATAATAGTAACCATTTCTAACAAACCTATATCTAAATTTTTGCATTTTACAGCTTCTGGAAATTCTGAATGAAAGTAAGCTCCTTGGAAATAACCTCCACATCCAGTTAAACAACTGTCTGTGGAAAAAATACCATCTGGTTTTGTCCAATCTTTATATAACATAATAGATATTCCATTGTAACTCACAAGGAACCTATCCCACCAATTCAAATCCTTTTTAACATAATCTGGGATATCAACTTCCACTGTAGGATTTAATCCATGTATGGCTCTTAACCAGTTTAATAACCTATTTATGAAAATGCGTCCTGGTCTTACACAAGCGGCCACAAAATTTAATTTTCCAATCAGAGATTGTAATTCCTTTAAAGAAGCTTTAGTTTTATTTAACCAAAAAACAACTAACTTTTTAATTTCGTTTAACCTTTCATTGGTTAATTCCATTGTCATGGAGTTAGAGTTAAACAAAATGCCTAGAAATATCATTATTTCTGATGGTGGACAAGCTTTATCAATTGATTCTGACAAACCAGCCTTATATAAAACCTGCCTTAAGCAATGAAAGGCAAACCATGCTTTGTCATTTTTCTCTACGCCTGCTAAGTCATCTAGATAATTTAAAATTGCAATTCCTATTTTAAACATCATAAAAGCTACAGCATTTGTTACTCTTTGACAGATAGCTGCAGCATTTCTTAAACCCATTGACAAAACGGTATCACAGAAGATATGTTTTTTTCCAACGATAAGCTACTAGATTATAATCACCTGGACAAATACAAATTTGTCTATAAGCTTTCCTCAAGTCTAATTTAAACATCAAACAATGTTTTCCTTTAGCTTTTATCAAATGAATAAAATCATCGACTTTTGGGAAAATTAATTCAATATCTTCTCCTAAATAACGATCTTTTTTAATTGAATCATTAACTGCATTACCCTTAGGGAAACTAAGGTCCAGAATAATCCGTCTTTCTAACGTATCTTTTTTAGGAACAGAATTTAACGGAGAAATCTTTAACGGACTGCTAAAAGGATTTTTCTTAAAAGGACCAATAATACAGTGACTTTGCTTTTCTTTTTCCAAATAACTATTAATATCGGACTGCTAAAAGGATTTTTCTTAAAAGGACCAAGAATACAGTGACTTTGCTTTTCTTTTTCCAAATAACTATTAATATCTGAAGGGAAGCTTTCCGCTCCTTTATGATTTTTACATTTCCATAACTCTGTTTTTTCAAAAGAAGATATATTGCCTTGAAAATCTAATGGAAAACCATACTTAAATAATTCTATAACTAATACATCCTTATAACCAGATAACATTCTGTCCCAAAATTCTGTGTCTATTTTTTCATTCACTACTACTTTACAACTTAAAAAATTTGGTTGACCTGAATTTTTAACTTTTTCATGTAATTCTATTTTACTGAGAGAATCTTTATCATGACTGATTTTTGTGACTTTACAAATATCACATTTTACTGAATGATGACAAAAACAAGTATTTATTTCGACTTCTTTGTCACTAATGATTTTTACAATGTTTCTCAAACAATATTTTGGCAGAAACAAATTTTCCAGATGTTCCTTGGACGTACTAGCTTCTGTTAATTTTGAAAAACCATTTTTAAGTCACTTTTGGGCATGTGGACATGCACTTGAGCATTCTGGATGTTCAAGTTTTTTGTTGTCTTTCAACCAGCATGTTGCACAAACATGTTGTGCCCATCGTTGTTTCCCCTTTACAACCATCATGTGCGAATTGGACTTGTGTAGACATTTATTTTTCTGATATAAAGGGCAAAACCAAAATTTTTCATTAGAAATTTCTTTTCTTTTTGATTTTAAACCAAATTTGTTTGATGGTAAAGATTTTTTGACTGAAGCCCTAGCTAAAATATTTGTTTCTACATAATTGAAATCGCTGCCCCATTTTTTGTGTCCCAATTCAATTTCTCTCAAAATAGCTGCATACAGCGATTTTATGGTACTGAAATCATAAGTACCGCTTAAATACATATGCCGTTTTAAAAGTTCTACACGTGCTTTTCTTTCTTTTTCTTTTGTAGAAGAGCTGGATACAATTTCTAGTTCTCCCGCTACAAATAGATTCATTTCTAGAGTATCAAAACTTAACTTTGCATTTACATGTTCAAATCTTAAATAAGCATGTGGATATTTTTGTCTGTATTTTACATGATCTGACGACTTTGCCGAAATGCCAGATTTATTTTTATGTTTTTTTATGTTTTCTTTTGGACTCTTTAGAACTAGAGCTATCAGAGCTTGATGTTTCGTCACTACTAGAATCATCTTCATAATGTTTATTTTTGCTAGAGCTTTTCTTACTTTTCTTTTTATTTTTCTTTGACTTCTTTTCTTTACTCACTTTTTCAGAATCTTGTTTATCTGATTCAGACCCCGAATCTTCGGAACTGATGTCTGACTCTGAATTTGATTCTGAAACTAATCCAGTCTCCTTCAATTTTTTACTTGCTTCCGAACGCAATTTTTTGTCATTTCTCAAGTCTTTCAAAGAAATTTTACTGTCTTCAACTGAATTAAAGTTTTTATTCTCACCTCGTAAATCTGCTACTGACTTTTTCTTCTGCTCGATCCTTTTCTGCAATTTTGTAATTTCTGCATCCTTCCTCAACTCCGGGGCCTCCGTGGCCGAGTGGTTAGAGTCGTTGACTTCAAACCATTTGCCCCTCATCGATGTGGGTTCGAAACCTCATTTGGGGCGTAGAATTCTTCACGTGAGGAAGCCATCCAGCTGGCTTACGGAAGGTCGGTGGTTCTACCCAGGTGCCCGCTCGTGATGAAATTGTGCACGGAGGGGTGCCTGGGGTCTTCATCCACCATTAAAGCTGGAAAGTCGCCATATGACCTAAAATTGTGTCGGTGCGACGTTAAACCCAACAAAATAAATAAATAAAATCCCCAAACTCCTCCTCTTCTTGATCCAACGATTGTAACTGGCTTTGCAGAAGAGCCAAAGTCTCATCCTTCTTATTTTTCACTGGGCTGAAAATGGCGGTAGCGCCATCTTGGTTGTCCGAATTTTCGGAAGGATTTCCAGTGTCATCATCTCCGAATCCTATCTCGTTGACCTTACCGTAGTCATGGCGTGTTGTTGGTCTACCAGACTTCCTATTTTCAGACCCCGACATATTGAAAAATTTTGAAAACTACGAAATGTTCCAATAACAAATAATTAATACTTTGTATTGTCCAAATAAATTTCGAAATTCCTTTCGTTTCTACATGACTGTAAGTTGTATAAATTATAAAAAAAATTGCCAACGAAAATACTTCTGTATTAAAAACTTTTCAAAATTATTTTAGACGTGATCCAACCAAGAAAAAATACAGAATGAAGAAATTTGTCTAAATTGAATTATAAAATACAAGAATAAGCCTATCAATGATTATGATAAAAAAAACCAATAGATTTAAAAAGAATAAAAACCGTTGACCAATCAGAAACGATGATACATAAGACGATTAACTTGATTTACAGACGCGAAAAAATTGCTGTTCTCAATAATTAACCGATTTTATGAATTCAGAAAATCGCCTACATTTTCAAAAAAATTGAAACACCGTCTTGCCGTTACAGGCCGAATTATTGGGGTGGAGACCGCCACCCCAGTCGCGACGCCTCTGGGTGGTAGCTGGTCCAAACCCCAAGTATATGTGCTCTTGTAGACTTTCACCTCCGCTTCTAGCGCTGCGGATAAAGGCAATAAGTAAACTTCTGATAGATCTACATCAAAACGTTTATGTTGCGAGAAATTGTTTGTTCTGTTTTAAAGTCAAACACATTTTCCAATTTACAATCATCTGTTAACTTTGCATAAATAAAATAAGTTATTTTATTCTTCACAGCTATATATGTTTCATCGTACCTCAAAACTGACTAGTTTGATAATAAGAGCGAAAAAAAATCTTCAAAATACTACAAGGTGCGAGTACACAAAGAGATATGATTTAGTGTCATTAAACCTCAAATATCAAAGACTAATTTTGTCGCTAAATTAAAAATACGGTGTACCGTCGCACTTATCTATTCGGTTTACTCAATATTCTTCGCAGAAAATGTCACGGTTCCTTGGCAGAAAGTTAAATCGCATGTTAAGAATTAGAACGATGGCTACAGCACCTGACAGCGACTTAGAAGGAGAAGTTATACGCTCATTTCTTTCACTAGACACATTAGACCCCAACATTTTCAGGTAACCTTACCTTTTTGGGTCTATCTTCTAAAAACGTAAGAGGAAATTATCATTAAAGTACACTAGTGGTCGGACAATACCTGTAGTTTAAAAGATGGGACGTAATTTTTAAAAGGACGCGGCAATAACGTTACTTTGTTGAGTGTCGATTCAGGTTTTTTTTCTAAAATTGTGAAGAGACATTAGCTTTCTTCTTTTGAGAAAGATGTAATAATAATAATACAGTAAAAAGAAAAAGTAGAATTTTTCTTAAAATTAAAATTGGCAGTGGCTACGATTACGGTACCGTAATCCTAGCCTCCGATTCTAGGATTACGGAAGTTCCGTATTCCTAGACAACCCTATGAGGATAGGCTATGATTACGGAAATAAGTAAGGACATGCATAAATGATGTTTTAAACTTACATAATAATCATTTCACTGAAAATATCGAATTTTTTCATGCCTACCATGTTACGTGTATTTCATGTTATCGATCTGCCATTTTGGGTTAGTATAAACTTAAACGATATATTAATGGCGGCACGGAAAAATTATAGAAATATGAGGGTTAATGTTAAATTAGAAAAAAATATATTCTATACTTAAAATTTTATGAGATTAGTTTGTTTGTCACTCGAGTTTTCCACGAAAAAAAAAGGCGAAATGAACACCCGTATTTATAAGTTTTTCTTTCCAAAACCATACTAAATGTTTTTCTTTGTTGTTGTTGTTGTTGTTTCTGTTTTGTTTTTTGGAAATTGACAGACAAACGTGGATTATATTCTTAATGATACTGGAGCTCAAAAGGATTTTAAAAAAATATTTCATACATTAAATTTTATGATTTGATTTTGCCTGTCACTTTAGATTTCCGTGCAAATAGAATCGGGCGAAATCAACACCCGTATGTACGACAGGCAAGAAAAATTGCATTTTTTAAGTGAAATAAGTAAGTTTACAACATCATTTATGCATGTTCTAACATATACTTGATGCCTGTTACATACTTCCGTAAACCTAGCCTATCCTCATAGGATTGTCTAGGAATACGGAACTTCCGTAATCCTAGAATCGGAGGGTAGGATTACGGTACCGTAATCGTAGCCACTGCCATTCCAGTTGTTAATCTTAAGTATTGATTGTTAATCTTAAGTACTGTTTTGCTTAGAGCATGATATTGACTTTATTTTAGAAATACAATTTTACACTGCAGATTCAAATATTTAGTATGAGAATTATTCCATAAAGAAATTGTTTTTGGTTTCGGAAGCATATGGTTGCTTAGTCCAAATTGTCTCAATTTTTCGACAAGGCAGACTGATTTCACAGACTCAGAGGGCATTATAGTCTTTATATTTTAAAGAGCCCTTTGTGCACAAATAATACCTTGGATATTTCAGGACAGCATGATAACTTTTGACTGTCCCTGTCTTGTTTTTCTGCTGTACGGAAATCCCCAATAAAATCCATAAGGGATGTTTTTGTTATGATTAATACATCACTGATAATGAATTTAATTATGTTTACATTGAAGCATGAACCTCTTTTGAATATAATTATATGTTGTGTTTTGTCTCCTAAATTTTATTGTTATGGACAGTCATCTATTTATTGAAACCAGTGTCTGGGTATATATCCCCTTGGGCTTGGTAACAACTTACTGAAAAATTATGCGTTATATATTCAACTCATTTGAAGTTTCCTCATGAATATTAAATATATAATGTTTAATTTATTGGAGCAAGTAAGTCTGAACAATATTTTTTACTTCTTTTTTTTTCTTTTGTATTTGTTTTCCTAACAGTAAAATACAGAAGCTTGCAAGACTAAGAGGGATAGCAACTAGTTTGTTTTATGAAGT
Source organism: Mercenaria mercenaria (assembly GCF_021730395.1). Taxonomy (NCBI): domain Eukaryota; kingdom Metazoa; phylum Mollusca; class Bivalvia; order Venerida; family Veneridae; genus Mercenaria; species Mercenaria mercenaria. The sequence goes on along the minus strand of NC_069366.1, from coordinate 35,348,303 downwards.
AGCTATTTTAAAATGGTGAATTAGTGGAATATTGCAGGCGATTAGGAAGGCCTAAAGAAAGTGGATTCACCAAATAGGGGAGGGGTCTGGGGACCGCCTAAATCCCTATTGGGTCCAGGGCAGTGCTCTGGTAGGGGAGCCAGGGGGCAAAGCCCCCCAGCGAAAAAAATGGTTTGCAGAATATTATACAATATTGTAAAACCATTTAATTTTGTGGGTGTGAAATTTTTGGTGAAAATAGCAATTTCATATGGATATGAATTCATGGATTTCAACTTTTGAATGGGAATTTTACTTGTTCATTGGGATTCAGTTTTGTGGATTGACTCAACCACGAAATCCATGATAAGTAGTCCGCCACAAATATTAATATGATTTCACAGTATTTCAAGCTCTTATTGTTGATATTATCGATTAAAATTTTACAATTTATGGTAATTGGAGAAACCTTAATACTGATCTACTAACACTGACTACATTCAGTCTAGATCAAGGATGTATATGTAAAAAAGATGTAAAAAAAAAAAAAAAAATTGGCAAAAATTATGTGGATTCACGAGCGCGCCTGTGTTGGTCTTTGTCATATAGAGAGAAAAAAGGCCCTGCATAAATTTGAAGATAGCTACTGTTGGTTAATCCTCAGCATACATGTCACTGACCCCATATTCAAAACATAAATGTAACCTTAATTTGAAAAGTTGTAATGAACAAGAGCAGCAAACAACTTGATGATTGTTTTCTTTGGTTTATTTTGAACCTGTAAATGTAACTTATTTTGCCAAGTTTACAAAAATGCTTAGATCTTCTTATTTCAAACATTTTATGTCTTTTCAAGATTTTATTTAAAAAAATGTTTCTATTAAAATCTATTATATGTGTCAACTTACTTTATGGTGCCTGCATAATAAAATTGTGTTATATTATGTCTCCCACCACACGATTTATGGTGTGGGAGACATATTGATTTACTCCAGTCTGTGTGTGTGTCTCATCCGATCTTCACCAAACTTAAACAAAATGTGTTTGGCCAAGTTCGATAACTAGCCAAATACGCCAAGACACTTCGGAATTATGGCTCTTGAACATAATTACCAACAACCACTGGCGTAGCATTGTAGATGGTTACTCCCATCCGCTTCTGCCGAACAGCATTGTACACCGACACAGCATTCTAGACCAGATGATTTGGTCCGAGAGCTCACGGACTTTTATTGCAACAATTGAGGCCAAAAGAAGTTTATACATTTTTGGAAACAATATTTCATATCCTCCATGAAAACCCATTTCTTAAGTGTCAAAGCCGTGCCTATCTATATTTTGTTTACTTATGTTTGTGAAAGGGGAGGTAAAACTCACTTGTAAAAATTTAGGGGGTAGGGTAAAGTTTACGTCTACCAGTTTTTTCACTGTTTAATTACAGTAGCTATATTATTGTCAGTAAATGTATATATGTCAACCAATGTCAGCAAAAAGAAATTCATCAAAAAGGAATGAAGGGCAAACTTGATATTCAAGGTTAAAGGTCAAATTTATGTACAAATCACAAAAATTGGCATATTTGAAATTTATTTTTATTATTAAAAATTAGTTTGTTATCATAAGTCACTCAGCTTTATATATGTAATGTGTATGTATCAGTCAAAGTCAGAAATGCAAATCCTATTGCAAAATGTCAAGGTCAACCCTGATAATTGAAGGTCAAAGTTCATTTTCATGCAAAAATATGAAAAATGTTACATTTACTTTTTCTAACGTTTTTAATATGTATTCACATTGTTAGTCACTGAAGTTAATTTGTTTTAATGTCTGTATGTCAGGCAAAGTCAGCAGTGCAAAGGTTACCCCAAAACTGCCAAGGGTAAAGCTTTTATCAAAGGTCAAAGGTCAAATTTTTGTGAAAAACTGCATGAATAGTTTCCTGTTTGAAATATAACAGCTATTTCTGATCATTAATGGTAATTGCTCGTAATTTTTTTTAATGTATATATGTCCGACAATGTCAGTAATAAAGATATCGTCTAAAATCAGACAAGTTCAAATGTGATATTAAGGGTCAAAGGTCATTTTCAAGTAAAAGAATGAAAAAATAGCTCTTTAACTTTTCTTCTTGTTAATGATATTTTTGTCGATATTAATAAAAAATATCAGTTCATTTTAATGTATAAAAAGTAGGCAATGTCTGGTATGCACATATTATTTCAAAACATTCAAGGTCAACCATAATTTCAAAGGTCAAAGGTCAAAAAAGTGAATAAAATGTTGCAATAATATCACCTGTTTATAATAATTTTTATTGTTTAAAAGTATTTGTTTTGTCATTTTAGTAACTGATCGTTTTTCATTTTACTGTATATAAATCAGACGATGTCACGGAAGAGAAAATAAGTCAAGGTCGAACCTGGTATTAAAGGTCAGGGGTCATTTTTGTGTATCAAATTGTAGCATACTTACTCATTACTTTGTTAAAAAATAATAGCTCTTGTTAGAATTTTCTGTTAGCAATTTATTTTAATGTATACATGTCAAGCAAGGTCAGGAATGTAGGTCTTATCCAAATAAGACAAAGCCAAACCTATTATCAAAGGTCAAAGGTCAAATTTGCGTGAAAATTAGCCAAAAAACTCAGTATTTTTGCAATGATTTTTCATTATGTTTTGAGGGTATTTAAAAACTATTAACTAATTATTATTCATTTTAAAGTATATATAACAGATGATATCATTCTTGAAATAATAATGAAAAATTAGTCAAGGTCAAATCTGACATTAAAGGTCAAAGGAGAGGGCCTTCAAAAAACTCGCCATTATGAAAAAAACTGGCTGGAATAAGTTGGGGAGTAAATGCAAAGATCCTCTGCAAATCTACACATGCTACGTACGGTACATAGCAGAGTACGCATCAACCTCATTGGTACCTGCTTCCAAAACCAGTAAAGATAAACTGGACAAGGTTAAATTTCAGGTCTAAGTATAATCCCAGGGCAATGAAAACAACTCAAATAAAATAAATCGAAAAGACAGCCAACCCTGAACCATTAGAGACAAGACGAGAGTACAAAGCTTTTGTCCATGCAGAGAAAGCAAAGAGACTACCATCCCACCCACTCCACTCATAATTCGAGAGCAGAACCAAGAATAGACTGAAAAGACAGTCTTAACCACATCGTCAAAAAACTGCAAAAAGGGAAAGCAGCAGCACTGGACACAGAGGCAGAGCCGCTCGAGCCCAATGAATGGATTCCCAGACAATGTGCTCCAAAGATCAGATTGGAGGTGCCAGGAGCAGAAGAAAAGGGAAAGCAACACCAGGTTTACCAACAATCTCTTACGCTAGAAATGATCAATAACCGCTATCCAGCACACTCTTGGATCCAAGAATATACCAATGGATCAGTGGAAAAGGCAGTTCAGAAAGCTTGGGGTGGTGCCTACATCAAATTTTCAGACAGCTCCTCCTTCATACTCTCTCATACAGTCGGCAAGAGATGCTCCAACTACAGATCCAGATGCAAGCCCTCACATCGGCGACACTCGAACAGTATGAGCGAGGAGAAAAGGGATAAAATATTCCTAACAGACCCCAAGTCAGCTGTTCAGGCTCTCTCAGCAGGTCTATCAGAAAACTTAATCAGACAGCTGTTGAAAAACATCAATCTCCTGCCTGAGAACAACAATGTAGCATTTCGATAGATTCCTGCACATGTGGGCATAGCTGGAAATGAAGCTGCGCACAAACTTGTAAAGACAGCAACCAGGCAAATACAGCCCCAACCTCCAACTTCATACAGAGAAGCTCAGACTCTGTGGAAGAACAGCTTTGCGTCAGACTGGAAGAACATAAATGGAGGTTACCTGCCAAATCAGGACTGTCTACACAAGCTAAACAGCCAATTAACTGTCTTCTGTCTGCGCACTGAAGACTGTGGCCTGAGAAAACATATGAAGAAGCTGGGAGTTGCAGAGAAAGCTTAATGTCAGTGCGGATCAGAGGAACAAACACCGTTTCACATTCTGCAGAGCTGTTCCTATATGGAAGAAGCAAGCCAGCAAGTTTGGCCAACAGACATCCCATTTGAGACCAAGCCGTGGAAAGATATCAGCGACCTGCAGAATACGGTGCAGTTCATTGCCGCATCTAATCATAAAATATAAAACGGCCATAAGAAGATGGAAGGCAGTAAGGAAGTAAGTAAGTAAAGGCTAACATTAAAATGAATTAACATCAAGTTATAACAAGATATGTTTGAACAAAGAAATAAAATAACAGTGCTATCTTTTGAATTTATTACCCGAAAATGAATTTTAAACTTTAACATCAGGGCTGATCTAGACTCATGTCTTATGATATCTCCATTGTTGACATTGACCCATATATATACATGTATGAAACTTCAAGGAATAACCATAAGATATTAATAATGACAAAATACCTTTAAACAATGAAAAGTATTGCAAAAATGCTATTTTTTGCGATCTTTCACGCAAATTTCACCTTTTACCTTTGATATAAGCTTTACCAATCACCGTTTTTGAAATTAGATCTGCATTGCTTACATTGATTTACAAATAAACATAAGACAGAATTATTTTCAATGAACAAAATGACAAGATAATTTGTAACGAAGAAGAAATTAAAAGTGCTGTATTTTGAATTTCTACATGAAAATGACCTTTGACCTTTAATGTCAGGTTTGACCTTGACTTATTTTTCATTATTATTTCAACAGTGATATTGTCAGTTGTATATACTTTAAAATGAATACTGATCAGTTTTACTAGTAGTGACAGAAATAACCTACACAATAAAGAATCAAAACCTTGAAATGTCTGATGGTTGCGGGTTTTTGGTAGATTTATTTTCTGTTTAAATGCCAGTCTATGAATATACATGAATGAGAAACAAATACAAATTTAATGTGCCTCATATCTAAGATGAACTCTGCCTGACCCAGCTTGTGATGTAACCATGGGCTGGAATACCTTATCATTGATAGATCTTATATAATCTATATGGTCAGTGTGAGTGGATACAGGTTGAATAAGAACTTCTTGTTCATTGATAATTCATCCGTACTGTTCATGAATGGGACTATTTTGTGTAGTACATGAACATCTTTTGGATGTGATTCGGAATAAAAATAAAGATGCTATGATTGTCAGAAATACACTAACTTTGGTAGCGGGATAAACCCGCAACCAAGAATCATTGCAAAATTCTTGTTATTTTGCGAATTCTTACACAAATTTGACCTTTGACCTTTGATAATAGGTTTGCCTTTGACTTATAAGGATAAGATCTACATTGCTGACCTTGCTTGACATGTATACATTAAAGTAAATTGCTAACAGTGAATTAAACAACAAGCTATTTTTGATCAAAGTAATGAGTAAGTATGGTAAAGGTTTTTATACAAAAGTGACCCTGACCTCCAATACCAGGTTTGACCTTGACTATAATTTTCTCTTCCATGACATCGTCTGATTTATATACAGTAAAATGAACAACGATCAGTTTACTAAAATGACAAAACAAATACTTTTAAACAATAAAAATTATTACAAATAGGTGATATTTTGAAACATTTTACTCACGTTTTTTGACCTTTGACCTTGATATTATGGTTGACCTAGGATGTTTTGAAATTATATGTGCATACTAGACATCGCCTAACATTTAATACATTAAAATGAACTGATATCGTTGACTAATATCGACAAAATATTATCAACAAGAATGAAAAGTTAAAGAGCAATTTTTTCATTCTTTTACATGAAAATGACCTTTGACCCTTAATATACACGTTTGAACTTTCTAATTACAGACGATATCTTTATTACTGACATTGTGGGATATATATACATTAAAATAAATCACGAGCATTACTAATAACGATTAGAAATAGCATTTAATATTTCAAACAGGAAGCTATTTATGCAATTTTTCACACAAATTATGACCTTGACCTTTGATAAAAGCTTTACCCTTGGCAGTTTTGAGGTTACATCTGCACTGCTGACTTTGCCTGGCATACAGACATTAAAACAAATTAACTTCGGTGACTAATAATGTGAATACATATCAAACAGATTAAAAAAGTAAAGGTAACATTTTTCACATTTTTGCATGAAAATGAACTTTGACCTTCAGTTATCAGGGCTGACTTTGACGTTTTGCAATAAGACTTGCATTTCTGACTTTGGCTGATATATACACATTACATAAGTAAAACTGAGTGACTTATGATAACAAACTAATTTTTAAGAATAAAAATAAATTTCAAATATGCCAATTTTTGTGATTTGTACATAAATTTGACCTTTGACCTTAAATATCAAGTTTGCCCTTCATTCCTTTTTGATTAATTTCTTTTTGCTGACATTGGTTGACATATATACATTTACTGACAATAAGATAGTTACTGTAATTAAACAGTGAAAAAACTGGTAGTCGTAAACTTTACCCTACCCCCTAAATTTTAGCAAGTGAGTTTTACCTCCCCTATCACAAACATAAGTAAACACATTATAGATAGACCCGGCTTTGACACTTAAGAAATGGGTTTTCATGGAGGATATGAAATATTGTTTCCAAAAATGTATAAACTTCTTTTGGCCTCAATTGTTGCAATAAAAGTCCGTGAGCTCTCGGACCAATTAGGCAGTTGTGGGAGACATGCACTTTTCTCAAAAGCACCTCTAGTTAATTAATACATGTATGTTCATGTTGACTTTTTTCTCAAGTATGCAGAATGTGATTATCTCTCAGTTCAGGTGAAACCTTCTACATGGTGATAGTCTACCACTTTGTTTGTTGTAAATTTAATTTTCAGTTTTCTTTTCGTAAGTGATTAATGTAGAAATGCAATAGTTTTCTTTTTTTAAAGAAATTAAAATGACTGGTAGACTTCATCTTCATTAAAAAAAAATGGTTCAGTGTGTACCATTCTACAGTATACAATATATATGGCCATTATGGGCATAATGGGATAAGGAGTGGTTTGTTGCTGTGAATATTTAGTGGGACACTCATTCCATGTTAACCGAGACAAATGGCAGTTAAAAATCATGATTTTTCAAGGTTACCAAAATCATTTGCTTTTTACGGCAGCTTGTTTATGTATGTTTCCCGGTTACTTTTCTGCAGTTTCACCAGTTGGGCTTCAATAGTTGTTGAGATATGATATTTTAAAGTATACCCCCTTCACGATCTCGGGGCTGATTTTTTTTTTAGCACAGTACTACAATGAGGAATATTTTTTCCATAGATATCTATCTAAAACACTGTACATAGACATTCCTTTGTGCCTTAATAACAACCGGCTCAGAAAAAAATGAATCAGGCGTTGCATGTATGCATTTTATTGTAAACATCAAACAATTTAAACTGGTAACCATGGTTACATAAAAAGAAATAATACACATGACCTGTGTTTAGAACCTCATAGTAACAAAACCATCTCTTCTTAACATAAACGACATATCATAAACTATAATTCTATGTGTCAATAACGCAAGTTGGTTAATGTAAGTGGTTTGCAAAAATACAGCGTTGCTTATTAAATCGAAATTTATATGTCCCGTTCATTACACTTACTTGTCCCGTTCATTACACTGTCATTTCTATAACGTAAAAAGCATCTTATAACAACACTTGTACACATTAGAATAATTAACTGTTTCAGTTGAATATAACCACATATCTATTCAATATAATTATGTCTATATAAAATTTGAAAAGCCACAAATACGATATTTACTAATTAAGATATATGTTCAAATCTTGGTTTTCTGATATTAACGGGTTATTACCATAAATCTTCAACTTTACGACGGAGCAAGCTCGTGGTGAAATGTTCAACATAATGCTATGAAACAGTGTGCATATTCTACTAAACAATTGGCGACGATCTTCATAGACTGTTGTCCCGTTCATTACTTTTGCGTTTTCGAGATATCTGTGTTTCATTACAGCATCGCTGTGTTAAGAAATGTGACATACGAAAATTTGAAAGAGATTAACTTTAAGCGGTAAATGATATTACTCAACACATCTTTTGTCATTTATTCATCGCACACAAGCTTGGGTACATTTTCAGGAACAGAATATAGGCGACCTGTTTTAGTGGTCCGCACCGGCGTTTCAATCACTTTAATGATATCCGCCATATCGCGCCATACTTTGTCCTCGGTGATGGGCCACTTAAAGCATCCTTTACGTTTACCAGAGTCGGACATGAAGTTGATATAAGCGGTGTTATCATCAAAGCAAACTTCTAATACTTGTCCAATGTATTTCTGATTGTCATATCGGGCAACGACGAAACACCCTTCACTGACTTCAATAGGGTTAAGTGACTCCTGCTCTGCCTGATTACGGGTTGTTTCATCAGCAGATTGATCCATTTCCGGTTCATCGTCTTCTTGAATGTTCCCTTCTCCGACAACATTGTTCATTCTCGTCATTACTGTAGTATTACTCCAGCTGCATTTAGACTGACTGTTGAACTTGTCTACAAAACAGTCATCACAAGCACAACTCGTATTGCGTGTCAATAGTCTACCGTCTCCCTGACCTACCACAGCATGCAGCATCATTGAGCCTTTGACAGGTTTAATGTGTGCATTTCTGTCATCAACTTCAGTTTTAGTGTGGTTGTATTCTTGTTCAGTTATTAGCTGATATTTTATACCGCGTTCCTCTTGCGAAGCCCAGGCAATAAAGTCATCAGCATCTTGGATAAGCACTTTCCCCTGTTTCACAGCGTTATCTGCGTTCCTTTTTGTCGTGCCGCCAACACCATCACATGGTCCTTTACCATGGCCACATTCAAAATAATGCCATGACGCTTTTCACCAGTCCCAGGTATGATGCTTTTCACCAGTCCCATCAGGCGGTCGATAATAGCGATGACCATAGACGCATTGTGGCTCAGAACCTCCGAGACAAAGACGTAGCTTGCATGTGTTAGCTGATTTTCATCTGACCTGAAGTATACTACAGTCGGGTGTAACGTAATCATGCAGCTATTCCAATACGCTGATTGGATTTCTTCTAGTGTATTGCATGTATAATTTTCACTGAAATCCATTTGTATTAAGACATGCTTCCTTGGCAGTTTCTCTTTCATTGTTTTAATAGCGATGTATTGGTCTTTCACTCTTTGAACGTGTCCCTCAAATGCACTGAATTCATTGGTCATCATTTCAATGAACTCACTTCTGCTTTTCTCTACTTCAACGACACGCTGGCGTTCTTTGCCATTCTTCATTTTCACTCGTTTCCATTGTTGGAATTTAACCTTTTCATCATGTGTTGGTATCTTGTTAAGTAATTCATTCAGTGACGACGGACTGTCTTGGTACAGTTGAACGAACTTGTCAGGGTTGGCACATGTCGTCAAGTTCAAAGCCTTAAGTGTTCTAAGTAGAAAGCAAAAATTCTGATGCTTTGAACAGAGGCAAACACTTCGCGACGCAAAGTTTACCGGGCATATGTAATTCGGCCTACACTTGTAAAATGATGACCTTGACATTCTTATGGTTGATTCGGCCAAGAACTTCTGGTGCAGGTTGTACATATAGTCATTTAGAACTCTTTTCTGGATTTTTCCTGACTCACTTTTAGCAGCATCAGCCTTTCCTGGCAATTATACTCTAGAATTATCATCTCTCTCAAGAAATTTTAACACTTCCTTTTTCACATTTTGTCTAAGTGTAGTTAACCGTGATCTTTTGCAGAGAAGAACCGATTTGCATACGTAAGACTTCCTTCTGTTCAGATTTGTATGTTCTTCTAATGTTGACTTCAGCCGATATCGTTTAATCACTCTTCCAGAGACAACTTTATGTACAACCTGCTTTCTGTCAGTTCTGTTTTTCTGTGCATCCTTTGCGCTTCTAATGTCTTCATTTATGCATTCCCTGAATATCAGTTTCTTTCGTATTTCAGGAACAGCTTCCGGATTTATTCCCGACTGCTTAAGAAGACTATCAGTCTTACCTCTTGGCGTAGTGCTTAGTTTTTTCTTCTCTTCATACCTTTGCAGTCGTCTTTGGGCAGATCTCAGCTTTCGTTTCAAGGCTTCATTCTGATCTTCTAATGTTTCGACCCTTCTGTATGCTCTCGACAGTGCCCTAGATGTTCTTTTCTTCCCTTTCTGTACTCTTGACGGAAAAGGCAGTTTAACAGTTAATGTTGTGTCTGTTGTGCTTGATACTTCATTTTCATTAGATTCTGCGCTTCTAGACGGTTGTGGTTCTGTACTGCTGTGGACAACAGTATTCTTCTGTTGCCGATTTCGCCTTCTAAATCGAATCTGGTTTATCCGGTTCTTTTCTCTAATTTCAATCTGCTTGCTCTCATCTAGCAACGCCATCGGTTTGAAGTAAGGTTTTGTGCGGGCACGTTCTCTCTTAAGCCACTCTTTCTCCCCAAGCTGTTGTTTCTTCCGAGCTCGGTACTCGCGCATGCGCTCTGCTTTAGATTTGGCCATTCTGAAACACAGAGATACATTTACTTTAATATGCAAAGTATAATACTGGTCAGTTTGAACTCAATGTATCTTTTTTAGTTGGTGTTGCCCATGTAATTGACGGACAAACCGTTCGTAATGAACGGGACATGTTTAATGAGGATTTTAAAAGTGGAAACAATGATGACGGTTATCCAGGTTGTATGTGTCTAAACTATAGGAAGGGGGTGCTGTAAAATCACAATAAAATATTTCTGCAGTAGTTATCAAAAGCACAACATATCGCATGGTAATGATGACCTTAGATTTAATTTTGAATTCCATTACGAACAGTTGTAATATTAAAACTATATACAGCTAAAACGCAGACTTTTATATCAATTCGTCTTACAATATACATTTCCTTCTCATAAAAGAAAGAAAAAAGACATATGAAGTGTCCCTTTACAAAATATGGGCTTTTAAGAAGTGTGAACACTTCTTTGTAATCGACGGGACTTTAATCATAATGAACGGGACAAACAGTTACATGCCTGCATAATAATCCAAGGAAGAACTGTATATTTTGAAATGCATCCAATGAATCTATCAGGTGTCTTGGTTACTGAAACAGCTTAATTTCTAAGAGTTGTATTTCCCAATAATAATAACTTATATACTTTTAATACTTACATAATCGTGGAAATTTGTCTTTCTGCAAATTATTTTTCAAACGTTTCCCGCTATGTAAACATCCGGTATAGTGTAACCTAAATGAGTAAATGAACCCAAGTAAATCAAGTAACGGCAATGAAAATCACGAATAGCGGGGTTTTTAATATTGTATGTCCCGTTGGTTACGTCTCGTTCATTACCGTCGTTTGATCTGATCGTTAAAGAGTTCGCTTAAAATGAACTATAATATAATTTTTGGGCATTTACAATGCCAATAGTGTTAAACTATTGTTTAAGCATAATATACCGACCTGATGACTGCAATAAATACTTAACGCTCCCTCGTACATGTGTATTTATAAAGGCCTCGTTCATTATTTAATGTAAATTACGCCGCAGACTAATGATTTCAATCTGTTATGTGACAAAGTTGGTTCGTATGTTCACAAGCAGTAATAGTTATTTTGAAACAATTTCCCTTTAGGATGTTTTAATACAGATAGCATCCTATATATGATATAAGGTTTGAAGAAATACTGTTGTCAGACGCCATTGTCCCGTTGATTATGCCTATTTGCGACATGAACGCCAACCAATATGTGTATATGAAAATCGGATAATATTTCAATGAAGACTGTTATATTTCTTAATTGTCACCATAACATTGTTGAAAATACCAAAGAATGGTGTTTTTTTCAGTTTAAAAGCATGAAGGATAGTTGAAATAAAAGGTTTTATTATAACGGCGACATGTAGATTTTGCTACCCCTACTGTCATAAAAACGGCAAAACTCAAAAATTTATCGTGGTTTTAATCCATTTTGTTTCTGTAAATTCTAATTATGCAACCTGTTAGTGGAAAAAATATGCTTTGACAAAGAATATTCAATATCTTTTAGAATATGATACTATTAATAGTGGCGACATCAATTGTCCAGGTTAACTTGGAATGAGTGGGGAGTGAATTTGTAAACCAGGAATTTTTAACAAGATGGGTTTTGTAACAGTGTGGGTTGGGCATGTATGTGGATTTTGTCCATTTCATCAAAAAAAAAAACAGATGGAGAGGTTTTGCCCTGCAGGGTTTTTATTTCCTTGAATATTTTGTATGGTAAGGAAACATGAAAATGCATTCACCATTTGTTAATGTGTTTAAATTTGGAAGAAAGGTGCTTCTGTTATTTCAGAGCTCCAAAAGAAAACCTTTGGCACCCACACAGAAGCAGGTTTGTATTTGGTGGGCAGGTTGTTGGTCAAGCACTGGTTGCAGCCTGTAGCACAGTCTCCCCTGATCATCATGTACACAGTCTCCACTGCTACTTCCTTAGAGGAGGTTTGAACACTTTTCTTTATATTTTCTTCTTAGATTAAAGAATAAAAAGTTAAATTCCACATATTGCAATTTCTAGATATATGTGCTTTTAAAGACACCTTTCCCTACTGCAGTCTTATAAGTAGACAAGACGACTAAATAGGGAAGCATTATTTCATGCCGCATGTATGGTGCCAAATTTAGCAGGTCGGCATAACATCAACGTGTTTCTGTGTTTGAACAGTGTAATAATATAGAAAGTAACACATCCCGCAGAGTAACAGGAGTGTATAGACCTCAAGTGAGTTATTCTCTGCACCTAAGCTACATCCAGTGTTTTTGAATAAAATGTAACATATATAATTTTGTTATATCATTTCATTTCTAAGGATCTTTTAAAATTCTTACACTCTTTCACCATCACTGAAAGGACCAAATAATATGTTGACGTGACTTCAGTATTACTGCGTTTTAACTGGAATACGCATGTATTTTTCATATTAGAATATCTGTTGCACAGTGTATCTATGTGATCAGGATTAAATCCCAAAATTCTATGATATCAAAAATCAAACAATATTCTAGGAAACTCAAATTGGCCAATTCTTTACCATGTGGACAGAACACGGGATGGAGAAACCTATGCCAGTAGGTCTGTGAAAGCTACACAAGATGGCAAGGCAATATTTACCATGCAGAGTTCATTCAAGACAGACGAGACCCAGGTTTACCACTATCAGATGGAAATGCCCAAAGTTAAAGGACCAGAGGAATATTTGGATGCAAACGAAATTCTTAAAATGAGATTAAAGTAAGTTAACCCTTGCCAAATTTTTATGATGACCTTGTCCATATTTGAATTGGGACAGTGCCATTAACTGTTAAAAGGGGTGTTTTCCAAAAAGATACTGACTGAATAGCGAACAGTGTAGATCATGATCAGACTGCACAGATGTGCAGGCTGGTTCTGATCTAGGTACACTGGTTGCAAAGGCAGAACCAGTCGTCTCCGGCATGCAAAAGGTTAATCCTTCCAACATGTTCTGTGTAGTTCTTAGTTCAAGATCTTTTTGTACCCTGCTCTTGTCCGTCCGTGCATCCGTGCGTCCGTCCGAAGTTCGTGACATGCCTAGCTCAAAAAGTATTTGATATAAATTAATGAAACATTGCATGAGTCTTTATCATGATATGAACTTGCGCACCTTCTATTTTTCGTCTGGCTCCGCCCCCTAATTTTAGAGTTATGGCCCCTGAAATAGTCAAAAATGCACATTTTCACCTTGTGACACACCTAGCTCCAAAAGTATTTGATATAGATTCATGAAACCTTGCATGAGTTTTAATCATGATATGAACTTGCGCACCTCCTATTTTTCGTCTGGCTCTGCCCTCTATTTTTAGAGTTATGGCCCCTGAAATAGTCAAAAATGCACATTTTCACCTTGTGACACGCCTAGCTCCAAAAGTATTTGATATAGATTCATGAAACCTTGCATGAGTCTTAATCATGATATAAACTTGCGCACCTCCTATTTTTCATCTGGGTCCACCCCCTATTTCTAGAGTTATGGCCCCTGAAATAGTCAAAAATGCACATTTTCACCTTGTGACACGCCTAGCTCAAAAAGTATTTGATATAAATTGATGAAACCTTGCATGAATCTTTATCATGATATGAACTTGTGCACCTCCTATTTTTCATCTGGGTCCGCCCCCTATTTCTAGAGTTATGGCCCCTGAAATAGTCAAAAAATGCACATTTTCACCTAATTATGTGCCTCACTCAAAAAATATTTAATGTAAATTCATGAAACCTTGCTTGAGTCTTTATCATAATGTGACCTTGCACACTTGGCATTCTTCTTGAGAATTTTAGCGTTTATTACAGAGTTATGGCCCTTGAAATAGCCAAAATAGTGGATTTTTTGTTTGTGATGCTCATAGCTCAAAAAGTATATGGTATAGAATAATGAATCCATTTCATAATTTTTTTTTGAGGCTATACCCCATTAAGACTGCAAACATTTGAATGATTTCCCCTTAGTTGTGACAAATGTACCAGTGGGGGGCACACCCTGTGTCCTACAGACACATTCTAGTTTCCTTACCTATGTCCTGTTTAAATTCATATTTATACAATCTCAAGAGATATTTACAATGACATGCGGTGCTGACGGAAGGATGGATACAGGCAAACCTGTAGTAAGTCAGCCAAGGGAGGTGACTCAGTAAGGCTGCTTAAGGGAGGTGACTGCTGTAAAGTTCAAATTAGAACGAAAAGTCAGTTTCTGAAGTTTACTGGCTGCTAAAGGCACTTGGTTGCTTCATGCAGGCGGCCACTAAGGTAGGTTCCGCTGTATGTCATAATTTTCTTCAACCAGTAATTTTTGTTTGTCAATTGAGGTTGAATAGATTAATCAGTCTATGATTGACAGGAATTTAAAAGCAAGTAAATATCTCAGTTTTTCATATGGCTGGCAGGGAAATGTTTGCAATGCAAATATAAAATATGAGTAGTCAGTACAATTTTCAAAACATACAGAACTGGTTTCAGATTCAGTTTTGAAATATTTGTGTCCTGTTATGAAAGAATTTTTCAGATGATGCCAATTGGTTCATAAATGACATCAGATTGTACAAGCAGTTACATGGAAAGTTCCATCCTGATATTATCGTACCAGATTCTTTATACGAAATTAACCCGTTTTTCTTTCTTTACAGAATACTTAGAGATTGAAAATATATTTGAAATAGAACAGAAATAAATTCTATTTGACATGTAGCAATGCATTAAATTTTTCATAAACTAAAGTGATATACAATGTATATAGATTATAAAATTTTGCAGTGAGGAAGACGTTTCAGATAAAGAAAAGGAATATATCAATAGAACACTGGCCGAGGAGCTACCGTTGTTAATAAGACCAACAGATCCAGAGACATTTTACCGCATCAAAAGTGGGAAACCAGAAAGACTCCTGTGGATGAGAGCTAACGGAGATATTGGTAAATATTAAGTCACTGTTGATTTTGTATATGTCTTTGTATTGTAGAGAAGAGGGGTCTCACATACAAAAAGATTTGGAGCACTTCTTAGCAGAAGAATTGAGAATACTTACAAGACCTACCGATCCACAACTTTTCTTCAAGCAAAAAGTAGGAGAGCCAAAAAGACTCTTCTGGATGAAGACAGATGGCACAATTGGTATATTTTGTAAATTAAATTCCCGAGGCCTTAAAATTTGTTTGTTTATGATTGACATGACAAAAGCAATTCAGAGGATTAGTCTGCAATTTTCTTTTTGGCTTTCATGTTTTTTTTGGCACATGAGATAAAAATCAATTCTATACCAAATATGATATTTTTTTTTTTTTTTTTTTTTTTTTTTTTTTTTTTAATATAAATTCTTATCTTTCCTCAGGTGATGATAACAAGATTCATCAGTGTGTGGCAGCGTATATGTCAGATTTCTCTCTCCTCGGTACCTCACTACAGCCGGGAGGTCCCAATTTTGAAACCAAATTTATGACATCCCTGGACCATACCATATGGTTTCACAATCCATTTAGAGTAGATGAATGGATGCTGTATGAATCGTTTAGTCCACATGCAGGTAATTTCTTTTCTGTTTAACTGAAATTTTAATTGACCTGAACTAAGTTCTGTATAATACTGAATTTGGATGGCAAAGAAATTTAGGTTTTTTGTTGTTGTTTTTTTCACAATGGATTTTTTGGCATAGCTTTATTTTGTCTCGGTTTTTAATATTTAACAAAGACAGGTTTAGTTTATTTCAGGAAAAACAACAAGAATTATTCCTGTTAAAACTACAGTTACTAATAGTTCACTTGATAAAAGCCACAAACAACTTGTTCATAAATGATGATAAAAAAATTTAAAAAGAAAATTTAAAAAAATAATAATAATTTAAATTGCTGCCCTTTAATGGAAGTAATATATTTTTTTCTAAAGTTTAGGTTGACATGTCAGTATGTTAGAACTGTCGATATTTTAGATAAACAATGATTTGGCGATTATAACATCTATTGAAACCAATGCTTTTAAAAGTAGGTTTGAAAGTTTCCATGCCTATGTTAAAAAAAGTAATTTAACACAGCTGGTTATTTGGTTTTTAAATATGCACATCAGGCTCTCTATCTGGTTCAATCTTTCTATATGTTGGTAATAATATTAACAAAAAAAGGAACACTTTAATGTCAAATATTTTAATAGATTTTCATGTTTTGATCTATCAGGTAGTGGCAAGGCACTGTGTTTGGGCAGAGTATGGAAACAAGATGGAACATTAGCAATGTCAGTGGCTCAAGAGGGAGTGGTCAGAAATACACCCCTATCAAAAATGTAGAAGGTGATATACCAGTGGATTTGATGAATGAATCCTTCCAGTGATAAAGGATTTTATTATGTGATACTATGGGGAAGCTCATTTCTGAAAAAGTGGATTTGAAATGGAAAAAACAGTATTAAATATTAGACTGCATGATCAAATGGTCTATAAGTTATTAGATAGAGTATGACAGTACATTTATTCAAGTGCTTTTATGGTACAGATGTATGCAAGACGCTTACTGACTTCTTAACTCTTTCCAAGGAAAATGACTGCTGTATGTTAACTTGAGGGATAGGAAATGGGAAGTTGTTGTTGTTGTTGTTTTGTAAATTGAGAAATTGCTATTTTATAAGTGCAGGTGCACTAGTAGTAAATCGCTATACATAACAGTATGTGTCTGCAAAACTTGTCCAGTAAGTTGAATTACATCTCTTGCTACTGGTAAATCTACACGTTTAAAACATGTAAGTCTGCTTTTACAGGTACCATTGAAAGCATATGGCTATATTTTGTGAATATCTCGCAGTTAATGTACTCAATTTCAACACCCCAGACAAACTACTGAAAGGAAGAAATCTTAAACTGTACCAATATGACATTGCAGGCTCGATTTAGAAATATTCATCTTTTTCAGCATTACTTCAATGTGATAAGATTTCATGGAAGGCTAAGTTGGAAACAGTATCTGATAATATAGACTGTTCTGTTGTTAAATATATTGTTAGATTTGTTTATTATTTTATAACAAATGTTCTTGCTGTTTTTCTTAAGCATTCAGAAATGTGAATCATCTTTGTTACAACTTACTGGTCTTGATTTTACACTTGTTTACATGCGTTGCAATTAAAGAAAAAAATATTGTTAAGAATTTAGCTTCTGTAAGGTTATGAAATACATGATTGTACATGTATATGTTTAAAGTGTGTTGAGGCCGGCCTCAATGCATACATTTAACACAACATGTATTTCATACCCAACAAAAAATCACTTGATGTTGATTAAATTTAGTAATATGTCTTGTTTCCTCTTTCTGTCGTATTGTTTCAGAATTTTTACTTGGTTTGTGTTGCATTATTATGCAGTAATAGATCAAGGCCAACATCCCCCTCACCTCAGTCATATCATATGCTTAATGAAAAACTACATCTCTTAGTAATATCATTTGTTTTATTGAAAACTACAAAACCTAGCAATAGTATGTGCTTAATTGAAAAACATACACACAAACACATTTTCTCATATTTAGCTAGTATATAGAAATAAAAATCTAAATTTTACTTGAGAAATAATAAGTTCCTTTATCGTAGAATAACCCATGTTTTGAGTTCTTATGCAGAAGAATATATCACGAATGCCGTAGGCCTGAGTGGTATATTGTTTTGCATAAGAATGAGAAACTCGGCTTATTCTACTATAAATCACTATTGGGAACTTGTTATTTCGATTCTAACACAACATACATGTACTAGTATCAACAGTGTTAGAAAAAGTGGTAACTACTTTTTACAACATGAACTACACTTCATGCTATGCACCTGGATAGAGGATGACGTCACTACTTTGCACGCGCATGTGTATATAGGTGTATATAAGTTATTTGCTGGTCGTGTTAGAACGTATTTTATGATACAGTTGCAAGTAACACATGTGATATTTTCTATATTTCTATGATAGCATTATGTTTAAAAGAAACAGGCATGTAACTGATTCAAAACTAAAGGTATATAATTTTGCTTTGCTTAGCAGTGCTCTTTAATTATATGTTTTTCAGTGAATTATTTAACAAATAATCAAGGCCTTCGCATTGTTTATCGTCTAATTTACCACGGTTCAGAGTTCAAATGCGTAGGAATTAAATACTGAAGCATCTGAACGATGAACCGTGGTAAATTAGACGATAAATCACAAGAAGATCTTGTCATTGATTGTTTTCATTCTGACATGCACGTTAATATATTTCAATAAATATTATGCTGGAATTCATTTTCGAGAGGAGTAATGTATCAGACGTCAGGCGGCTACATGACGTCAAAATTGACGTCATAATGCTCTCTTACCGGTCTGTGCGTCAACTGTTGTTTATCGCAGGATATATTGCATTTGATTTTCTTCTTTGTTTAACTGGAAATCAATTCGAGCCATATGTTAGAATATAATATATCTGATATATATCTGGTAATTACACAATGGAAAATAAATTTGATATTCTTTGCTGATATGCAACTACATTAAGAGTAAAATTTGGCAAAACTCATTGGAATTTTATACTAAATTTATTTCGTGGGCTGAGCGCGAAACTATTGTAACTGTATATAAATAAAGAACAAGATACAATAGTTTCGCGCTCAGCCCTCGATTTATGTCTTTGAAACAGAAATAAGATTTATAACATGTTTCGAGTGAATTATGGAAATATTTAAGAGAATAGATCTGGTAATTTCACAGAAGAAAAAAAGCAACCTCCACGCAGGAATATTGTCAAACAATCATCCCTGCCTTCAAGCAGATCAAATGACTATGGTACAACCATGTGATCCTAAAATGGCGACAAGCTTGGCAATGCCTGGTAAATCAAATGCTTGCCATAATCTACAGGCAAATTGACATTTATTTCACAACCCTTAAGAACATAATGAAAGTATATAATGTATCTATATTTTGCAGTGTGCCTTTTGTCAGATTCTATTACTGTACTCAAAATAGCATCAAATAATTTCATTGTTTACATTTTAGCAGGTGTGCGTTACAACACCAGAAAAAGACGTATTTTTGTATTACAGCATTATTTTTTAGTTCTTTGCTCGTTTTACAAGCAAAATATATGATATTTAACTACTGAGATAAAAACTTGGCTTAAATTCAGCCCAATTTATATGTGGTGTACCGATAAGGGGAAGTAACACTGTGATGGAGTTTGGAAAAAAAAAAGACTGAAATATCAAATATACAAAATTTGGATAAAATCACTGGAAAGCATGAAATAGAATGAAAATTTGTTTTGTAAGAGCAAGTATCTTTGACTAATGTCAACACCAGGCCCAGTGTTTACAAAACATTTTTCTGTCTCAGCTTGAGTTTGAAATTTTTGTACCGTATCAATTTTACTAAAACTTCAAGGTTAAATTCTTACTGAGATTGACAGTCAATACTGAATAGCCACTTGAAAATAGTTATTAACTTAAAATTTAGTTTTAAACATGATATTTAGATATGAATGACAAATAAAGTTCCATCATCAAACACAGCTGTGACTGAAAATGTTTTGTGAACACGGGGTCAGATTTTTTCAGAGTATTGGTATCTGGTGTTCACGGGGTGAAGAATATTTCAGTCTCACTATGAACTGTCGAGTAACTAGATAAATGTTAGAACAATTAATTGATACATGATTTTAAATTGATCAAAGAATGCTTCATTGTGCTTTCAGCCATCAGTAGGGTGTCCCAATGTCTATTTGTTAGTTTTACTTTTAAAAGTTCCTTTATAATATGCAGAAAGTAGAACTACAAGTGGACTTGAAGGGGTAGGTCCATCTATAGGCCATGTGTTCTAAACCAAGCCGTAGTTTCTGTCATTTAATGAGTTCTAAAAGAAGCATCCCAACAGAATACAATTTTAACGAAACTTTCTATGGTCAATATACCTGGCTGAACATGGTCAAAGGGAGGTAACTCAGCCTTTAAAATGATTCAGTCCAAATTTAAACCTTCAAGACTACCACACCAGATCTAGAAAACTTTCAAGGTGCTAAATACTACTTGTATAGTTGCAGTTAACTATTTTTAAGTTTTACTATTGTCTTATTTGTATTTTATCCATTGTTATAGTTTTAGAATTTAAATAAATCTCAGGAATACAACTCTTTCAGTATGTCTATTATTTTTTAAACCCTGAAATTGTCAGCATGTTTAAATTGTAATTAAATTAACAGTTAAAATTCATACATATTTTATCATTAACATTCAAAATATACCAAGTACCATGATATGAAAATGTTCAGACACTGACAATTTGAATTTGTTACAGCCTCAGTGCTTGAGTTTCATGAATAAATCTATGTTCCTGGTTCCTATTAATTTATTTGTTTTTGCACTTTTTCTGCACAAGCTATTTTGTGGGAAATTTCTGGCTAGTTTTTTTTTTTTGGTAATCCTGGTTCTCAGCTAGTTTGTGGCTTGTTTGCAGTAACTAGTTAGTTGGATGTTCGCAGCAGTTAGTTCCTGGGATGAACGCAGCAACTTGTTTGCGGGAAGCTCACAGCTACTTGTTTGCAGGGAGTTTGCGGCAACTTGTTTGTGGCAAATCTAATTTGCATGTGAAACGTGAACATTGGATTAACATCCCCCAATCATTGTATCTGTTTCATCAGGAGTTTGCTGCATGTTCACCTGATATTCGCGGCATGATCTCAACAAGTGTTCGCAGGAAACTATAATATTTCTGTAAGGACGGGACCAAATGATGTGACACTTATTGCACTGAGGTCATTAAGTATTGTTGTTAAAATGACTGAAAAGACATGAAATAAATACATTTAAGATCAAAATTGTCATTGACCTTTCAACACATGATTCTACATTTTGAATATATTCTAGTACAACAAGGGCACAACTGAAAAAAATTGTGCGTGTAAGATTTTCCTTTATATAGAATTTGTGCCTACCAAGAGAAAAAGACTTCTTTCTTACTGAACATATCGAAAAGAATGGCAGAATGATTGGGTTTTCTTATTAAATAGGCAGCGGCACACTTAATATTATTGATCTAGAAAGAAATACTCCGCTTTTCAAATACTTTCATATAAAATGGGGTTATTACAAAATTTTATAAAATCTATAAAATGTACATATAAGTAAAGATCTACTTATTATACGCCCGAAGGGACGTATTATGTTATGACACCGGTGTCCATCCATCTGTCTTTCTGTCTGTCTGTTGGTTGTTCGCAGCAGTTAGTTCCTGAGATGAACGCAGCAACTTGTTTGCGGGAAGCTCACAGCTACTTGTTTGCAGGGAGTTTGCGGCAACTTGTTTGTGGCAAATCTAATTTGCATGTGAAACGTGAACATTGGATTAACATCCCCCAATCATTGTATCTTTTTTATCAGGAGTTTGCGGCATGTTCACCTGATATTCGCAGCATGATCTCAACAAGTGTTCGCAGGAAACTATAATATTTCTGTAAGGACGGGACCAAATGATGTGACACTTATTGCACTGAGGTCATTAAGTATTGTTGTTAAAATGACTGAAAAGACATGAAATAAATACATTTAAGATCAAAATTGTCATTGACCTTTCAACACATGATTCTACATTTTGAATATATTCTAGTACAACAAGGGCACAACCGAAAAAAATTGTGCGTGTAAGATTTTCCTTTATGTAGAATTTGTGCCTACCAAGAGAAAAAGACTTCTTTCTTACTGAACATATCGAAAAGAATGGCAGAATGATTGGGTTTTCTTATTAAATAGGCAGCGGCACACTTAATATTATTGATCTAGAAAGAAATACTCCGCTTTTCAAATACTTTCATATAAAATGGGGTTATTACAAAATTTTATAAAATCTATAAAATGTACATATAAGTAAAGATCTACTTATTATACGCCCGAAGGGACGTATTATGTTATGACACCGGTGTCCATCCATCTGTCTGTCTGTCTGTCTGTTGGTTGTTAGCAGTTTCGTGTCTGCTTTGTAATTCTTGAACCCCTGAAAGGCTTTCGAAGAAACTTGACACAAATGTTTACCACATTGAGACAACATGCAGAGCACATGTTTTGGATGGCTCACTTCAAGGTCAAGTTCACACCAAAGGTCTTATGACTGTTTCGTGTCCACTCTGTAACTCCTGAACTGCTTGAAAGATTTTAAAGGAACTTGGCACAAATGTTCACCACATCGAGACAACGTGCAAATCACATGTTTTGAATGGCTCGCTTCAAGGTCAAGGTCACACTTAGGAGTCAAAGGTCATACCTTCGGACATATATTGCTCCGCATTGCAGTGCTCTTGTTTATCTCATGAATCACTGATAGAACTAATATGCAAAAAATGAAAATGACATAAAATGTTGCTCAAAATTAATTGACCACCTTTAAGGTCAATGTTCTATTAATATATACGATAATTTTGTGTGGTGTGAAAGACGGTACACCACAAAATCTTATTATATCTTTCACTTTTTGCTATATTTAAAGGTAGTTTCTCTTTCGCTACAATATTTTCTTTGAGTTCAATTTTCGAAAAGAGTATTCGGGGTGATACATTTTTTCTGCGGGTTAGTCAACTAAGCTGGCTTAAAGAAAATGCAAGTTCTTGAAAGTAAACCGGGAAAACGAAAAGAAATAATTCGATGTTTTATAATTGTCTCCAAAAGTAGCTAACATGGCTTCAAAATGTTTGGAATACTGATTTATTGATAAAAATGGAAATGGCAGAAGCGGATACATCCCTAGATTACAGCAATGCACTCTTCCAAATAATTACATTTTTGACCACTAAAGACCTCAGTTTATCATAGGTTTTTCGTTGAATCTGGAAATGTCAGAGCCAGAATCCGATGAATTCTTGTTAGTCTATTTTCCCACATCATTTTCCTCCCAAAAGGTAACTTTCTAGCTTGCTTGTTTTTAAGGTTTCTCGTTCTGAAATCGGTGACCTTGGTATGTCATGTTGAGCATTTTCGGACGTAAATATTTCGGACATATGATAATTTATGGTGCTTTTACTGTAAGCACAAGAGCTAAAATACATAAGTCAGAACGAAGCAACATAACTACAGTATTTCAGATCGTATCTGTTTCTTTCAAAAAAAGAAATATTTTTATCAACTATCACACAACCTGTCTCTGTAGATCATAAAAATAGAAACAGAGAAACTTAAACTTCATCATTCCAATATCATATGCAGGCCTTTTTTTCATCAATTTGGGAATGCCACTGACACCAGTGGAATTGGGAAAAGGCTCTCGGAAATTGTCTTAATTGGGACAATTTGCAAATTACCAAGATCTACATAAATGTGTTTTTGTGTGAAATATTAATGAATTGCATTTCAGTAATTGTTCAACAGTATTATAATTTACCTAAATATACACACAAATTAGCAAAACTATCTTAAAACAGCAAAAACCCTCAGTATTATAATTTACCTAAATATACATACAAATTAGCAAAACTATCTTAAAACAAGCAAAAACCCTAAGAGGTATAATCATTTGGGAATTTTAAATTCAACTTTGGGAAAAAACATACTTTTTTGCATTGGGATTACCTCCTTTTACCGGAGGTAGATTTATAGGGGGGAAAAGCCCTGATATGAACTCTTTTTTTTTTTTTTTTCTTTTTTTTTACCCGCACAATCAGATACTGGAACGCCTTGCCTTCTAACATCAAGGACAGTGTTAACCTTCAGTGCTTCACATCTGACCTAGCTGACTCGTATATGTACTAATGTCGAATTAGGGACAACCCAGACCAATGGGACAACCCGGACCAGACAACCCGAACCATATTTAGGACAACCCGGACCATGCTCTAGGATGATCCGGACTATAATTCTTAAAGATCTACATTACATTTTACTTCAAAATATGTGTTGCTTTGATGTTTTGATGATCTTACCATGGACAACCCAGACCATCATTTAATGAAGTTTTGTAATCCTTTAATTGTTATCAAAAGTTTAAAATGTGTTTATTAAACATAATTATTGAAATGCTTAATTGCAATTATGTTTGCCTATTCATGTTTTAAGGTGCAACATACGTGTCTTTAATCATACGTTAATTGAGATATGAACTTACTTTAATTTTCTTTCATGTTTTAAATGTGCAGCATACATACGTGTCTTTAATCATACGTCGATTGAGATACTTTAATAAAAATGAGCATTGTTTGTATTAGGCATTACTAGTAATTCTGAAACATCAAGAAACATGTATATGAATTATGATACAAAATAGTGGCGTAGAACTTTACAAAACACAGCTCAGTTCGTTCTGAAACGTGGTCCGGGTCCCAAATATGGTCAGGATTGTCTGGTCCGTATTGTCCCATAGTCCGGGTTGTCCCAGTACCCTAATGTCATTATCCTGTTTTTATTTTTAACAAAGCTGCATATATTACTGCTCTTACTGTCTTAACACATGCATATCATGTAACATAGCACGTTTTTAACGACTGCCCCAACCTCCCAGTTATGATCAGTAATTGATTGTTGGGAGTATCCCCGTAGATGTAAATGTAGACTAGAGCTGTAGGATGATTTGGATTTGTTGCAATATCGCCTGCAATATTGTAGTGGTTGTACGTATATAGGCAACTTCCAACAGCAAGGGCTGTTGGGTTAACCCTTAAGCGATGCATTAGAGTGTCTGCCTACAGATCATGAGGTCCGAGGTTCAATTCTGAGTATAGACTGGGGTATTTTATTTCTGTTGAACTTTGGTGAGAAACTTACCTACCCAGTGTAGGACTCGAACCTACTACCCCTGCTTGCAAGTCAGGTGCTCTACCAACTGAGCTAACGGGGCGTCTGGCTAACTATTGACTCCTCCTCACTTTAATTTTGAAGGCTTAAACCTTAGCGTTCAATCATAGAGCAAGGCAACTGTTCAGCTTCCAACCTGCCAACAGAGTATAGCCTCTGCAAGTAACCGCATATGCTCTATAACTAACCACATAGTCTTCCTATACAGTGGAATTGCAAAGGGAGGCATCCTGTTCAGTTTCCAACAGAGTATAGCCCCTTCAAACTGTATGCTCTACATAACCTGGCCACTGTAGCCCGCACTTTCCAATTTACCTCATCGCCAATGTTGTATTTTAGTGTGAAAATCATCTACCCAGTGTAGGACTCTAACCTTCGACTGCCTGCTTGCAAGTCAGATGCTCAACCAACTGAGCTAATGGGGCATCTGGTTAACCAGAAGCCTGGAATCACTACACTTCAATAAGGATGTTTGACGGATTCATGCATTTGGATGAGGCTAGAAACTGATAGTAGGTTCAGTTGATGCCTTGGGCTAGAAACTGATAGGAGGTTCAGTTGATGCCTGGTCCTGCAGTGTTAGAGAGGAGAGGAGTGTAGTGGTTGTCGGGGTCCAAAGCATGTCTGCTCTCCAAGTCGAACAGTTTTCATCCGATCTTCACCAAACTTGCTGACAATGTTTGTGGGCATAAGATCTCGACCAAGTTGGATAACCACCAAAATCGCCCCAAGCAATCTTGGATTATGGCCCTTGAATTACTAAAAAAAACTGCAAAATTAGCCTTGTCCACTCTCTAAATCAAACAGTTTTCAGCCGCGGGCTTATTTTGTGACAGTCTGGCACTCTTGTTTTGCATTAATGTCTGGCGAGATTACATGTGTTTTTATTATATGAAGTTTTCTGCAACTGCAGATTTAACTTTATGTTCTGTTGTTACTTATTCAATATTTTAGGTCCTGTTTGCCTTGTTTGAAAAAGAAGTTGTCTTCAAACCAGTTTATGTGAGTTTGTTTTCTGGTCAGCATAATGAGCCATGGTATGTGAGGCTGAATCCTGAGGGAAGCCATATTCCTAGATTTATAGGGGGGAAAAGCCCTGATATGAAAACTTTTTTTTTTTTTCCCCCCAGCACAATCAGATACTGGAACGCCTTGCCGTATAACATAAAGGACAGTGTTAACCTTCAGTGCTTCACATCTGACCTAGCTGACTCGTATGTGTACTAATGTCGAATTAGGGACAACCCAGACCATGGGGACAACCCGGACCAGACAACCCGGACCATGCTCTAGGATGATCCGGACTATAATTCTTAAAGTTCTATATTACATTTTACTTCAAAATATGTGTTGCTTTGATGTTTTGATGATCTTACCGTAGACCACCCAGGCCATCATTTAATGAAGTTTTGTAATCCTTTAATTGTTATCAAAAGTTTAAAATGTGTTTATTAAACATAATTATTGAAATGCTTAATTGCAATTATGTTTGCCTTTTCATGTTTTAAGGTGCAACATATGTGTCTTTAATCATACGTTAATTGAGATATGAACTTACTTTAATTTTCTTTCATGTTTTAAATGTGCAGCATACATATGTGTCTTTAATCATACGTCGATTGAGATACTTTAATAAAAATGAGCATTGTTCGTATTAGGCATTACTAGTAATTCTGAAACATCAAGAAACATGTATATGAATTATGATACAAAATAGTGGCGTAGAACTTTACAAAACACAGCTCAGTTTGTTCTAAAAACGTGGTCCGGGTCCCAAATATGGTCAGGATTGTCTGGTCCGTATTGTCCCATAGTCCGGGTTGTCCCAGATAATGTCATTATCCTGTTTTTATTTTTAACAAAGCTGCATATATTACTGCTCTTACTGTCTTAACACATGCATATCATGTAACATAGCATGTTTTTAACGACTGCCCCGACCTCCCAGTTATGATCAGTAATTGATTGTTGGGAGTATCCCCGTAGATGTAAATGTAGACTAGAGCTGTAGGATGATTTGGATTTGTTGCAATATCGCCTGCAATATTGTAGTGGTTGTAGGTATATAGGCCACTTCAAACAGCAAGGGCTGTTGGGTTAACCCTTAAGCGATGCATTAGAGTGTCTGCCTACAGATCATGAGGTCCGAGGTTCGATTCTGAGTATAGACTGGGGTATTTTATTTCTGTTGAACTTGGTGAGAAACTTACCTACCCAGTGTAGGACTCGAACCTACTACCCCTGCTTGCAAGTCAGGTGCTCTACCAACTGAGCTAACGGGGCGTCTGGCTAACTATTGACTCCTCCTCACTTTAATTTTGAAGGCTTAAACCTTAGCGTTCAATCATAGAGCAAGGCAACTGTTCAGCTTCCAACCTGCCAACAGAGTATAGCCTCTGCAAGTAACCGCATATGCTCTATAACTAACCACATAGTCTTCCTATACAGTGGAATTGCAAAGGGAGGCATCCTGTTCAGTTTCCAACAGAGTATAGCCCCTTCAAACTGTATGCTCTACATAACCTGGCCACTGTAGCCCGCACTTTCCAATTTACCTCATCGCCAATGTTGTATTTTAGTGTGAAAATCATCTACCCAGTGTAGGACTCTAACCTACGACTGCTCTCCAAGTCGAACAGTTTTCATCCGATCTTCACCAAACTTGCTGACAATGTTTGTGGGCATAAGATCTCAACCAGCTTAGATAACCACCAAAATCGCCCCAAGCAATCTTGGATTATGGCCCTTGAATTACTAAAAAAACTGCAAATTTAGCCTTGTCCACTCTCTAAATCAAACAGTTTTCAGCCGGGGGCTTATTTTGTGACAGTCTGGCACTCTTGTTTTGCATTAATGTCTGGCTAGATTACATGTGTTTTTATCATATGAAGTTTTCTGCAACTGCAGATTTAACTTTATGTTCTGTTGTTACTTATTCAATATTTTAGGTCCTGTTTGCCTTGTTTGAAAAAGAAGTTGTCTTCAAACCAGTTTATGTGAGTTTGTTTTCTGGTCAGCATAATGAGCCATGGTATGTGAGGCTGAATCCTGAGGGAAGCCATATTCCTGTGTTGAAACATGGTGCAAAGGTTTTTGCGGAACCAGCTGAAATAATTGACTACATAAGTAAATGCACTGAGAATGCAGGTATAAGATTGTTACATATACTAAAAAAGTGTGAAGTTTTAATCAGCTACGTAAAAAAAGATGTGATTTAGATGTGATCGGGTTTAAGAAATATAAGAATATTGTTACCTTTTTAGCTCACCTGTCACAAAGTGACAAGGTGAGCTTTTGTGATCGCGCGTCGTCCGTCCGTCAGTCAGTCCGTGCGTCCATAAACTTTTGCTTGTGACCACTCTACAGGTCACATTTTTTGTGGGATCTTTATGAAAGTTGGTCAGAATGTTCATCTTGATGATATCTAGGTCAAGTTCGAAACTGGGTCACGTGCCATCAAAAACTAGGTCAGTAGGTCTAAAAATAGAAAATCCTTGTGACCTCTCTAGAGGCCATATATTTCACAAGATCTTCATGAAAATTGGTCAGAATGTTCACCTTGATGATATCTAGGTCAGGCTTGAAACTGGGTCACGTGCCATCAAAAACTAGGTCAGTAGGTCTAAAAATAGAAAAACCTTGTGACCTCTCTAGAGGCCATATATTTCATGAGATCTTCATGAAAATTGGTCAGAATGTTCACCTTGATTTTATCTAGGTCAAGTTTGAAAGTGGGTCACGTGCCGTCAAAAACTAGGTCAGTAGGTCAGATAATAGAAAAACCTTGTGACCTCTCTAGAGGCCATATTTTTCATGGGATCTGTATGAAAGTTGGTCTGAATGTTCATCTTGATGATATCTAGGTCAAGTTCGAAACTGGGTCACATGCCTTCAAAAACTAGGTCAGTAGGTCAAATAATAGAAAAACCTTATGACCTCTCTAAAGGCCATATTTTTCATGGGATCTGTATGAAAGTTGGTCTGAATGTTCATCTTGATGATATCTAGGTCGAGTTCGAAACAGGGTCATGTGCGGTCAAAAACTAGGTCAGTAGGTCTAAAAATAGAAAAACCTTGTGACCTCTCTAGAGGCCATACTTGTGAATGGGTCTCCATAAAAATTGGTCAGAGTGTTCATCTTGATGTTATCTAGGTCTAGTTTGAAAGTGGGTTACGTGCCATCTAAAAGTAGGTCAGTAGGTCAAATAATGAAAAAACGTTGTGACCTCTCTAGAGGCCATATTTTTCATGGGATCTGTATGAAAGTCAGTCTGAATGTTGATCTTGATGATATATAGGTCAAGTTTGAAACTGGGTCAACTGTGATCAAAAACTAGGTCAGTAGGTCTTGAAATAGAAAAACCTTGTGACCTCTCTAGAGGCCATACCCTTGAATGGATCTTCATGAAAATTAGTCAGAATGTTCACCTTGATGATATCTAGGTCAAGTTTGAAATGGGTCACTTGCCTTAAAAAACTAGGTCAGTTGGTCAGATAATAGAAAAACCTTGTGACCTCTCTAGAGGCCATACTTTTCATGGGATCTGTATGAAAGTTGATCTGAATGTTCATCTTGATGATATCTAGGTCAAGTTTGAAATTGGGTCAACTGCTGTCAAAAACTAGGTCAGTAGGTCTAAAATTAGAAAGTCTTTTGACCTCTCTAGAGGCCATATTTTTCAATGGATCTTCATCAAAATTGATCTGAATATTCACCTTGATGATATCTAGGTCAGTTTAGAAACTGGGTCACGTACAGTCAAAAACTAGGCCAGTAGGTATAAAAATAGAAAAACCTTGTGACCTCTCGAGAGGCCATATTTTTCATGAGATCTTCATGAAAATTAGTGAGAATGTTCACCTTGATGATATCTAGATAAAGTTCAAAACAGGGTCACGTACCTTCGAAAACTAGGTCAATAGGTCAAGTAATAGAAAAACCTTGTGACCTCTCTAGAGACCGTATTTTTCAATGGACCTTCATGAAAATTGGTCGGCATTTTTATCTTGATAATATCTAGGTCAAGAACAAAACTGGGTCACATGAGCTCAAAAACTAGGTCACTATGTCAAATAATAGAAAAAACGACGTCATACTCAAAACTGGGTCATGTGGGAAGAGGTGAGCGATTCAGGACCATCATGGTCCTCTTGTTATTCATTTGTATCTGTAGAAAGGGGTTTTTAATAGCAAATACAGTCATGTGATATTGAATATAGACGAAATTCCAATGGACTTTTTCCTACATTCGTGTGCTGTTGCTTGTATCAGCACTGATGACCATTAGCACTTTAATGTTTGACTGCTTGCTTCTTATCTCAACAGTAGTCAGATTCTTCTTATTTGAGGAAGCGGTCAAGACTTGTGGTCTGGAAAGACTCTACCCAGTAACTGGGTAATTGATACCAAAGATACACTTGGAGCTTTTGGCTACAATACTCAACTGTAAAGAAAATGATGAATGTATTGTTAAGGTTCATGCTTATTCTGATTACCTTGTGATTTGTCAGACCATGTCTACAATGAAATAACAGTGAAACAAGGCCTGTAGCTTATATTTAGTTTCTGTAGAGAAGAAAACTTTATAAAGCATTCAGCATGTTCAGGGAGTGAAGTTTATGAAAGTGGCTCTTTGGTTTACATCAGTTTAATTTTTTGTCTTAGAATTTTACAATGTTAACACTAGCCACTGTATTCATGACTTTTATTTTAGGTCATCCACTGGTGCCAAGTCTGGACTCTGCCCTTGGGAAAAACGTGCAGGAATTGCGAGAGAAGTTGGACGCTGTTCCTGCAGACATATTGACATATGGAGTGATATACCATCCACAGCTGTCTAGCTCCGGATGTAACATACCATACGCGACACAAAATAGTATGAAAGGTAAACTGAGACAAAACAACAGAATAATGTCCTATAGTTTTTCAGTCTGATTCATAATGCCTCTTTTGGCAAAGATAATAGGCATGTTGTTAAAGAGTGTCCACACAAGTCAACCATAGCTCACAAGAAAGTGAATTCAATAGTCCAGATTTTTATTCTGATATTTTTGCATTATTTTTGCAAACTGGATATTCGGATAATTTCACATTTTTACATTTGTATATTATAAATAGATGTGCTAAATTCTCCCTATTACAGGACAATGTGTCACATGCAAGACCCACACCCCTAATCATTTTCTTTCCTATTCTGAAGTATGCAAGACTGGATAGCATGTATGTTTACCATACAAAGATGTATAATATATGCAAGATTTACGTCTGTAAATCTGATGTCAAGAGAACATTTAATTGAAGTCTTTGTGTTCAGATATTTTTTGCTTGACTATTCAAAGAATAGGTAGAGCTATTGGACTCACCCATGCATCAGCGTCCTCGTTAAGATTTGGTTAAGTTTTTGTATGTAAGCTTGTATCTATGTAACCTCTTGTGGGAATGGATTGAAACTTCACACACTTATTCACTGTGATAAACTAACTTTAATACATTACACAGGTTCCATAACTCTATTTTGCTCTTTTACAAAATTATGGCCCTTTCTCAACTTTTTTGGTTAATGTTTTATATGTAAGCTGGTATCGCAGTACCAACTAATGCGAATGGATTAAAACTTCAAACACTTGTCCACTGTGATGATCTGACATGCATTGCACAGGTTCCATAACTCTACTTGCCATTTTTACAAAATTATGCCCCTTTTTCAACTTAGCAGTTTTGGGTTAAGTTTTTGTATGTAAGCTGGTATCTCAGTACCCGCTAATAGGAATAGATTGAAACTTCACACATTAAATTTTGTCCATTTTCATGAGCTGATATACATTGTACAGGTTCCATAACCCTGTTTTCCAGTTTTACAAAATTATGCCCATTTTTTGGACTTCAGTATTCATTCAATAAACAAGGCTGTTTAATAGTCAAGCGTTGCTGTCCTCCGACTGCTCTTGTTATTTTTATTTCTTCCTGGACAGTCATATCCACTCAAGAACTTTGTCAATTGCGCAGTACTGATGTATACTTCTGTATTATTGTATTTACATGGCAGGGAATTTGTATCATGTTGACACATTTCTTCCTTGAAATTATATGACACCTTCAACTTAACCATATGTAAAACAATCTAAAAGTTGGGGGGAAAATTTCAAGGGAGATAATATCACAATATAATCACAAAATTAAATCCATGAAATTTTCAATTGTTGAATTTTCCAAAAACATTCTGAGTGGAAGCAGTTCTCAACAATAGAATTATATTAAAATCTTTGTTGTATTATCTTCATAGAAAATTTTGCTAGAAGGATGAGCATGTTGACTGAACTCGCAACCAAGCACCCGGACCTACGAGACAGCTACCTGGTCAAAAGTCAGACAACGGCACACAAGTTTGACATCATCACAGAGGAGGCACAGGTTGCGGCCCAGCTTGACAGTCTTGTGCCGTTATTTACAGATATTGAAAATCAATTGAAAAAAATCAAAGAAGGTAAAGCCTATATATTACCTTAAAAACATAATCATTTTTATTAGTAAGTAAACAGTGTACTTACAGTTGTAGAAAAGGTTCTTGCAACTTACTTACATTAAGAATGCTAGACCATGGTCATGGCCCAGTCTCACTGAAAATTGGACCCAACAGCTCCTAATCAGGGTCCAATTTGAACGCCCCTGCATCAGTGTGTATAGGTTTATTTTATATTTATGACTCCATAACATAATACAGTGTATCTTCTATATTGGTATTAAGGAGTCTTTTCTTTACCTGTTAGAGGTCTGACATCGTAATATGCTGAAAATATGTTTGGCTGGTGAACAAAGGGCCAGCAATTACACATTGGGGTTCTTGTTACACATACTATGACATTATGACAAAAAAAAAGTAAAAAAAAGGAAGATGTTTGCTAGAAATCTAAAGGAAAGTTCAGATTGAATTCTTGGAATGTGACAGTTAAAGTTATCTTAGGTAATTTACAAATCAAGAAAGTCTGTAAAAAGTTAATCTGAGAAAAGGAGCACAAAAACAGGAAAAAAGGCATGAAAATCAGGCTACAGGTATACAGTGTTTGTAAAGTGCAACATTAGGACTTTGCAACCAGCAAGGATCTAAATTAGTGCATATTCATACTGTTTGTTTATCCACACATCTATGCTGTTTGTTTATCCACACATCTATGCTGTGTGTTTTTCCAAATATCTATGCTGTTTTTTTTTTCCACACATCTATGCTGTTTGTTTATCCACACATCTATGCTGTTTGTTTATCCACACATCCATACTGTTTGTTTATCCATAGATCTATGCTGTTTGTTTATCCACACATCTATACTGTTTGTTTATCCACACAGCTGTGCTGTTAGTTTATCCACACATCTACACTGTACTGTTTGATTATCCACAGATCTATACTGTTTGTTTATCCACACATCTATACTGTTTGTTTACCCACACATCTGTACTGTTTGTTTATCCACACATCCATACTCTTTATCAATTTCAGCACTTGTATGCTACTGATAGCAAACAATGTGGATCCATATCAGACTTCACTTATGATATGCTGATGTAGATACATACTGGCTGGTTGCAAAGCTTTAAGATCCGTTTTTGCACAGCAGCACTATGGGTTATTTATATTTGCTTTTCACTTTCATTTCAGAGGGTGCAGATTACTCTGACGAGTTGTGGTTGTTTGGACCAATGTTCACTGCTGCTGATATTAGTCTTTCAGTATTACTTAACCGTCTTGCGTTACTCGGACTAGATGGACGATATTTTTCAACAGCAAAATGTCCTTGTATTCATCAGTATTATTGGCAAGTTAAAAAGAGAGCAGCATTTCAAAAAATAGAAAAGGAGATAGCCAACCTGAAAATGACACTGTTTTGGGAGAATTTCAAGACGGCATCACCGTATATTGCGGGTGCAATAGGCGTTGGAGCCGCAGTTGGGACGGGGTATTATATATACAAGAAATTAGATAGCTGAGAGTAATTTATATATGTTTAAATTTAAGTCTAGGCAAATATTTAAATGAATTTTGTAGTCATATGTGATAGCTTGATTAAAAAAAATATTTAAGACAGTTACAACAGTATGTACTTGACTGTGTTAGAATTTTAAA
Organism: Mercenaria mercenaria; assembly: GCF_021730395.1. Lineage (NCBI taxonomy): Eukaryota > Metazoa > Mollusca > Bivalvia > Venerida > Veneridae > Mercenaria > Mercenaria mercenaria. The sequence continues at coordinate 35,313,894 of NC_069366.1, read as the reverse complement.
AACATATGGTCATGTTTATTGAATAAAAAATATAATGTTGATAGACACGTGTTTTCAGAATGGCCCTGAACCAGATCTATTGTCTTTTTGGGCCGGAAGCAACAGTCAGAGGGCCAATATAATAGGACATGGATCTTCTACTGGGCCATTGTGAAAGCACATGTTTATTGATGATTTTAATACATGATCATTTTAAGGGGATACTTGGGTACTTTTTATGCCCCCAAAGGGAGACATATTAGTTTTCAACTGTCCATCCATTCGTCACAACGTTAACTTTTTGCATGAAGGCACTTTCCTCGGGAACCACTGCACCCAGGACCTTCAAACTTCACATGCTGATAGTACTTATTGAGTACATGACTTTGGGGTCACCATGTCAAGGTCAAAGGTCAAGGCGCTGCAGGGGCATTTGTCACCATTAGTGACAGCTCTTGTTTCAAGAGATATTTCCATGACTCTTCTGTACTAAATTACTCAACCATTTAAAAGAAACAGAAAGAGGCTATGTTAATTGTTATGGAATTAAGTCTTACTTTATATAAATAGTCACTGTATGACCTTATTAAAAGTCGCAAAAGCGTGACAAATTTTCTGATCAATAATCTGACCAAGAAACTATTATCTTGCCTTGCACATATTAGTAAAAATGAACTATATTTAAAAAAGCAAATTACGATAATTTATCTCAATTTTTATGTGTTTCCCTAACCTGGAATACATGGGTTAGGCTAGCAAAATGATGAAAATTGCACACTGATGTTGTCAAAAGTAAGACAAAATCTTTCAGTGTTGATTAAGCATGGCAACAAGATACAAAAAAAACACCAATTCCATAATCATAAAAAGAATTTGAATTTTTCATCCACACATCTGCCTGTGTAGCCCTTTGAAATGTATTGTTAATATAAGAAAATATGCATGTCATTAAGATAATCTCACTTGATTAGTGGCTTCGTAATATCTGAAATAAAATTTAAGCAAGGCCATAGAAATTGCATGTCATGAGAAATAAAATGGTTTATTATATACCGTACTATTAATATGAATAAATTTGTACAGGATAGAAACCTGTAACAAATACCAGACAGAAGCCTGCACAGTAAATTGTTACTGGCAAGCCATTGATATTGGACATCATTTTTGAAGTTACTTCAGTCTGTGTTAAAAAAACAGGCCATTAGAAAATAAAAGTCATGTCAGTTACGTTATGGTAGACAGAATTATTAGCACTCCTAAGCCTATATTGGCACTAGTGCTTTGCCCTTGTGCATATACACTGCAAATGTAGTTGTGCTAATAACCACTAAAAGCATGTTGTTGCCGTTAAGTAAGTACATGTATATAGTAAAGGACCAGTCAAAAACGAGAGAAAAAATCCACATTGCCCAATTGTTACAAACCTTTTAAGTAGTGAGCATGCAGAAATGACAGTTATAGGGCCTATTTATTATAATCATGTTAAAAAAATCTTACCGGTAATCAGTCTAGTTTAGCTCAATATTTTTAAGTAAGTTTAAGAAAAGTGTTGCTAATTTCACAGAGCTCCGTTTAACTGCATGATAAGTGCAGTAAAACTTTTCTACATGTTTTACTGACTGCTTACCAAATATATTTATGCCAACAGCGTTGAAGACCCCGGAAGGCATATAGCATTTGAATTGCCAGTCTATCACTCCCTCTGTCTGTTGTTCCATCCATCCATCATACTTTTTTGTATACTCAACTCCTCCTACAGTTTTCTTCCATTTCAAATGGTATATTTTGTCAACATGAAGTGAGAATCCACATATTTTTGGCTCTTTCATGTCAAATTGTATTCTATCCAAAATTTTCAGGGGACATGTGTCATGCAGTGACACACTCTTATTGTTTTCCCCCTTATTTACAATTGCTAACAAATGATAATAATTTTGAAAAATATATAATAAAACATTGAAAGTCCTAACAAATGAAAATGTTTTATCAATTTCTAATAATTTGTAATAAATCTTCGAAAGTCATTGAACTTTGAATACACCAAGCTTGTATATTATTTTTTTTGCATGTATTGAGGTTTTAACCAGACAGATATTATGATTTTTATTTATATTAAGATATTTTATTGTTACGTTTATTGTACAGTATATTCTTACAGACAGGTTGTATATATGACCATATTTAATACAAGTTTTATCCCATAGTTAAAGATATGATACTTGTTGTAGTGATACTGATGATTTATGGATTTGGTCAAGTTCAAAGACTTGTGTATGTAAACAAAAAAACTCCTGTAATGTTCAGAAATAGGTCAAATAAAGCCAACTTTCATGTTTTGTTATGCCCCCGAAGGGAGGCATATTAGTTTTAAACTGTCTGTCCGGTCGTTCGTTCGTTTGTCACAACGTTAATTTTTTGCATGAAGGCACTTTACTCGCGAACAACTGCACCCAGGACCTTTACTCGCGAACAACTGCACCCAGGACCTTCAAACTTCACATGCTGGTAGTACTTACTGAGTACACAACCCCTACTGACTTTGGGGTCACCAGGTCAAAGGTCAAGGCGCTGCGGGGGCATTTGTCACAATTAGTGACAGCTCTTGTTTTCTTCAAATTTTATTGCCAGCCTGACTGATATTTGAAACTTCTTGCCATTTTAAAATCTCTGCCAAGAGACCCTACCTTTGATTTTATCAAATGTTTTTGTTATAGTTTTAGGAAAGAAAAGATCTTTTTTGTTTTTAAATACAGAAATGAAAATTTATATCTAGTCATTTGTGGTTGTTCCATTAGCTACAACATGTATGTCGTTTTATTATTTATATGTAAATTGATTCTTATTACAGAGACTTGTTTTAGTTTAAATGTTTTATTTGTATTAAGTTGTAATGGCAGGTTGTTTTTCTTATTTGATTCTTAAAGTTTTTGCATTGTTTGTAGTGTTTAAATGATCTGAATTTACGGATACGTTTCCGTCTTTTTATTTTGATTCTTTGTATGTTTTTATCCATCTGAAGCCATTTTCTGGCATTGTAAGTCCTTCTTGGGAGATGGTAATGTAGGTAGGTACTTGCAAAGTTGGACATCAAAATCGAAAAAATACTCTCTTATGAAACTTTCGCATCGTACTTTCACTCGTTAAAATTGTCCTGCTGCACTACTAAAAGTGTTTGCAAGGGGTGAAGCTGGTGAAAACTTGGTACAATGACTTTTTGCTGAATCTTCACCAGACTTGGAAATTGAAGCATATTCAAAGAATTGGAACCACTGCCTTACCCTTGCATGATCGTAAGAGGCGACTAATAGGGTCTTAACACTTGGTTTTGCAGTAACTCTGTGATTCCAGCAGGTATGCAAATTTTGGTTCCATACCTCATGTTTTTATTTCGATGTAAATGAGATGTGGACCCAAAATTTGTAGTCCTGTTTGGCGCCATATAACCTATACTGTGTTGGTGCGCCATAAAACCCAAATAAATAAATAAACAGTAACCTTTACATAAGTTTGTTCAAGCAACTAGTAGCAAGTTCATTGTTCAAACAACTAGTAGCCAGCTCTATAGTTTAATGGTACTAACAGTCTTGTTATAATAAGCAGATTAGTCATGTCACAGCTCGCCTGTTTTGATTGTACAAGTGTTGATTTCTTGGTCGTTTTGTCTGTTTTATTAAAAATAAAATTGGTCTGACCTTTGAAATTTTAGATTTTCGTGATAAATCTTGTGTTACAATTATAGTAACATAACAAATGATAACAATAACTAGTTCAAAATTGTAGTCAGTGGCTAAATTGTGCATTTAAGTATTAGCCTGTAAAAAGAGTGGAGAAAGAAGTTGTGAAAAAAACTTCTACATTTTATATTGTAGTGTGTTGAAGCTGTGAAATTATCTTTTGTTTGTATGTAAACTTATTTATACTCACCACTGGTAACCAATGTGTGCGACTCCTCCAGAGGACTATTTGTAAGTTTTTAGTTAGAGGTTAGTGCAAGATAGGGAAGATGCTCCAATTCGAGAAGTTTCCCAGGTTCTTTATCATGCCAGATGGAAAGCACCCATACACAAGACTCTATCCCAATGTTCGGAATGTAATTGGAGTACTTGGGGCTCAAACTCATGACCCCTGGTTTTATGGTCAAAACAGTGTTACAACAGGACCACTCTGTCTACTCTTGTGCTTTTATCTGTTCCATATGACTGTGTTCTTTATGCACAGGCTTGACCCGAGTTTTCTACTCACGAGAAGTCACAAAGTATACACATTTAGATTTTTGGGAATATTTTAAACAAAACTACCATTTCAGTCTACTCAATTACAGAATAATCAAGTGAAGTAGATTTTTGCAATTTTACATAAAATTTGTACAGTTGAATTTGTATTAATTCTAGCCAAGGGAGCCACTCAATATGATTGTGTAAGACAGGTAGCTGCATAAGTCAGGTTCAAATTAGAACAAAAAATCTATTTGGGAAGTTAACTAACTGGCTGCAGAAGGCAAGTGTTTGCTTATTACAGGCAGCCACGATGGCAGAATTAACTGCTTACCATAGGAAGATGATAAGATACTCCTGTGCACTGATATTTTGTTATTCAAAAAGCATTTAACTATTTCAGACTCTTACAAAGTATGGATTTGTACTTTACAGTACTACAGAAGAACCTCTTTAAATTGGACAGCCTTGAAACCAAAGGACCAGTTCATTTTCAAGGAATGTCCAATTTGGAGGGTTTTAAATTAAACAAATTTATGACTAAGATAATTATTTATTTTTGAGAGGCTTTCACTTTTCAGGGTTTTTGGTTAAAGAGAGGTCCCACTTTATCATAAAATGAGCCGTGCCATGTGAAAACCAACATAATGGCTTTGCGACCAGCATGGATCCAGACCAGACTGCGCAGATGCGCAGGCTGGTCTGGATCCATGCTGGTGGCAAAGCCACTATGTTGGTTTTCCCATGGCACAGCTCAAATGTATTTACATGAAGTGTCCTAACAAACAATCTGGTACCTTACAGCTGTTTTCATTTTTACCAAAAAATATATGTGCAACTTGCTAAAATATTAGAACTTTGAAACAGTAGAAAATGACAGTTTCTTATTCTATATTACACAGTTATAATTGCTTTATGTACTGCAGATAATGTATTTTTCACATTGTTTTTTTTCTTCCATAATAGGTGTAAAATAAAAAACTTTGTTTGAACATAATGCGGGTTTAACTTAATAGGCACACACTTTTGTAACTCCAAGTTGCACATTCTTCAGATATTAGCAAAATTTAAAACTATTGCAAATATAGTCATTCCTGTGCAAAACCAAAAACAAACTTGAAATCAGGAACCACCTGGCAATAAACACCAGTAGTTTCATTTCCTAGTTAAACATTTTCAGTTTGTTTTTTCCTGTGAATACAGACCACCTGTACATAATAACCACTGTTATTATATACCTGTATAAATTCTGTCAAAATTACGGCTTGTATTTTACAGTACAAACAGACAGAAAAATGTGTGTATTGTACCTTTTGTATTAGATGTTGCCGGGCTACTTCCATAAATATTGATGACATGACACAGTTCTATAAATAGTGCACACAAAAACTTCGCTCAGTTCTATTTAAATATTGATATGCTGTTAACCCTTGCCTTGCTAAATTTCTATAACGAACTTGTCCATCTTCCAATTTCGACAGTACCATTAACTGTTAAAAGGGGTGCTTACCAAAAAAGATACTGACTGAAGGACAAACAGTGCAGATCATGATCAGACTGCATGGAGGTGCAGGCTGATCATGATGTACACTGGTCACAAAGGCAGAATCGATCATGTCCAGCATGGTAAGGTAAAAATTTCGTTCTATAACAAAACAAACCAAAAAGCAGAAGTATATAATAAAAAAAAGTCATTATACAGTAGCTAAATCTGGAAATATGTATTCGGCTCTCGTGGATTTTGCAAGGTCTGATCACTCTCGGCGTTTGTGTGCCTTGTGATATCCGATCTGACAAAGTTATTTTCCTTTTTCCCAGACAAACTGTTATACCAAATCTACAGCAATTTGTTATTGTGTTGTCGCTTGTGTTGTGTTACTTGTAGTGTATGATATTTTAACAATTATTTATTTATACATTTAATACTGCATTTACTTGTGTTCCAAAACTGCTCCATGTCTTTATTGTGATACTCTTAATTTTGTGTAATATGTATCTATTTATAGTTATGTTTAATAAAGACAAAGAAAACATTTGCTTTCAAAGATTTTATTAATTCTTCCCAGGTTAAGTTGAGTGTTTACAAAAAAGTGTAGTCTTATCCTCTTTTCTCACAAATGCAAAACTTGTTATTCCGCCCCTCCCCTCGCCCACATCCCTGTGCTAAAAGGCTCTTGTTTTACTGTGTTTGCAATGGATTAGAATGGCTGAATTGAGAAAAGTATTTCTGGCATTTCAGATAGAATATCTGTCACCGAAAGCCCAATATATTATTGGAAGAATTTATTTTCTAGTATCCCTTCCAGTATTTTTGGGAAATTGGTTGACTGCTTCAAAAAGTTAATAGATAAAATACACGATTATCCATCAAAAAAAAGATAATTTTGTTGGGCTTGTAACAACCATACTATATAAGGAGCTAATAACTAGAAAGAACTCCAGCAAATTCTTCTGAAACTGGTTTCTGTATCTAACTAGTATGTTATTACAGTGTCATCTCGAATGAAAAACCAACATTAATGGCAATGTCATGTTGTCTGTGTGCAAATATGGTATTCTAGGAAAGAAAGAACTACGTGTTCTGTTCAGTTTCTTAAATAGCATGCTAAAAATAAAACTATTTGATCATAATGGTCATGATGCGGTATGTCTAAATTAAAATGATTATAAATATTAAAATAAATGTACATACCAAAAATGTACTACATTTAAGCACATTAAAGATTGTTATTTATATAGAATACAATACGGGCAATCTGTTTTATGCCAACGAACATGACCGGTAAATACCGAACATGAGCGATTATCATTTTATTAAAGCAGTGTATTATGTTTTTTGTGATTTAAATTGATTATTTATCATAAAATACTAGTGTATACCAAAAGTATTTGAAACTCAAGTGTATTAATGCTTTTAATTAATGTAAAAATGAAAACCTGCGATCTGATTCATGTCCGTGAACAGACTGGTAAATACCAAACATGAGCGATTATTACTCTATTAAAGCAATATATTAAGTGTTGGTGGTTAAAAATGATTATAAATATTAAAATATATGTACTTACCAAAAATACACTATTTTAAAGCTTGTTATTTATATAAAATACAAAACTTGCAATCTGTTTCATTTTTATGAACATGATTGTTAAATTCCGAGCATGCCTGATTAATTATTTTATTAAAGCATTATTATAAATAACACTGGAGGTCACAATTTTGGTCCAGTCTTGATGAAACTTGTTGAGAATGTTTTCCCCAATAAAATGTTGAAAAAGTTTGACACGGGCACATTTTGAATCAAAGCCAGGTCACTAGATCAAATAGAAAAAAAATTAAAAGGCTCGCTAACATTCGAGAGGCTACATTTCCTGCCAAATGTAAACGAAACATGGCCAGATTGTCTTTTATAAAATCTAAGTAAAGTTCGAGACAATTGTCATCCGGTCAAATTATAGAATAATTTTTTATAACACTAGATGACACATTTACCTGATCGATATGAACATGGTCAGAATGTTTGCCTTTTTGAAATCTAGGCCCAGTTTGAAACTAGATTTTATGGGTTCCAAAGCTGTTAGAATGTTTGTATTCATGAAATTGTTAAATTATCTTTGATTCAGACAAGTTAAGTAGATTAAATTGTTAACACTCCTAAAAACTGATCCACACGAGGTTTTGCCAGAATGTGGATATTTACTATATCGTGATCGCTTTGAAACATTATTCCGGGATTAACCCTTGCATTGCTAAATTTCTATAATGAACTTGTCCATTTTTCAACTTGGAAAATACCATTAACTGATAAAAGGGGTGCTTACCAAAAAGATACTTACTGAATGGCGAACAGTGCAGATCATAATCAGACTGCATAGCTGTGCAGACTAATCATGATCTACACTGGTCGCAAAGGCAGACTCAATCGTGTCCAGCATGGTAAGGGTTAAAAAACTAGCTAAATGACTAGATGACAACATAGAAACCCCGTTTTGACAGGATCTCTACGAAATTTTCATGTCTAGAACTTGTTTACGCATGCATTACTTGGCACATACATTTACGATACATGACAATAATGTCTTGCGCAACCCTACATCAATGGTCAAGAATACAATTCTTTGCTTTCACTCGACTTTTGATACATTTTGACTTTGGGTAACAAAAACAAAGTATGATACGAAATAAAGTTACACAGCTGAAGACGTGATCGTTGCCCAGGCTTTTTTCGACTAGGTTTAACTTGAGCGTGTTGTAGTTCAGTTTTATTTAGTGATACATGTATGTATCTTGCATCAAAAAAGCAATGGTAGAGAGTTTAGTGACTTATGACCGTTAAGCTTTCTTAGTTTCGTATTTTATATATGATTGCAATGCCGTATCCAACTGGGGATCTCCGAGACCGCGTGGTCAAAGGCTCATAATGCCTTTGTTTATAATATGGCTGCCACATTTTTTTTTTTTTTTGGTATGAACATAAATTGTATTGATTTCTTGTTACATCCTGTGTTCGATGATTGGTTTCTCTAATAATTGTTAAAGGTTTTAATATTGATTAACACAATAGGAAGTTTTAATAAACTCAATATTTTTTATTACTTCCCTTTATGGTTCTCATGAAATACGTTCATGTGCAGTAATAAAAGATTTATTCTTACCATATAATTATGCATAACATCTACATGGACAGTAGCCTGGGAATCCAGTCTGACAATTTCTAACTTTTTTTTCTACCTGCAAATTGACAATATGAGAAACTCGATGAATGCCAATTAACACTAATTAGCGCAAATTAAGTCGGATCAATGCATAGATATTATGTATTATTTCTTCTGACAAAGCACAAATATTATCAACGGCATCCCAGGCTACATGGACAGCTGTTTCATCTGATTTTAACATAACAATTAAAGCCCCTTATGGAACTGTAAGGTCACTGATTTCCTGTTACTTGCCACTCACTTAATGTAAGCTATCCAACTGTCTTACGGCAAGTCGCTGGTTCAACTCAAGCGCCCGTGCATGCCTAAAGTAATGCCAGTTATATGCCTGAGTTGAAATGCCTGAGAGTTGACACATGACCTATAATTTTGTCGGTGTCACGTTAATCCAAACAAAACAAAGCAAAACAAAACCGTAGCCAAAGGGTCATTCAATCGAAAATGGCCAAAGACGGACAAAAAGTCGCTCCACTGAAATCACCGACTTAAAAGCATCCGTGTCGTTCTACTGTATTCTATTCTGTTTTAATATCCTACTGTAAAGCCACCATTTCATCTTAACTTGTTTCATAGCTATATTCCAAATATATTCCTTTGAAGCAATTCGTCCACACTATTTTTGTATAATAGTGAAGTACATTAATTTCGTTGTCCCAAAATCTAGGGGTTGTTTTCCCCCCTCAAAATACACCCACAAATGACGAAAGCAATGTTTCAATTTTACGCAATTTAGTATTGATTTTCACTGGCTTACTTTTATGAAAGCCAAATACTCTGTCAAAATTTATAGATTTTTTTTCAAAGTTTCACTCCAAAAGCGAAAACTATTTATCAAGCAGACAGACCGTGGACTACAGACGGCACAACCAAACAGAAAGTTTTAGTAAGAGATCATAAAAAAAGTGTGGATTTTTATATGATTTATTATATTACACCAATTTGCTGCATTATAAAGCCATGTTATATCGGCAAACATGAAAACGTTAAAATAAATAATTTATGTACGTACGTATGTACATGATAAAAATAATGCAAGTGTTAAAATCTTTGCAATTTGTACCATTTCGCAAGCATTTCACACAAGGTCAACAAAACGCTACGGTGTACTGCCCAACAATCAAATCTGATTATAACTGGGAATTGTAATGATTCCACATGCGCATGTGCAAAGAAATCGTTAAGTCACATAATTACAAGCAAAAATTTAAAAATATTCATTAGAATCGAAAATTTCATGTTTATAAAAGTTGATCTTTAATTCTGTAACAGAAAAGACGCTGTCAAAATTCAAGAAAATAAAAATTGGTTTAAACGTTCTTGCATCTGCTGAGTTCGACGGTGAGTATGTGTGGGAGCACTTTAAGCATATCTCTGATTCCCTGCTCCACAGAGATTGTTGACTGGTACCCGAGTTTCCGAATTTTTGCGTATGACACCTCATAATCTCTTTTGTCTTTGTCTACACCTGAGTTCGACTCCGTTATATTGCAACCGTCCACGTTTTTCTGAATAAGCTGTGCAACTTGTGATTTTGTCATGTTCATTTTTTCGTCTCCGACATTGTAAGCCTGTCCTTTCATTATTGACGCATGTTCCACGGCGAAAATGAAAGCACGCGCAGCATCCTTCACGTGCAGAAACGTACGTCGGAAACTTCCCTCGTAAAGATCGAATTCTTTTAGCGTAAGTGCCTTATATGTTAGATCGTTTATGAGAAGGTCTAGTCTAAGCCTTGGCGACAAACCAAACACTGTTGCAAGTCGTAGCGCAATGCCACCGACGGCTAGCACCATTTTTTCTCCGTCGGCTTTACTGCTTCCATACAGAGTTAATGGACTTATGTTAGTTTCTTCCGTACACAAACCGTCAACAGCACCATAGCATGATCCTGTGCTGGCGTAAACTAGTATCTGGTTGGGGGTTTTAAACTCGGTGATATTTTTGGTACCCACAATGTTTGTGTTGATAGCGCATTCCGGATCTTTGTCACAAGCCGGATACCCGACAATAGCTGCTAAATGAACTATGGCGTCCTTTTCGGCCATCACACTGGCAAGATGTTCCCGATCCCTAATATCTCCTTTGATGATATGGAGGTTTGGGTTGTCTGCGATTGGCAATAAGGGGCTAATGCCCCAGAAGAAAAGGTCATATAGTGTGACCTCGTGACCCCTTTCCAGCAACATGGGAATCATTGTAGAACCGAGATAGCCGGCGCCTCCTGTTATAAGTATTTTCATCTTTAAATGGTTGATTTCCTGAAACGAAAGAATTATCAGATTAATGCGATATTTGTACTTGTTAATTCATTTATTCGTGAAATAATAGATTATAATGTACATGTACAATGAGCAACAGCCGTTTTAAAGATATTAATACAATCGCGTCGTACTCGGATTATTATTCTCCTATGATACATAATCTTAAATTATCAGATCTTGAACTGATAAATATGCTGGAGAACCGACAGCATTAAACAACAACAAGCAAAAGCCGGACAATATGCGAAATTAGTATAAGTTCATTCTATATATTCAATAACTGTCTGACACGTTCATGTAGCCATACGCCATAAGTTCGATTAAAAAAGTGAAGATTCACGTGTATTAGTAACCTTTTTTTTCTGACAAATAGCCACCTATACTGTTTAATTAACAAAAAGCCTGGTTTTCGTGATTACATTATATACAGATAATTTCTTTTCGTTTCCTGGTTTTCTGAAAAGGACGGTAAAGAAGCCTTAATTTCAACGTCTTGTTTATCTATTAGTTTTCATATTGCCATGCATCATTACATGTTAGAAATAAATTTATTGAAAACTGAAATCGGATTTTTCAAATTACTGCAAAAACTCCATACATGAATCAGAGATGAAAGGCGAATTATTACAGGTGTATATATTGTCTTCCGTCAAATCGCCATGGAGATCCTTACTTCATCTGGGGATCAAACTGCCCGCTTTTCCAGCAGTAGTTTTGTGCCCTATATAATAAGCAAAGTGGATGGGCAAAGTTTAACACATACACGGATAGTAAGTTAGTGCTAAGCTGAGTACTCCAGATAGTAAATAGGGGGAAAGAGCTGGTTTTAGACATCGCGGGTCGCAATACACCCTTCGTTTCAATATTGAATACATTTTTTTTTCTAAATTAATGTATTGTTTATACATCAGGTCATATGTAAATCCAAAAGTAATGTACAGATGCACCAATATATCAAAACAACGAATTTTGATATAAATCAGTCCTTTTACTGAATAATTTAAATCTAATTAGACTATTACATTTGCATGTGTTTTGGCACACGCGCGTGACGTCTACTTATTACTGTTGGAGGCATTTGCTGTCCGTTGTCTGTCTTGTTTCTTCATCGAATCATATTGAATAGAACGTTTATGCTTAGAAACTGCGGGTCAGTTCTCACTCGGTCAGATCGGAAAAGCTATAACTTAATATGAAAAAGCATCATATATGACCTTATCGCGTTTTCAGACGAGTGCCGAGAATGCCATTTTACAAAATGGGATGCTATTTAAAATGGCACATGCATTCAGAGCCCGCAGTATCATTTATATGATTTTTAATCAAATTTATATTTGTCACTTCAAACAAATTTTACCTCTCGCCAATATCGGGTCCATATGGGATATATACATTTGCATTCGCATTTTTAAATTGTGCGACACGACGATCAAAATTTCCTTTTACATATATAATTATGATTATGATATAAGAGGGATTCGGGTTGCACGATGTTTCGCTGGAAAATACTAGTAAGTCTCACCATGACGTAGTAAAATGGTTTATTCATTAGATGATAATTAGCAATATTCGTTTAAATCAAAATACCGACATTTGATTATATCATGCCAGCTCGACATTGAATTTTAGCTATAATGTCAACATTCATCTGACAGTAAAATAACGTTATATTGAATTACTGTATAAAGTCCTTGATATACGGTAGACTCTGTAATCCCACCGATATGGGCACTGCATATGGGATCCATGCCAATCCCATTTGTAAATCCATATGGTCTTTCCATATGGACAATGCGAGCTGGACTATGACATGTCACGGTCATCTAGGAAAGGCAACATGTTACTACAACACCATTAGATGTGATAATTCTTTTACTAGTAACTTAATGAAACAGACACTGATCAAAATTTTAACTTGCATTTCTAAAATCGAAACAAAATCATCTGAAAGCTGCGTTTTCACTACAACTCTACTTCGGTTCATTATTTTTCTTTTTCAGTAACACGGTCAAAGTTTACGTTGACCACTGTGACCGCAGCTAATAGTTATAAAGCTTGTTCTGACATATTAGAGAATTATTGAAAGACACAATTACAAAACTAATATGGCTTAAGTACTAGAGGTTGAATTTTGAAATTATTATATCACACAGGTTTATGTTGACTGGAAGAAAATTAATGGCCTTTGCCGAGTGAATGAAATATAGAAAATTTGTGTTCAGCACCAAATGTAGAATTTGAGTAAACTCTGTTTTAATTTTTTATTATCTTTACTGTTTTTTTTATTTTTTAATTTTTTAATTTTCTTTTTTGGGGGTAGGATTTTTTATCTGTTGTTGTTGTTCTTTTGCGGGGTTGTTGTTCTCGTTATTTTTTTGGTGTGTGTGTGTGTGAGGTGGTAGGATGGGGAAGGAGTTAAATCAATGTATTCAAATAAAAATGTATTTTTTTATAGAAATTCTCTACAGCTGTAAATAAATGGATTTTCTATCAATTTCTAAATCTTTATCTCTAATATTTACAAAGTTGATAACTTAATTCCGCTTGTATCAGTATTTACCGCACAGGAGACAATTTTTATTCTTTCGTATGCAGAAATCAGCTTTTAATTGAAAAATGTTTAGCCAGTACGTCCGGTTTTATTACAAGCATTCGTATTCTATACAAGCCTAAAGCTTTCTTTAACAGCATTTCACGAGTGAAGGACAAGGGTGGAGGACTTTAGATGTACACTCTAAACGCATTCTTTCCAGAAACCAAAGGGTGTTCGCCCGTCAAGGGACAAGCTTCCTCCGTTGCTTGACAAGAATCCTATGGTAATACTGAAATGTCTAATACCGGGTATTGAAACGTCTATCTCCGTGCTAGATAACTAATGACAACAGTTTATTTGACATGAATCTGGAGGCGTACAGTTTTAACCCATGTTAATACGGGTTATTTATACATGTAAACTCGAGATCAAAATAAACCAATCTTTAATCCGTTTTCACGGTTTTGTTTGGCTGTGTTTTAATGGGTTAGACACTAGGGTAGTTTACTGAAAGGACATGAAAAAGCTATTTCCAATGTAGAAAGATGGCTTAGTTCAAATATTTGTTTTGAGATTTAAACATTTTCTGTTTAATATTTCGTAAACAAACAAATATTCTCAAATGAGTGTTACACTACATGGACAAATATTGACTAAAACGAAAACCCGCGCTGCTACAGCTGCATGAAATCAATCCACGTTTTAAAATTTTAATGTTTTGAAGTAACGGTTGTCAAGCAAAGATACAGTACAATAGTTAACGGGGCATTGATCAATTTTATATATGAATTTATTTCTTCGAATTAGAACATAGAATTTCAGCAAATGCCATTCCCAGAACTGGGTGGGTTTAACACTTTCTGTAGGTCCTATTTCTTTTCACTGATATCTTTAACTATATTTCTTATAGGTAAAATGACTCCAATTTATTGGTCTAAAGTAAACATTAAAACTTAGAACAAATTGCCTGTGTGAGGGGATTGGATACTCCTTTGTTTGTTAAGTCGCTGGGGATTTCTTGCCTACCTATCGGAGAAAGTATACATTTATCCAAGCACGCGCCGGGGATAGAATATTGAATGTTTCTCATTGCAGAGTTGGTGCAGCTGTTCTGCGCAAGCGCGGAATTATTATCAAATGGAACGCACGGCAAAAATACTCATTTTTTTGCATGTCCGCACGCATTTAGTGTATAATGTGCATAATATACTGACTAAAGGTTAGGGTTAGAATCACCATGGTTACAAAATATATACATTTAAGGTATTTTTGTTCAAATTTAGTTAATCCGGTATATACCGGAGTCTGTAATATATCACGGGCGCACCAACTCTGTATTTAGTCACAGCCATAGATATTCCTGTCTTTCCCTAGGGAAAAACCTTGTCTAAAATAGCGTGCACTAAGGTGACGTCACATAGTACTGGTACCATTGTGACGTCATAAACTTTATAAATAATGTCAGGAAATACCAAAAACCTATTTGTCTCAACGATCTATTTTGAACATGATAGGCAAGAAAAATGATCTAACATGTCTGCCTGTGTAAGACGGCTGTTTTCCCAACCCTCGGCCAAGCTTGGATAAAAAACTTCGCTAACGCTCGGTTTTCCATTCCACACTGTCTCTCGGGTAGGGAAAACCCCGTCTTACACAGGCAGGCATGTAAGATCCTTATAGTCTCGTATGTCTATTATATATCTTAATATGAATTGTGTCAAAACTGCAAAGGAAAGAATCCTGTAACTTGGGCCAAGGATCAGTTATTAGACCTGCGTGGATGTGTGACGTCAATTTTAACGTCGTTTTTTCTCTGTGTCGTCGCGTTAAAAAGTTGATTCAATGATTTAACGATCGCATAATCGTTATCAAGTTTAGGTATATAATAAACGGCTCATACGATGGCGTGGGTGCACGCACGTACGCACGTACGCACGTACCTATATTGATTCTCGGGTCACGCCCTCGTGCGAATATAGGTTTAGTTGTGCTAATAACTACTACAGAGACGCTGCTGCAGTTCAATAAGAAAATCTTATTTTATTTTCTTTAAAAATATTGTTTTATAACTAAATGCGTTATATTCAAATGTATTCATTTTACTATAGCTCTAAAAAATTAAAATAAAACAGCTATTGATATTACCTTTTTTGTTATTATTTTAAATTCCCAAGTCACAGTATTTTCACTCACAGAAACTTTCTTTTCATAAATATAAATGATTTTACATTTAACTGTTACATAAAACTAATTGAAATTTGGAGACAATTATAAATTAATTGAAATCTCAACAATAAATTCAATTATTTTATAGACATGTCCACACGTAGAAGAGCATGCTTTAGGCAATTTTTAATTCAAAATAATAAGTGGGCAATAATTTGATAACGCAATCGCATGACGTATTATATGCAGGCAGTTCTGATGTTTTCTTAATTTTTAATTAAAATTCGCGTCATAATGTGATTTTAATATTTTACGAAGTAAAAGCAATCTGTACGATGAAACATTTGAATACTAGACGGTATATTTTCCATAAGATTTTATTATTACAGACATACAAAAATGATTTTTCTTATTTTACTTTATATGTGCACACAATTTAAGAGACATTTTTCGACAGACATAATTATTATATTGACTGAGACTATGCGACTTCATAAATAAAATTTTAGATTACAAGTACATGTACATCTTAAAGGTGTACACACGACATTGAAATGTCCTAAATTTTGACATCGACCTCAAAGCGCGACGGACGACATACGACATGGTCCTAACAGGATTCCGTACATATCGGATTTTTACTGGAGTTATACAGAAACGTTTAACCTTTACCCTGCTAAATTTCTAGAATGGACTCTGGTCCATCATTCATTTTGGGCCGTGCCATTTATAATTTGAAGGGTTGTGTTCTGAAAATATTCTGACTGCATAGTGAACAGTGCAGACCATGATCAGACTGCATGGATGTGCAGGCTGATCTTGGTCTGCACTGGTCGCAAAGGCAGAATCACTTGCCGCCAGCAGGCTAAAGGTTAAATTAAATTTTTACCTTAATTAACGCATAATTTTGGATCATCGACATGGTAAGCTTTTCATATTGTTGAATGTCTGTCGTCCGTCCGTCGTCCACAACTGCTTTAATAATATTTGCTTTTAAACTACCATGACACTTTCAACCTAACTTCAAAGGAATGTTACTTGGGTATTCCCAGAACTGGGTGGGTTAACACTTTCTGTAGGTCCTATTTCTTTTCAGATCCTTAAAAACTAAGTCATCCATACAGACTTCTGGTTTCCATGGCAACCAAAAGGAAAAACTTTTAAAATGTACTGGCCCTATTTTGATAGAGTTTCACAGAAATGTTCCTTGGGCGGTCCTTTAACAAATTTCTTCAAATCAGTTTGTTTCGTGAAAAAAAAAACACGGCCGCCTTATTACCGCCCCACCTCAACTTACTCACCCTGAAAAACAAATGTTTACTATTTCTGTAGTGTCTTAGATTCCTGCTGTGTCATTATTTTCCCCACACACAATGGCATTACACAATGGAAACTTAAAAAATATCCGTGTCAGAATCACAAACAATATAACAGTATTGTCCTGCCCGAAGTCCTGTTATATCTGACCACTTATTCAGTTCATCAGTTCTAATACCAGGCACTCAGTACGCGTATTTTTCTAAAAATAAAGAAAGAAAGAGGAAAACATAGTGTTACATTCCTCGATTTCTTTTTTAAATTTGGTTCTGTCGTTAGCAACATCGTGTGCTTAAACTATGTTTACGAAATGACTTTACGTTAAGTATTCATACCCTACAACTGAATATCAGCGAGATAACGGTTCGCGATATGAAATTAAAACATATCCTCACAGGAAGCAAATAGCTGATTATCAATGAAATTAAATATTACCTTATAAAGTTATCAACTGAGGCGATCCAATCCACGTTCTATATGAAAATTCCACTCAAATATTTTTTTTGCCGTTATATATCCTAATAATTAACCCCGAAAGCTTATAATACATATGTCACTGCGAGAAATGTTTAAAACCGGCTTATCATTTGAGTGGATTGTCGTAATGCGGGAACAATCGAACGGGTGTTTGCGTAAACTTGTCATTTTCTGCTTTGGAAACAAGGTGTACGATAGCGACAGAGACGGTCAGTTTCGTTGACTAGCATGGGATTTATTACAAACTTAATCGGTTATTGTTGATTCTATTATTGTAATGATTGTAAAATTGACCGCAATGGAATAACAAAGAGCGTACTATGACCTAAAGTCTGCAAATAGAGTATTAATACTGGTCAGTCAGCTGAATAGTTATTAATTTTCAAAAATTTTGAAAAAGAAAAAAATATTCAACACAAAATATTATTGCGCACAGTTTACTTACAGTTAAATTCCCTTTTAAAATTATTGTATAATATTTTAGCGGAAGAGTAATTGACAGTGACAGTACTGCATTTATACAGTGTATTTCGACGATATACGTAAAAAAAAAAATACCCCTGAAAATTGTCGCTAGCTTTAAGGTAGAGGTACACCTTCAGAAATTTCTTCTACAATATGTTGTATATTTAACTTAGCCATGTTTTATTTAAAACTTCGGAATGTACAGAGAATTATAGCCACTGAAAATTAGGGTTTCTCCTGGTCTTATGTGAAAACATTACTCTGTAGCAAGTTTTCTTGGGGAAATACCAAAACTTTAATGGTATGGGTATTTCACATACAGACACAATCTACATGAAACTTTCCAACATTGTAATCTAATCCCTTTTTACCATACGGTCAAATAAAATGTACAGAACAAAGCCTGTGTTTTAGATAGTTACCAAATTTCAAGCTGACTTCAAGATATCATTTTTTAACAATGGAAATTAAAACAATTTATATATACAAATGGGTCACTTTTATGTTCTGTATGACAGTCAAGCTTTTAATATAGGTTTTTCGCTTTCCAAAAAAAAAAAAAAATCAATCTGATTTATATTTCAAAGAAGCTATAATTTCTGTCATATCTTTTAGAAAGAAATTCTAAAAATTTAGACCCTTTTTGACGACGACTAATAGATTTTGAACAACCGTGACAGAAAGGCTATTTTCATTAAACTTGTTAACTCAGATGTTTAATCTGGTTAAGACAATAGTGATGATTTGGGATCATGTGCATTTCCATAATCAATATAAAACTTCAATAATTGCAGCTGCTTGAAATCCAGTTATACCTTTTGCCTCTAAACACGGGGACATGTTTTGTCGATAAAGAAGTTTATTCATAATTTGTACTTCGTATAAAGATTCATTTAAACAAATAGAAACACTGGTATTTTGTGGTATTCAAGATAAAGAAGCAAGATTGGCAAATGGAAAACGACCTAACGCAAAATAATGAAATAAAAGGGTTAAAGACGCAGTTTGCAAGAACAATCACCCAACCTATTAAACACCAAAACATATAAAAAATTATTCAAGTTGATGTTATGAGTTTAGGATAATGTAAACCTAAATTACATCTATATATTCTAATAAAAAAAAAAAACCTGCGTGAATGCGGTACATATATTTCCTACATAGATCTATTTAACAATATACGGAAGCGGTTTCATTAAATTTAAAACCTGCCTCCAGCTCACTGAATTATGCGCTGTGTACAATTGCTTAGTATGTATTTTTGTGCCTAATAAGACTTGGTGC
This sequence comes from Mercenaria mercenaria, assembly GCF_021730395.1. NCBI lineage: Eukaryota > Metazoa > Mollusca > Bivalvia > Venerida > Veneridae > Mercenaria > Mercenaria mercenaria. The sequence goes on along the minus strand of NC_069366.1, from coordinate 35,294,482 downwards.
AAACCAAGTTTTAGTGTGAACACATATGCCTCCATGATGGAACACATATGCCTCCATGAGAACACATATGCCTCCATGATGGAACACATATGCCTCCATGATGGCCCGTCACAGCTAAGTAAAAACAGTAAACGTAACCCTTCTCCAGCAGGAAACTGTTAGCTATGGCGTACCATTTGGGTCGAAAGTTTCCAGGTACCACAGGTAGTAATAAAAATATACCTGCAGGTATAAATTGGAAATGTACCCGCGGGTATAAAAAATGTTCCGCGGATACAATTTTATACCTGCAGGTATAATTTTATTACTACCTGTGGTACCTGGAATCTTTTGACCCAAATGGTACGCCATAGTTAGCAGCCTCAAAGGTAAATGTGACCCTCGACTACCAAATTCATATGGATCACCTACTGGCTATAGGCAAACAATGTTTGACTACTGCAGATCAAAGGCTTCGCTAGTTCCTGAACGGATACCGGTCTCAGTCTAAAGGTCAAGTTCTTGACCTTTGATATAATGAGTACTTAATTAAACATGAGGGTTATCTACTAATAATATGCAATCATTCTCCGATGTCTGACCACTGTGGTCTCAATCTTCTTTAGTTAATGAGTAGAAACCGTTTCCAGACTGAAGGTCACTGTGACCTTGACATTTGACCCACTGACCCAAAAACAATACGATCATCTACTAACCAATGTCCTTTGAGTTTGATACTGTAAGCTAACGCATTCAACAGTTATTGATCAGAAACCAAAGTATCCGCAGACCGACATGAGCAAAACAATATACCCGTTCTTTTTATAAGTGGGTCATAAAAATACACCCCGCTCAGATCTGTTGGAAATGTATTTTTGGCTTATACTTACCAGTTTTCTACAATTTTTATTTACTTGTGCTATTTTTGTAGTGGGTGCACGTGTGCGTGGAGGGGAGTGGGGAGGGGATACTTATCAGAAAAGTGAAAGCAACATAAGGCCGAAGATAACGACTTTTTTCTTAACGTCAACAAAAATCGTCGTTGTGCCAGTTACCGCCCTTAGCGTGACATCTGTATAACGAAAGCTTGAATCTTTTTCATTTCCCTATAAATGTTCAAAGCTGTAAAACATAGCTTAAAGACCAGTCTCAAAATTCCAGTAGTTTGGTTCAAAGCTTTAAAACTAACTTTGAAATCCATTTCCAAGAATGAGCTGGGAACCAACCACTCAGATGATAGAGTTTCGTGACTGGTACCAGATGATTTTATCTTTATAAGCACATATTAGAAATTTACTCATAGAAACTATGGATTCTGCGACTGCATACAAATTACAAAATTTAATCCACATTCGTCGGTGTTAAAATGAAAAAGTTGGACTGAAAATAGTTCCTCTCTTTCTAGATCAAATGTTATCTAACACTTTTGTTATCAGCCGACTATATTCAGAATGCGGATAATCGGCCTCTTAGACAATACAAAATCAATGCCAACTTTAGATATTGATCGTTCATTTGAAAGAGTGTATAAATAATTCGCCTGTTTCTTGTAATATAATATTATGACAAATATTGAGTTATTGTGAAGTCATTATTATTGTTCGTCGGGTACTAGCTTTCGTGCCCCAGCCGACCGATGGCATAAAATTTCAATTAATTGATAAAATTTCAACGTATCTCTCTCAAAAATTGAAAATCCATATCTTATTGTCTCAAACCAACAAGCCATTTTGTCCAAAACCTACAAAATTATATGCCAGCTAAATTAAATGACTTAACATTATATTGATATTTGGATACCATATAAAATAACAATGGAGTATTGTCTTTTTGCACGCTCTCTCCAGAATAGACGTAAGTTTAGGGATTGAAGTTCCGACGTATGATGGCTGATTTGAGTCATTTCGTATTTTCGCTCTGCGGCCTGACCAAGTAAAACGCCTTGCAACATTGTTGGAAACTACACAATGCACATTTCTATAAATCAATTCCTTTGCTCCTAAAAAGTTGTTAAATATGTTTAGCAAGACGGTAGAACTGGCATTCGATAGCTCATCTGATTTAAGTTGATCTGCTTTTACAGTGGAGCAAACGGTTTGAAAAAATGCGCGAAGTACAGTGTAACTTCCGAAAACCGAACGACCTCCGGACCAACCTGAAGTTCGGTATTTGGAAGTTTCCGGAATTCAGAAGTTTGGAAATTTGCAGGCAAAGTGATGCACTAGAGTTATGTTTTCATAGGAGAATATTATCCTTTATAATTGTACAAGTTTGTATAAAATAATTAATTATATAACTGATTAATAATTAATGAATTAATAAATTACAAACATTAAGGATAATCAAGTATGTATGTATACTAAATTTCCATTTTTGTATATATAACAATAAAAGCATTTACTCAAAGATTTTCAACTTACATTTTACAATCTTTAAAGTCTCGAGTTCCTCAGTATTTAATTGATGTTGATAATGCATAATTTAATCGATGTATCTATTGATCTTTCTTTCATTCAAACATTAAGCAAGTTTTCCACAAGTAAATATTTAATTCATCACTTTATTACGGTGTTCTACGGTGTTCCGTTGGGGCCATCGCAGTTTCGCGTTGTCGTCCTAGGGGCGAAATCGCGAAAACGCGATATTTTTACGCGAAAACGCGATACTTTCACACGAAAACACGAAGCTATAAAGCGAAAACACGAAACAAAAATATCGCGTTTTCGCGCTCTTAATATCGTATTTTCGCGTTTTCGCCCTCGATTTGCCATCGTCTTTTCGTGTTTTCGCCTTCGTGGTAAGTAGGGCGAAAATGCGAAAACACGATATTGATAGCGCGAAAACGCGATATTTTTGCTTCGTGTTTTCGTGTGAAAGTATCGCGTTTTCGCGTTTTCGCACAAAGCGAAAACGCGAAAACACGATATTTTTATAGCGAAAACGCGAAAACACGATATTTTTATATCGTAATTTCGTCTTCCGGTTTGACTTGCGCAAACGCCTGAAAGACATTTCTAGAGACCGTAAATTCCACCCCGATACATTTCAACCCCAACTTACGGTGTTCCTTGGCCATTTCGACCCTTCCTTGGCCATTTTGGCCCCTTTTTCTTTTACATTTTCACACTACTGGTAGAAATAAAATAACCACCCAAATCGCAATAATTATTAATGAGTTTTATTTCCAAAAAAATGTAAATCGCACGTAGGCTTGAGTTTCGTGATCAGTTGAGAATAAGGCCAGTGTCTTAAAATGTTCTCTCTATATTTTATTCATACATTGGGTATCGTTTTGTGTGTCGTTTGTCTGTCAGTCTATGTATCTGTCTTTGTGTCTGCCTGTCTGTCTGTTTATATACTTATGTATGTTTGTATGGCATTTACTACAGATGGAGTCTGCGGTAGTTTGTCCTTGAAATGAACAAATACCCTGTGACAACAAGCAGGAGCTAAAAGCAGCAAATTCAGGTTGTGACAAATGTTGCATGACGATATACCATGTGCAAGTCTTTAATAAAATTCCGTGGAGCATAATTTGACCAGAGAAGTTCCATATAAGGAAAGTTAAAAAAACAACATGGCAAAAATTGGTAAAAGCGTGTATATATATTTGTATATCTTATGTGATTACTTTTTTAGTGAAAACACATTTGAAATATGACTAATTGTTTTATTGTTCCCGTTTTATTGACCTTCTCGGCCTTTTCAAAAAGTGACCGAAAAGAATGTGAACGTGATTTTAAAATAAACATGTATAAAATTTCATTCTATTCATTATTTATTTGGTTGTTGTTTTATTCATTTTTATTGACGTAGTCCTAGCTAGTTCAATCCATTGCTAATCAATTATAAGTTTTAGACACATTTTCAATTACAAGACAATGCCTGGGTACCGTTGTAAAATTGCATTTTTTTTTTTTTTAAATAAGTGCCTTTAATTCAGTTAAAAGGTATGGGTATATGCAAATGAACAATTTTAAGAACTGTTCTACATAACCTTGTTCTGCACAATTTTATTACCGATTTCCTTGTTCTGAATAACATAAAATATAGCCTAGACCCGTAATATATGATCAAAAATCGTATTGGTGTTCATGTGTATAATAATTGTAATTGTCACTTTCTATGTAACAGTGTAAATGTTAAGATGTTGACAAATGAAATGATTCCAATTATGTTTTAAAATCTGACATGAATTTAGTCGTATATTTCATAACATTTAAAAAAATCACATAGAAATATACATTTAAGTTGGCCATATATTCCAATTTATATATCATTAATTCCAAACGTTGATAAGAAGTTTTAATAAAATCTACAATGTAGAAAGTTTTATCATTTCAAAAATGTTATATTTTTTTCAGCTACAAGTATTATCGAATATCTGTGGTTTTGCTTTCTATATACATACTTAATGTTTTCTCTGAAAAGGTCACATGTCCCACTGAATAGAACATCTTTATAAATGCTTCTTCTATGTTAAAATAAAAATGTTTGGCTATAAATACATATGCGCTTGTTTCATACCAAATAAATGATACATAATACATTCTTTTCCATGAACATTTGTTATAAACAGGTGAAGCTGTGTACCTGGTCACCACCTTGCCTTGGTCACACACCCTCCCCTCCCCTCCCCCACCCCCTCCAAAAAAAGATAATGTTTTCATTCTTTTTTATTTTTTTTAAAGCCTTCAATGAGTATTTATCAACATGCAAAGTTGTACCATTCCCCCACCACACTCCGCCACCCAGCCATGCCCCCGCCCCCCACCCCCACCCCGGCCCAATATTTTTTTCCTTTTTTTTTTCAATTTATATTTTCCCATCAATATATGAGCCGTGCCATGAGAAAACCAACATAGTGGGTTTGCGACCAGCATGGATCCAGACCAGCCTGCGCAGTCTGGTCAGGGTCCATGCTGTTCGCTAACTGTTTCTCCAATTTCAGTAGGCTTTAAAAGCGAACAGCATGGATCCTGACCAGAAGTTCTGAATGCGCAGGCTGGTCTGGATCCATGCTGGTCGCAAACCCACTATGTTGGTTTTCTCATGGCATGGCTCATATGCTGTTTTGTACCCTCACCAAGTCACCCCCGCTGCCCCCCCCCCCCCCCCCCCCCCCCCCCCCCCCAAAAAAATATATATATAAGAAAAACATCCAATGGATTTCCTCTATCTGTATTTCTGTCTACCTACCGGTTTCATTTCTAAATCATCAGGGCAGACATATTAAAACAGATATACATCATTCATTTTCTGTTAAATTGATTTTGACTAATGAAATTATTTGCCACTCAGTAACATCCTTCACTTTTTGCCGTTCCTCACCACCCTTTCGGCAGTGGATACCAGTTCATCAAATTTGCTTGTTTACTATAGTAAACATATTTCATTCAAAATAATTTCATTAGTCAGGATCAACATGACATACATTTATTATGTACACTTAAAACATTCATTTTCTGTTAAACTGATTTTGACTTTTGAAATGATTTGCTTCAAAGTAACATCCTTAACTTTTTGATGGATATATTTTTGGCCATTCCTCACCACAAACTCTTTCGCCAGGGGATACCAATTCATCGAATTCACTTTGTCAAAATTAATTGACCACCTCCTGTACTGTTGTGTTAGGAATCATGTATCGGATATATAATAGTTTTGTTAAAGTTTATTTCATGGTTGTGTTTAGTTTGTTTCGAAGTTATTTTGTATTATTTTGATATATCTGTTTGTGAACTGTTTTTTGTTCTATTTTTCTGGGAATACATAAATGGTCACTTTCTAGGTTTGCCTTATAGGTGCAAAAATAGGACTAAACTCACTATTATAGTAATACGTTTATGAGTTTTGTTGCTTTATCATATTACCTTTTTTTCCAATGCCTGAAGTTCTGAGGTAAAGTAGAGGATATTTAGATGTGTACTTACAGAGGATATTACATGAGTGTCTTTTCTTACTGAATTTATTAAACAGTTTTATAAACTAATTAAATAATACAATTCAAGGCTTTTCCCAGCATTTTATCATTTTTATTCAACAGATTTAAGAATTGAATTCGGAAATACACAAATGTAATATCTTTTAATCTCGTGTAAGCTTTTCCTGTCAAAAAACCACAAATCTTTTTATTTACATCTTATAGACTAGTAATTTCGACCAATATCACCTATACTTGAAATTGGACAGTAACAGTAATCAGTAACAGCAGTAATTGTGCATGGTGCATGTTTGGGTCTTTCATAAACAAAACTGCATTGCAGAGTTAATAGAATTGGAAAATTGTGGTTAAAGTTTTAAATGTAATGCTATCTCAAAAAACTAATGCAGATATTGAATTGATGTCTACGGGGCTAGGAAACTAGTTGATTGCATCAAGTCCCATAACTCTAACGTGCATTTTGACCAAATCAAATCCCATTTCTGTTTCATATTTAAACTAATCCAAAACTAATGGAAATACTGGATGGATATCTCAAGTCTTATGATAATATTCCTGCTTCTAGGACAATTATTCAAATAGTAGAGCATTGGCAAAGTACAAAATACAATGCAGGGGCTAGGTCAGTTATATGTAAGGTCAAGGACACCAGGGTGTTATACTAAGATTATTTTTAAGGTGAATTTTTTTCGGCAACCTTTGTTTTTCTGTCATATATTTGTTACCATTTCTTATATCTTACTGTTAGTTCACATAAACATTGTCCAGCATACAAGCAAAGTATGTGCTGGGGCTAGGCCCAGTATACTCAAGGTTGCCAAGGTGTTATACTTAGGTTATTGTTAAGGTTTAAGTTTTTCAAAAACCTTTGTTTTTCTGTCATATCTTTGCTACTATTTCTTATATGTAACTGTAAGTTCATATGAACTTTGACCAGCATGCAAACAAAGTTTGTGTAGGGGCTGGGCCCATTATACGAAAGTTCAAGGTCACCAAGGTGTTTTACAACCTTGGTTTTTCTGTCATAATTAATTATCTTTGTTACTATTGCTTATATCTTACTGTTAGTTCACATTAACATTGTTCAGTTTACAAGCAAAGTATGTGCAGGGGCTGGGACCATTATACCAAAGGTCAAGGTCAACAAGGTGTTATACTTAAGATTATTGTTAAGGTTAAAGTTCTTCGGCAACCTTTGTTTCTCTGTCATACCTTTGTTACTTTTGCTTATATCTTACTGTATTTTCACATAATTATTGTTCAGCATACAAACAAAGTTTGTGCAGGATGTGAATTCATTATACCCAAGTCAAGAGAACTTATTACTGAGACATAAAATCATTTTATGGTAAAATCGTTAAATATTGGACTGCGCTGTCTTACTTATGGCTATTGTTTGTTAATATACTATTAACTATCGTCTGCATAAATTATGTAATCTTGTGCGCACCTAAACTCCTGAACCCTTGCACACAAATGAATCTTAACACTGTTGATCAGTACCAACCCTACTTGTGGATGGTGCATGTTACATTCTTTTATATAAATATTGTGCAGGCTTATTATGTTTCCCACACCACTATGTGATGGGAGACATATTGATTTACTCCTGTCGTCCGCCTGTCACAAATCCTGTCCGCAATCTAAGTTGAATATATCTTGTCTGATCTGCACCAAACTTTAACAAAATATGTTTGCCAGTAAGTCCTTGTTCTTGTTCATAATAAAAATATTTGAAAGGCACTTAGGAATTATGTCTCTTTTTAATTGGTTTTGATTATCAAAGCACTGAAAGGCTGCTTGGGTAATATCAAAACACTGAAAGTCTGATTTGGTTGTATTAAAGCACTAAAAGTTTGACTGGATTGTGTCAAAGCACTGAAAGTCTGAATGGGAATAAAAAATATGTAGAGAGTAGGGGTTTATGATTGACCATTTCTAATCCAGTCTTGTACTACTGTTGAGAGATGATCTGTGTATGAAAAGAATTGGAACCACTGCCTTACCCTAGCATGATTGTATAATAGGGTCTTAACAGTTGGTTTTGTAGTAACTCTGTGATTCCAGCAGGTATGCAAATTTTGATTCCATACCTCGTGTTTTTATTTAGATGTAAATGAGATGTGAAACCAAAATATGTAGTCCTGTTTGGCACCATATAACCTATACTGTGTTGGTGTGCCGTAAAACTTAAATAAATAAATAAATACTGTTGAGATAATTTGCCAGTTAGGGGGAGACATGTGCTTTTCTCAAAAAGCAGCTCTTGTTGGATTTTGGTTTTTGTTACTATGCTATATACAAGTATGCATATGCAATTTTGTGCGCACTTGGTCTCTCAAACAGTTGCACACAGTTCAATCATATTTGATAAGTGCCAACCTAACTTGTGCATGGTGCATAATAAGTTCTTTTAGGAAACTATTCTACAGAGGTCCACATTGTTTTTCTATTTGTTACTTTTCTATATAAATAGATTCTAATCAATACAGCCCACATAATGTTTATGTAATCTTTCATGCATCTAATTGCAAAGTACTGTGTCAGTTACACTTATCATACATCCAAGACTCCAACACTTCTAAGCATACATACATTATACAGAAGTATATTAAATTCTATTCTTATATGTTTATTGCAGTTCTCTTAAAAGTAAATCCTTTTTACTGCGGTTCTCTGAAACGTATTCTAAAAACCACGATTCAAATTTCCTGACATGGAATGTTTTGAGACTTTTCTTAAAGATTTGCTATAGGTCCTGAATTTTGTACATTTAATGGAATGGTAATTTTCTAAATGTATTGGAAAATTGTTTCAGTTGGTTTCAATGCAATGTTTAATTTGTTTTTGTATTATTTAGATAGATATAGTGCATATTTTCTGACGTGGCCAAGATATTTTTAGTACAGGCTGTAGCATTAAAATCAAGGTAACTTTGTGCATATCGGATTTATCCGACGTAATGAAACGAAATCTAATGATATAGCCGATTACCCTAAAAATGATAGAATGGCCCACTTATGACCTTTCTATAAATATCTCCGCCAGGTCAGAAAATATGCACTATAAAATCGGTCAATTACAGAATTGTTGTTGAGTTCAGTTTAAACTAATTTTTAGCTCACCTGTCACGAAGTGACAAGGTGAGCTATTGTGACCGCTTGATGTCCGTCGTCCGTCGTCAGTCGTCCGTCAACAATTTCTAAAAAATCTTCTTGAAAACCACTTTGAAAATCTTCTTGTACAAAACCACATGGCCTAGGGCTTTGATATTTAGTATGTAGCATCATCTAGTGGTCCTCTACCAAAATTGTTCAAATTATCCCCCTAAGGTCAAATATAGCCCCGACCCGGGGTTCCAAGTTTTACATACTTGTATAGGAAAAAAAATTAAAAATCTTCTGGTCTGAAACCACAACACTTAATATTTGGTTTGTAACATTGTCTTATGGTCCTCAACCAAAATTGTTCAAATTGTACCCCTTGGGTGAAAAAAGGGGTCCCAAGTTTTATATAGACTAGCTTTAAAAATCTTCTAATGTCTGAAACCATACGACCTAGGCTTTTGATATTTGGTATAATGCATTGTCTGGTAGTCCTCTACCAAAATTGTTCAAATTATGCCCCTGGGGTTAAAAGAGGTCCCGCCCTGGGGTCAATTAGTTATTATGTGAGTTATATAGGAAAAATACTTTAAAAAATCATCTGATCCTATTTCCAAGACTGTTTAATTATAATTAACTGATGACCCCAAGTAATATGATGTCACTTGACTGTGACCTTGACCTACTTTCTTGTTGTTTTTTTTTTTTTAAGATACAGCCTTGAAATTTTTATGACATATAATCAGTTTTGCACACAAATTGTAAAACTGAATTTTATTGAGCATGAATGTGACCTAATGACTTTCTTAATATTTTATCATCATTTTGACATTTGAAACATGTAGCTCATATTACTCAGGTGAGCGATCCAGTTGTTGATAGATTTCATGTATCATTTACAAAACTATTTATTGGTTGTTTTGAAGGGAATACAGATCTATGATACACAAATTGTTGCTTTTTTCTAGGCTTGCTTTGTAGGCTCCTACGTAGCACCAAAAAGTCACTTTAATGTTGGGCCTATTTCGCTGTTTGCTTGAAAGAAACAGTTAGCCAGAAATCACAACAACAGATGTTGCTCAGAATACTTTTCAACTTTCACTATTTCCAACGATTTCTTAGAGAGAACATGCGACTGTCAATTGTCGTATAAAAAAGAACATGGAAGTTGAGACTTTATACTTCATGAATCACAAGGAATTGATTTGAATTTATAAAACTTTATAACAAATCAGCATCTTTATTTTTTCTATTAAGTAAAGGACACGACCGACGAAACCGCCCCACTGTCAGTAAATCTTTAGAACGAATGCCTTTAATGGAATGTCATTTCTGCTCAAGCAGTTAGTCAAGTTTGCTTATTAGCCAGGTGAGCAAGTCGATGGCTTCAGCTAATGTATCTGGCATACGCATTCCATCCAGTTCCATCATTTGAAGAAATCTTCCTTCTAGTTCTTCGTCTATTCCAGTGCTAGATGGAACGTCGCAGTTATCACCCAGGCACTCGCAGTCTGCCTCTTCAACTGGGAATTTGTAGTCATAAGTTCCTGTCCGGTTGAAAAAAATAGGTGGATAACATTAAAGGTTACTAGCATTAAAGTAAGGTCAACAACGGTAAATAGGTTTTTTCAACACATGACCATAACGTGGCATAATTTACATTCACTCTGCTGTCGCAATTCTGTGCACGTAAGTAATGTCGGTGTTCCATTTTAACGAACATGACATTCCCTTCAATTTCAGTTTATTTTACCCATGTATTTCAGTTTCAATACGGACGTGCGAAGTAGAATAACGTTACGATCTCTAGGGAAAGGTAATCTTTACGATAGGCGGTCAACTTCGGTTGAACACGGAACAGTTGCTAGAGTCATTTTAATATGGTTGGCAATGTAAAAGACCAAAACAAACTGACCATCAAGGTTTCGAATCCCATCCGACGTGTTGATTTTTATAGAACAACTAACCCCACTTTAGTTGCAGTTAAATACTGACATCTGTTTTGCATGTTTTTATCAAAATCATTCACGTATGAAGTCGCAACTGTTCCACAGTCCATTCACTTTTCTTGCTATACTTATTGTATGTACGCAACTTTTGTTGGGTCATTGTTAAGCTAACTTGACCTATTCCTGCAGTGTTGACACGGGTATACATTTTACACCACAATTACAAGAGCAAAATAAATACTTAAAAAGTTGTATTGTGGCAAGACCATAATTAAAATTCGTTTACCATATAATTCTGGATACAAATATAAAATGTCTGGTTTTCCACAAGGTGTTCCTTCCCGTGTCTGCCTCCTTATATAATGAGTATTCCACTCTGCCCGTATTAAGTCCAATTCATGCTGAATAAGTTGCATAAAACAGAATCTGACGCAACTTCTGCAACAAGAAACAAACACGATAACAATTATAACTGAGAAAAAGTAATACAAAAAGTAAAACTGGCAATTGTTTTGCAGCGCGATCATGTATTGTCCACAGAATATGACATAACGCTATCAAAACATAAATTTACAAAATAAGTTTTCTGTTCCATAAACCCTTTTTCTAAGCATGCTCGGATCCAGTGGCACCCACCGCAGTTGACTGTCCAGCGACCACATATTCTTTCAACATAGAGCAATTGAGTAATATGTTAACAAATATCTAAGGTACTAAGTAACAATCAAGGTACATAGTGACTTGCTAGAGATTATTGCGAGTGCCGATTTGTGGGGAAGACACGTTTTTGACAACACTTTCTTTATCTAAAACATTGGAACATAGATAAATTATAACTCGAACATTTAGATGTTAGTCTATGTATCACATATGCCATACTTGTGTGCCGATATGTATTTGAAACGGCATGTATCGATATTATATCGACATCCTTGGTAAGAAACGGTCATTTATGAGAATTTAAGGAACATATAACTATGAAAATAAAGAGCATGACCAGAGAAATACAGAAGATGCAAAAATTTATATCGTGAATTCTATAAATGTAATTACGACAAATAGGTCTGAAGAAGGAGCTCAATATGAATATTTCAGGGGCAAATAATTACGCTAGGCTGGACAAACATTTCAAGATGCGCAAGTTCACATCCTGATGAATGTAAATGAAAGGTTTCATGATTCTACAACAGAACTTTTTTATCTAGGACTGGTGTGTTAAAATCATAAAATGGACAGGCTTTTTGCTATTTCAAGGATAATAACTCTGCTTATAAACAGAAGGTGTCGCCTGACGAAATTAGGTATGCGAGTCCTCATAATGACTAAACATCGTGATTCTACAACTGATATGATTTACTGTAGGGATGGACGCAACCTAGTGCGTCGCCAACTTTCATGTGGCTTATCTTAAACATATTCATTTTACAACGACTGCAAAGCAAACTTTCAACAAGTTGGCACCAGTATTTACAGGCGATTGTTGTCTTAAGACGTGGGAGAAACAGGATGGCTCAGAGAAACCCATCGTTCTGGAATATGTAAAAACAACCAAAATCACATACGCCCAGAACAGAAGTAGAACCTAACACGGATTCAGAACTAACCACTTCACCAATGCCCTAAGCAGACATTTAATATTAAAAATAGGTAAGATAATAATCATCGGAAACCGAAAATGTTTAAAACAAGAGCTGCCGGAGGTCAGCAACGCTTGCTTATTCAACAGCTTTGTCAACAGAAACACGTCGAAAAAGGAGCATAATTCTGTAAAACTGCATAACAGTGTTATGAAATCTGTTCACCGCATGTTAGATCATCACAATGAACAAATGTGTGAAGTTTCAAGCCATTCCCATTAGTGAGTAATAACAAACCAATTTACATATAAAACTTAACAAAGTCGGGACTCCGACGACGAAGCATGTGCCAATCCAATAGACCAACTTATTCTTTGAATAGTCGAGCTACTAATTTTCAACCTTATAACAATAACTTACACATGAATACCGTCTGCTGTTGAGAAAATCCCTTGCTCTTCCATTTGACAAAATTTATCTTTCCATGCCGCTATGCACCAACACTCTATCCTCTAAAAATAAGGAAACAATAATGTGTATGCAAATTTAAACTTGGAGTCGCCAAATCTTTTCAATCACTGTTTATACCGATTTTATTGTTTGCTGGTTTGAATGGGGTTTAACTTAACGCCGCTTTCAGCATATCGCTAATCAGTTTACCAGTAGTATTTGCTGAATTATTCAAGTACCTGACAAGTTTCTTTTCACAGGAATTATTTTAGCTTATCTCACGCATTTCAAAAGAACCCGTGCAAATGCGAGGCATGATATCAAAACCACCCGCCTGCTGGAATCTTCAGTTTCAAAGATTTCAATTGTTAAAGCCCATTAAGTCGGCTCTTACGATGCGCGCACGGCTTCAAGGTGGTTGCAGTTCTGTTCATTTTTCCATTAAAGGGAGCCCAAAACCACAAGGGCTATACCAGTTTGTGTAGCGATCTTACAAGTATTTGGACAAGGATATATTATATGAACAAAATTGAACAAGGTGTGTCCGAAAAACACTATTCCCCCTCAAGCAACCTTTTCGTTAACAGTTATGTTTTATGGGTCAGATTAAAGTTTCACTATCAGGGGTCACGGTGACCTTTACCTTTAACCTAGTAAAGGGTCAAGGCAATTGACGGATGTGGAGATCAACAAGGCTCATCTACATATGAAGTTTGAATACCCTAGGTGGAAGCGTTTTCATTTTATGAGCAATGTGAAAATTGTGTGACACAGACGGACTGGCGGAATGACAGAACCAAAACAATATGCCCCCTATCATTCGATCCGGGGAGAGGGTGTAAAAAGTATTGTGACGCGTGCAGCTCAAATTCAAAGAACAATAACGTATTGCATTCTGACACTTTTACTAACCTGGTTTGTATGCGAGCTACCAACGATAACACTTCGTTCACCAGCCATATCGTCACCGTGATACCATCTGAATGATTTTTGCATATCCTCCACAACAACATTTTCCGTACCCGCATCCATCCTGATACACCGTGAAACCCCTTATATAATAAACGTTAAAAAAATTCACAACTATTGGCTATATCTATACTTTATAACGCGGAATGTACAAGTAACCTACACTGATATCCAAGGCTTGATTTTGGTAGAGTTTTCTGGTCCTTAGGGATCATTGATCTCAACACACAGAGGTAGTACAATACAGTTAGTAGAATCTGTAAAGTAAATCAAAGCATTGATATGTCTGATGGTTGCGGGGTTTTGGTAGATTTATTTTCTGTTTAAATGCCAGTCTATGAATATACATGAATGAGAAACAAATGCAAATTTAATATGCCTCATATCAAAGACGAACTCTGCCTGACCCAGCTGGTGATGTAACCACGGGCTGTAATACCTTATCATTGATAGATCTTATATAATCTAAATGGTCAGATGCTATGATTGTCAGAAATACGCTTTAAATTTGTTAACGGGATAAACCCGGTATATTCAAAGTTGAACTACTTTTTACTAGGCATCAGTACTTGTCACAAGAAGCTGTGCATTGTCACACCCTATATGGCTCCCTTCGGATACAGCTCCTCGGGGAATAATTACACAAAAACACCGTGAAGCTATATACGGAACAAAGCTACAGATGTTACGTTTATAGCTCTTGTTTTAGCAAGGAAGCTATATACGAAACGGTGCTCCGAATATAACTCCCTGCGGAGCTATATCCGAAGGGAGCTATAAAGGGTGTGACAGTGCATACATGTATAACATACATGCAGTAAGTAATAACCGCGCACAGTACTGAAATAACCTTACACCACATCACAGTGAAAATGATTGGTCATTATACTATTGTAATTAGTAACTTGCTCACCTTTTATTTCTTTTACGAACTCTAGAAAATAGGCAGCAATGATATTCGGATTATTATTGGAATGTGCAACTTTCAGCCAAAGAATCCGTCTCGAAAAGCTGAAAAAAGGATATTAACTGAGTAGAACTATATTAAAAAAGTATCAGACATACGTGTATTCTAAACATGGGTTTCTTGCGGTTTATTGTATTTACATGTATTTCAAAATTGAACCCATTTTTATAAGGCCTAAATATTCTTTGTGTCTGGTAACATGCTGAAACGGAAATTATTTAATAATTTTTAGGACTGAATGATACTATTCAGATTTTTTGTTGTCCAAAAATAAATACAAGTAAGGGGGTCACGCAGATGATTTCTAACATCACTGACAATGTTTAAAGCATAAAAAGTGCAATTCTGCAACTTTTTTCTCAAAAGTTAAAAACAATATTGCCAAAATTTTAGGGTAGGTAAGGAAACAGGAAACAAAAAATTATTCATGGAAAACTTGAACTTGTTTGGCATCTATGATTCTAAGGAAATCAATTTACGATATTAATTTAATTACATTTAATATGCCTAGTCTAATATATTTAATTATTATCACCAATGAAAACTTGTCTGTATTTAGTTTGAGTCCTACTTGCGTTGGCGTTTACATGAAAACATTAAGGATATTTCTCAACATATTTTTCTGCACGTTTTTGAAAGATTTAGAATTATCATTGCAGGTAGCTCAATGATAGATTTGCAAAACAAAAGCTTAATTTTCGAAAACAAATGCATAAAACGTGCATTTTCACCATTACTTCAGTTATTCTTCAAAATGTTTAAACTAGTACTCACAGTTTACAATTACGATGGTTTTAAAAGGTTTTTATCACCATTTCAATAATCAATTTATCGGACATACGATCAAAATCTATAGCAACTGAACAATAAAAAGGGGAAAATGTTCATAGAGTTTATGTAAAATTATCAGTTATATAAATAATAAAATGTAAAAATTGATAACAATTAGCATTTAATACAATCATTTGATCAAAGTGTATCCTCGCTATTAAGACAACATCTGCTCTCTCAAAACATGGCCTAAACAGTAAGCTGGTTCAATTTATTTCTTATTTGGGCTGAAAATGTTTCAGTTAATCAAAACATATTGGTCCTAATTCAAAGATGGTCTAAAAGGATTTTGCTGTTAAAAGACAGATATCGGCCAAAGTTATAGACTAACAATGACAGTTAACTGACAATGAAATGACTTGAAAAACTCATACCCACAAATGGCTCTGTGGATTCCAAACCCATACTTTTTTATCTTGTCGTAACCGTCAATGTGAATTAGAAAATTCGGACCTCTGTTAAAGTATTCTCTTCTTGAAAGCCTGTTTGACAGTCTGGCCTGAACACCTTCGGGATCTATGATGTTTTGATATTGCAGTACCTTATATCTAAAATATTTGGTTTAAACATATTTATTCATCTATAATGTATCGCATAGTACATGTAATTACACTTATACAGTTTTGCACTTAGTATATCTAAAATTGTTGAATAACGATATCATAAATATTAGTAGTGGGTGTCCCAGAATAAATTTCCACTTCACAATGATATTAAGTTTGCTAAAATAAATTTCAAATACTAGTATGCATGACTGGTCAAAAAAGAAAGGCTTTTTAGACTTACAGTATTATGGTAATAAATATGGATGAAATCATTATTAAAACAGTGCATTCCGGTCCTTTTCTCATATTCTTTATCTCACGTATTGTCTTTTATGAGGTTTAACGTAGTTTATCTATTAGTAAATACTAGTACGTATCATAATTTATTCTAAGATTTTCTTTTCTTATATATTGATGAACAGTCTGTAATGTATTCTAAACAAACTCACTAAAGAAAAAGTTGAAAGAAAAGTGGGGTTGAAAAAAAACAACAAAAAAATAAAACATAAATATAGTTTCATTAATGGCGTCATCATCAGATAGTGTGATACTTAATGATATAATTCTGTTTGTATAGTTGTAAAACTTACATCCATTTCCTTTCATTTGAGACCAATCATGCTTATTTGTAATTTATTTTTAAGTGGATATGTATTCTGGGAAACACTGTATAACCAACAGTAACATGAAAACACAATCACAATTTTCATGACAAATAATAAGAAAATATTTAGTACTTTCACTCATTAGTAACATCACTCCAAAAGACACTTTAACGGAAACAAATAGCTAGAGTTCTAGATAACGAGTTTCACTGACAACAAAATGTGAAACAATAAACTGATGCAACCTTCTGGCGCATTTAAGATATAAATATAGCATGTTAAGTATGTTAAGCAGAAATTTGAAAATGCCAATAACTAAGTCACAATGTTTCAGTGTTACATGGTACAGAGCAGCAATACAAACCTCCCTAACATTATTCCATACTTTGTTCGCAACCTACTAGCCATGACCCGAAAACCGAGATTTCCACCTGTACCCTGAACTTCAGCCTGAATGATAAAGGTTAAAAAAGAATTTCTCGGGTCTCTATGCCATCTTAATGGACAGTTGCAGTGTTAGTACTGATTATCACAAGTTTGGATAACGATAGCGAATTTGCGCCAAAAATCAAAACGGTATCTGTTCACCTCGGACCTCATTGGCCAACGAATAGATATTTTAATTGGCATCAGATTGGTAATCATTGGCAATATGCTCTCGCAACATGTGCCCATTTGGCTTCAACATTTAACCAATCAGAGATGTGGGCACACTTTGGCTTCTATACAAAAGGGTAAAATAACCTACACAGACGTTATATATAAACCCGATCATCATCGTCAATCCTTCAGTCAACATCCAGGGCAGTCAACAGATTGAATAGTTATCTACATGGTAACTACTAGCTAGCTAGAAACCTTACTAAGAGGAATAAACAAGCCCAACAAACGACCTTGTAGCTTTCAAGAATCTTTATCGACCAGACAAACTAACAACAACATCTATTCATTGCGCTAGTCTCAGGTCATCGCATATCTCGAAGTTGCTATATATGCCAGTACATTATATACCTATTGTGATACATTTCAACGTTTCGTATCTCAGACGTAATTGTGATACAAAACGTTTCGTATCTCAGACGTAAAACTGACATGAATAGAGCCATATTACTCTGGGTCTATCTTTTGTTTTGTACTGAGCTGCTTGTCTTGTAACACATACATTTGGAGCTATATCTCTATCAGAACACCAATGGGATACCAACTCTAAAGAAGGTCTTTTTCAGCTATCTCAGGAATATTCATATTTCGTGTATCATTATCAGTCAGTTCCTTGCATCTCAAGCAACAAGACGTAAATTCCTATTTACAAATTTGTGAAAATGAACTGATATAGATATTTACCAAAATAGCTGCATGAACGACAGCACGATTCCAGTTTGGCCGCCTCTTTAGACCAAGTCTTTTACAATGCCGTTTAAGTTGCCGATAGCTAGAATAATAAAAGAATGTCAATGCGCAGCGCTAGTAAAAACATCAACAAACAGGTGAATAGAGTATGATAATACATAGTGTGGGTTTGATCTCACGATCTTTAATTCAATTACTGACGAGTCGAGTTATTTTCATGGTATACCGACGTTTATTTAACAGTAATGTCAGCAATGACAACAAATGCAACAACTGCATGATTTGTGTGTGTGTGTGTGTGTGTGCGCGTGCGCGTGCGTGTGTGTGTGTGTGTGTGTGTGTGTTAGGAGGGGGGTGGGTGGAGACACTATGTTCCAGATTGACTTGCTATTCTATGTGAAAACAGAAATGAGACCAAAGCCAACAGAAACATCCCTGTACATGAAGTTATCATGTAACAACCATAACGGTAACATCTGCACTAAAGGTAACACCATGCACTAAGAGTAACAATTTTTGACACCCAAAGCAACCAGCACTAAAGATAACTTTGTCAGTAACACCAAAGGCAACAATCTCCGACACCAATTATAACATACATGTATTTCACACATGTACTGAATGTAACGGGTATCAGCACTAAGGGTAACTGGCACTTACCGCAACAACTACAGTTATTGCTACCATCACGTGTAAAAACCTCACCACCAAGTCTTTGCGCTGTTTTACCCGTGTATGCGGTTGTTTCGGGTCTGGGATGGTGATATGCCTCATGTCTGTGTCTTCCCTGTTGCGGACCGTTTTCGCTGTACCTTCAAGGTTCATTTTGGAAATTATAACCGACAGACCCATAATATTTATATACGGAGTTGTTCAGAATAAGTAGAAAATACTTTCTATAGAAGTCACCTTGTTTGGTAATAGGTATTTAGTCTTACAAAACATGTACTTCAATTGTCCGCATTATATTTTGTACAAAATATCAAACTTCTTTTTCAAACATATTTTTTTCTCTAAGTTCGTTCTTGTTATGTGTCTTACATAATTATCAAGATACACCGGGAAATAAAAAATAGTTTACTCTTATATTTGTTGAAATACTTCAGTTTTTGTCAATTTGACAGCTCTACTTTTACTTTCATTTTGCAATGTTTGCATTTTTATATGTACATGGTTTATATTTGTTGAAATACTGCAGTTTTTGTCAATTTGACAGCTCTACTTTCACTTTCATTTTGCAATGTTTGCATTTTATGTGTACATGGTTTGTAACACTTTCAACTCCTGGAGTACCTGGACAAATATGTTAGAAGCACAATGATAATAGAAGTAATGACAAAATACTTTTGTAAAAGAAGTTTGATATCTAACAGTCAAAGCACATGTGATATAAGACAAAATGTGTTGTCCGTAAGGGAATATCTTAAAAGTTTCTTCTGCTTATTATGAACAATTTGGTGTATTCTTTATGATAGACCAATGCCTATGTGACGTAAACAACTAAAACAAAAATTCACCCGAGGAGCGGTTTCAAAAGACTTTACATGAACCGTAAATGTATACAGCATGTAAACAACTTACAAAGTACGTGATATATGCATGTAGTTCAATCACACCTTGATCACCTAGACGTATAACTTACCTAAGAATAACATTTTGTTTAATTTCTAGCAAGGTCAGTGTTTCAGTTAATGAAAAACCGGCTTAAAATACTCTCGGACATGTGAGTCTACTTCGTTTTCCATGTTTACGCATGCAAAACCGGAAGGCTAAAGTGCGATATTAAAATATCGTGTTTTCGTATTTTCGCCTTCGCGGTCAGCAGGGCGAAAACGCGAAAATGCGATACTTCCACACGAAAACACGAAGCAAAAATATCGCGTTTTCGCGCTATCAATATCGTGTTTTCGCGTTTTCGCCCTACTAACCACGAAGGCGAAAACACGAAAAGACGATGTTAGATCAAGGGCGAAAACGCGAAAACACGATATTAACAACACGAAAACACGATATTTTTGTTTCGTGTTTTCGTGTGAAAGTATCGCGTTTTCGCGTAAAAATATCGCGTTTTCGCGATTTCGCCCCTAGGACGACAACGCGAAACTGCGATGGCCCCAACGGAACACCATACCCAACGGAACACCGTAGGGAAACATTATTAACTTGGGTGTAAATTAAAATATACTTACAAAATATTCGAAGTTTGAACAAATATTTTTTATATCCAATTTCGTCCGTAGCTTATATCCAAATAGAACAAAATTTTCACTTCGAAATATTCACAATTTTAACACACCTACTGCGTTTAATAGATATTTGAACATTAAATTCCAATAAATAAAAATGCATCATTAACAATGAATATTTACATCAGCATTACTCGAAATTTACACCCGTTTTTGTGTGAATGTCAATGGTTTATTTTGATGTATAATCTATTTCTAAACATGTTGTGTGTCACGCGCTGAGACTGTTAAGTTGTAATATTTACATCCATCTTTGAATAATTATTAAATTTACAAACATGCGTTTATTTACAAATATTTTTTTGTATTTTATGAATTATGCTTTGTTGTGTTATTTTTTATCCATTTGTATCGTATGTGATGTAAGTGTACCAATATTTCAGCCTTCTAAAACTTAACATTTTCCGACCATTCATTTGTCTGATAATGGAATCGCATCGTCGGAATCATCATCCGACGGAACTGATATTTCAGAATCAGCATGATAATAAATAAATATTTTCTTCATTTTAAGAAAGATCTCTGGCTGACGACATTATTTTACTCTTTTGAAATACAGTATGAATGAAACACAGCGGATCGTCTTTTTATTTCATTTACATTACCGCATAGTTCCAGACATTTATTTTAACAAGGGAGCTAATTATTAGCACAACTAGTAATTATTACATCAAAGAAACAATAGCCCGTATGCAAAGTAATTTTGCTTTTGTCAAGATTATCAAAAATTAACAAGTACTTATCGCAATCATCATGATCTCGGTGCCGCGACTATACTCATCAATTGCCGTCCTGGAGAGTCCTGACTACGCGCGTATAGTCGCATATCGACGCTACCAAACTACCACACCGAGGGATGCGGCTGCCACAGAGGTAGGAAATTAATAACGGTGAGTAGTGGTGTTAGTTTTTTGAGCTGTATTTTTTCATTTCGACTTTCCATGAAGATATTCTGGTGCAGGTATACGTGTAAATGCCTAAACATATTATACAGTTAATCCTGGTCGCCAACTTTGCGAAATAAAGAAGTATTCAGCCGTTTAAATTAGACGTTTATTAAAATTGATGCGAAAATCATATTCAACGGCCTAATTCGAAATGTTTACAAAATAATTTGATCGGGTTTACCTCACATGTCAAACGATCAATCATCTGGGGATAATCCTGGCAAATTTCAAGTCTGTCCGTACGTCTACACCGACATTCTGACCATCCAAAGGAACCCGGGTATAGTCACGTATGATAAACTTTACCGCAGAGGGCATTTTTAAATGATGCCCATCCCGCCGAGGAGTCAAAATCTAGGATATCGTTTACGGCAGAGGGAAATTTGGTGTAAAAACGTCTATTCTGGATGTTTGTTTTGCTTTTAAGACCTGGGAGGTCATGGAATTATTAGCAATATGCATTGTTTATACTTGTATTTAATAATGGGCGATTTTCAAAGGCGAACACCGCTAGCTGTAACACGGTGTTAATCAGTCTAAATTGAATTTATATTATCTCCGACATTGTTTTGCTACTATAAGTGTTTTGTAAATTCATATTTGTTTCAATTTCCTTTATCATGAAATATACAGAAATAATGATATCTAAGTCCTAATGGTATCGGTACTTGCGTTCTTGCTGGATTCAGTGTTAAATTTACGGTTAATATTAAATGTTAAATCGTTTTGCAAGCAGTCTGGATTGTATTTATGTTTATCTCCTACATTGCATACAATTTGCTATATGTATAGAGTTGTTTCGCCACTGAAAGTCTTCGTTTTGTAGAATCATTTTTGTTTCTTTTTTTATCATAATATACAGAAATTTGCTGCCAGCAATGATATCTTAAGTCCTGATCCTTGCGTTCTTGCTGGATTCAGTGTTGAATATACGGTTAATATTAAATATCAAATTGTTTTGCATTATTAAGCTTTCATACTAAGAGCCCACTGATAGTAACATAGTTCTACATAAAAGATCAGCTAGGCTAGAAAATTTAAATATATTTGTTGTCAGTGGCATAAGTCAAGTGATCGGTTCTAAATAAAGCTGTTATTCATTAATCGTTTACAGAAATGTTCTAAACAATTTATCTTGTATTTATTTTCTGAACCAAAGATGAAGGCATACATGTGTTATTACTGTAACAATGATTTTGAAGTTAACACTGGAGTGATTGACCATTTATTTAGTTGTCATGTCAAGATAGATCTATCAGAATGAAATGGAAATAACTAAACCACCTGCTAATAAAAATGATATTACCAAGTTACTAACTGAAATGAAGATTTCATTCTGATCGATCTCTCTTGACAACTTTAAAGGTGTATTTAATTTTGATATTTTGCCCTGTAGCTTCGATAAATGCCCACACGCTGGTCGCTAGAAATAAGCATTTAACCTTCGTTTGGAATCACGTCAGTATATGTTTTTGTCCTATATCCAGCATTCCAAATGTTTTCATCTGTTTCCAGTTCCCTGTAACTAAATGGTCAATCACTCTAGCGTAAGCTGCAAATCAGTGCCTTAGCTTTCTTTTAAACAATTCTCATATATTTCAAATATATATGCTTCAATATACTAGTCGACAAACTGTGTTAAACTATATGATCTGATGTGTATTAAAATGAAAGCTGTATATAATAAATGCAAAACGATTTAACATCTAATATTAACCGTAAATTCAACACTGAATCCAGCAAGAACGCAAGTACCGATACCATTAGGACTTACGATATCATTATTTCTATATACTTCATGATAAAGGAAACTGAAACAAAAATGAATTTACAAAATGAACATTTACAGTAGCAAAACAAATTTATAGATGTAGCAGATTGTATGCAATGTCGGAGATAGATAGAAATACAATCTAGACTGATTAGTACTGTGTTGCAGCGGTGTTCGCCTTTGAAAATAGCCAGTTATTAAACATAACTTGGGTATGACCAACGATCGACTTTCCACGAGCAAGCTGGACAATTTCAACCATAGATGCACGATGTTTGCACTCAGCGGTGACACGTTTTCTAAGCTAGAGCTACCAAGTTTAATGTAACGTAAATATTAAAATACTGTTTCCCACAGATTTGACTTTTAAACTTCGAAACAGTTATACATTCAAACATGTACTAATACATCATGTGGACGAAGATACCATTACTTCAAGTGTCACTTGCTCCATTGTCAATTTGAACACTTTTACTGCAGTTCAATAAGTCAATAAATTCAACATGCAAACAAGAATCAGACCTTCCAAAGTTTGTCTTCAAATAAAGGTTTAACTGTCAGTAAAATTTGTTCAGTCCCTCTTAAATATTTGTTTACCATGTTTGATATTGTGTATTAAACTAACATAGTCTTTGATATTTTGGTAATGACTAACTATCGAAAATTTGATTTTAAGTGGAGGTCAACCCAATATGTATATGCGAAAGCCATTGATAGGGCTTTGTGACCAAGAAGGATCTAGATTCCCCCTAACCCATTTGTTTTATTCATTGTTTACGCTGCGCTACGCAGTTATAGCCGTTTCCAGCCACAGACCCAGTAAAATCTGCACTTCTAGACTCGTTTTTTTTTATTTCAGAACGGAGGACGGTGCCTGATGTAATCCAGATCGTAATTAATTGTATTATATATACTGAGAAAAGGGGACCTTAATTCGAAGTTCAGATGTTACTTTTCGAACATGTCTATGTATTGGTGGAGAGGGTTTTGTTGTTGTTGTTGTTGTTTACCGTTTTTAGATGTTACTTTTTTATCAATTTTGCAAGAAATTCAATAATGTTTTCATAAATATGCCAAAAATAAGTTGTTGTATAATAATATTATGGTCTATTTTAGAAAAATACTGCCGTTTATCGAGTTAAGCACTTCTACGCAACTGATAAGCGGACATTCGCAAGCTGTTATGGATCCATACTGTCACAAGGCTATTACGTTTTTTCCATACATCGGCGCTAATAATTACTTTAGAGCCAGGTCAATGCTCCATGTGATTTTATAGCACAGGTTTGACCGAATTCGCTTATCTGAAAACTAAATACTGGACTCAAAAATAGCGTAGCATAACCTTATCATGCTGGACACTATTGATTCTGCCTTTGCGACCAGTGTAGTCTGATCAAGATCTGTACTGTTCGCCATTAATTCAATATCTTTTTGGTTAACACCCCTTTTAACAGTTAATGGTTCTGTCCAAATAGAAAGATGGACGAGTTCATTGCAGGTATTTAATAGGGTAATTGTTAAAATAGGATTAATGGATAAGTGTTTGAAGCAACCTGTTCATCTACCAGTCTAAAAAATGCGAAAACTGTTTGAACAAAGAGCTATAAAAATTAAATATTTTATACTTCTTTGGTTTGAAAGAAGAAAATTGTGGATTCTACTAAAGAAATCGATACAAAAAAAATAGGGGTCAGGTGAGAATGTTATCCCCAGTGACCTTGACCTTTGGGTGGTCGTTTTCCTTTTGCCTTGCGAGATTTACTTCTGTCAAAGACAGTAATATGCAGTTTATGTCAAATAGACAGCACTGAAAAAAAACTTTGACCAACACACTTATTACATCTAACATTGACTTTTGGAGTACTTGACCCTAAATCAAAGGTGTCTGTCAAAAAACAGTAATTTACCAGGATAAACCCCTAAGAAAAAGTTGATAATTTACTGGCTTCAGTGGTGGAGAAAACAAAATGAAATAAAGAACCACGAATAAAACAGCCATGCCAAGGCCAATACAATGGCCTAACTTTTTTCTGTCAAAGTCCGGTTGTACCTGTATATAAATGCAGACTGCTAGGCAGACAGACAAAAGTACAAAAGCTGCCACAGAAGACAGCGTGTTCGACTATTTCAATGCTGGAAAGTGAAATAGGCCAATTCTGAAGAAGATGCAACTGTCACAGAGCCTTTAATGACTATAATGTGGATGACGATATCGGACAAGTTTAATTCCGAGTCAAAACATTTTGTACTAACATTTGGCAGATAATAAGGCACATCTATTTTAAGCTTAAATCAAATCCATTCAGTAATAACAACAAGAGGGTCATGATGACTCTGAATCACTCACCTGAGTAATATGAGCCACATGTTTCAAATGGCAAACTGACGCTAAAATATTAGAAAGTAGGTCAGGTCAAATTCATTGTCATTGAAAGACAGTTTTAAGATTGGTGTGCAAAACTGTACATGTCACCCAAATTTCAAGGCTGTATCTTAAAAAACAAGAAAGTAGGTCAGTAGGTCAAGGTCACAGTCAAGTGATCCCTAATCGCTTTGGTCATCAGGTAATTATAATTAAACAGTCTAGGAAATATGACCTGATAATTTTCAAAGTATTTTTTCCTATATAACTCATAATTATAACAAGTGATCCCCAGGGCTGGGCCTTTTTTCACCCTACGGGCATAATTTGAACAAACTTGTTCGAGATCCACCAGGCAATGTTAAATACCAAATATCAAATGCCTAGGCCTTGACCTTTCAGACAAGAAGATCTTTAGTTTTTTACCTATGTAAGTCTATGTTAAACTTGATACCCCCAGGGCAGGGCCTCTTTTCCCCCTGGGGATATAATTTGAACAATTTTGGTAGAGAAACACTAGGAAAGGCAACATACTTAATATCAAAAGCCTAGGCCTTTCAGTTTCAGGCAAGAAGATTTTTAAAGTTTTTTTTCCTATATGAGTCTATGTAAACATGAGACCCCCGGGGCAGGGCCTCTTTTCATCCCAGGGGCATAATTTGAATAATTTTGGTAGAGGATCACAAGGTAATGCTACATACAAAATATCAAAGGCCTAGGTCATGTGGTTTTAGACAAGAAGATTTTTAAAGTTATTTACTATATAAGTCTATATTAAACTTGTGACCCCCGGGACGGGGCCTCTTTTCACCCCAGGGGCACAATTTGAATATCTTGATAGAGGACCATAAGATGATGTCACATGCCAAATATCAAGGCTCTTCCCAAGGATCATTCATGTGAAGTTTGGTGTAATTCTGTCCAGTAGTTTTCAAGAAGAAGATTTTTTTAGAAAATGTTGACGGACGCACGACTAACGACGGACATTGAGCGGTCACAAAAGCTCACCATGAACCTTTGGCTCAGGTGAGCTAAAAATTGAGCAAAAGTGCATGAAAACTATAACCTGAAATTCTAAGCAAAAAAGGGGGATAATTCATCAACTGGTGCAAGGATTATGACACCTTGAGTCATATGATACTGATGTAGAACAACTATCATCAGATTGAATCAAATCCTTTCAGTAATAACACGGATAGAAAGAAAGTGCATAAAAACTTTAACCTAAAATATTCTAAATAACAAGATCATCATGATGACCTTGGATCGCTCACCTGAGTAATGTGAACTACATGTTTCAAATGTCAAACTGTTGCTAAAATTAAGAAAGTAGTCAGTAAGGTCACATTCATGGTCACTGAAAGTCAGTTTTAAGATCAGTGTGCAAAAGTGTATATGTCATCCATCATTTCAATTAAACAGTCTAGGAAATATGATCAGATAATTTTTAAAGTATTTCTACCTATATAACTAATGTAACAAGTGACCCCCAGGGTGGGGCCCCTTTTCACCCCTGGGGAAAATTTGATAAATCTTGTTAGAGAACCACTATGCAGTGCTACAAACCAAATATCAAAGGCCTAGGCCTTGAACTTTCAGACAAGAAGATTTTTCAAGTTTTTTTTCCTATTTACAAGTATATGTAAAACTAGGGACCCCAGGGCAGGGTCTCTTTTCACTCATGGGCATAATTTGAACAGTTTTGGTAGAGAACCACTAGGCAATGCAACATAAAATATATCAAAAGCCTAGGCCTTGCAATTTCAGACAAGAAGATATTTAAATTTTTCTCCTATATAAGTCTATGTAAAGCTTGGAACCACCCCTGCGTAATAATTTGAACAATCTTGGTAGAGGACCAAAAGGCAATGCCACATTATACCAAATATATATCAAAGGCCTAGGCCTTGTGGTTTTAGACAGTTGTTTCCTATGTAAAACTCGAGACCCCCCAGGAAGGGGTCTCTTTTCATCCCAGGGGCATAATTTGAAATATTTTTTTATAGAGGACCATTAGATATTGTTATATACCAAATATCAAAGCTCTACGCCTTGTGGTTTTGGACAAGAAGATTTTTTTAAGTTTTTGCCTTTTGGTTGCCATTGCAACCTGACTTCTTTGTGGAATTCAATTCTTCGAACAATTTAGAAAGGGGGCCACCTGGGGATAATTCCTGTGAAGTTTGGCATAAATCTGCCCAGTGGTTTTGAAGAAGATTTTTTCAGAGACTATTGACGGCCGGACAACGGATATTGAGCGGTCACAGAAGCTCACCATGAGCCTTTAGATCAGATAAGCTGAAAAGGGGGTATTGTTCATGCAATTTCGGTGCCAGAGTCATGACCCTTGTGTTGTATGATGGGAGTAATGATGAGCGATAACGATTTTAAGTCTGAAGCCAATCAATCAATTTATTACAGATATAAGAGAAAGTTCATCAGAACTTGAAGAAAGTGTGGACGCAGAATGGAGGACAAAGCAGATGCCAACAACCGGTATGTAGGACAGTTCTCCATATACTTGCTATAGTCAAGCTAAAAACTAAAGCGGCTAACAACCAGAAAGAGATTTTAACCACATAGCCTTCTGTCAACATCTTTTTTTTTTTTTATTTCATTGCACATATCTATCACATGAAAACAGGCCTATGTATTTAACAAAGACATTTTTCTTCAACAGGAATTCATTTCAAAAGCATTACCAACTATACAATGATATAACAATGAACAAGGGCTTTTTGCAAAACACATATGCATCCTCAATGACGACTTATGTGTATTTATCACACAATATAATTAAACAAGCACTATAACAGTCAATTCACCAATGCATTATTATGCATTTATCGCATAGTGCGGCAATTTTCCTTTGATCTTTGCAGCATGTTATACATAGTAACACACATTATTACTACAAAACTGTGCTGATATCTTACAAAACTGTTGCGATATATATCAACACGGAAATCTCTATGGAGTTTCATAAGAAAAAAAGTGTTCCGATATATATCAGCACAGTAAAACTGTTCCGATATATATCGGAACACTTTTTCTCTATTGAGGTCCTATCAAGGGAGTATAATTTTTTCCTTTCAAAGAAAAGATGATTTTAGCTCCAATTTACAGTTCACAGAGAAAGAATTGTCACAAACACCTACATTTATAAAGTAAAAGAATAAATAAACTAGAATATTTCAAAAACTTGATAGTTATTGCCAAATTCAGAAATACATGAAATATATGAAATTCTGAGATTTCTCAAATGTTTCTTTTTCTTTGATTTTTTTTACAAACAAAACAACAAGTTTTACAATATGTCTGGCCAATGAAATGCAAAGATTTAAAACCAATGCAGAAATTTGTTGGGTACTTTTATCTGGGGAACACATTTTCTAAAACAGAAGTTTTAGTGTTTCAGTCAGCGAGGCGCAGAAAGGGAATCAAAATAGTAAAAATAATAATAAACAAATTTAAATGAAAATAATATATAAATTTTAATGATAAACTATGCGATAAAACAGTTATAATATGTAATGCTCGTGTGTTACCAGGATATATCAGAGCTAGGGGTACATCTCGTTATTTTTCTCTTCACATATCTGTCTCGGCCTACCGGCCTCGACGATATGTGCAGAGAAAAATACCCTCGATGTACCCCTAGCTCTGATATATCCTGGTAACACACTCTCACACATACTATAACTATTACGTACATTGTATGAAATAACTGGCCATTACCGAAAGTGATGGTGTAACGTCATTTATCTGGATATCTGGATTTGGCTACGGACATGAAAATCAGTTTATGAATTAATGACAACCTGTGAGTACATTTATCACAATGACAGTATCTTTCTAAAGTTAAAATATGATATTAAAACAGCTGACATGTTAGATAATCCCAAATAATGTCTGAAATTAAGCTTAAAATGTGCGGGTCACTTAAATTATGTCATATACCTAAAAAAAAAATACCCAATGACCAATACATTTTATTTCACCAGAATATAGGCCATATGTTTATTTTCAACTGTGAGCAGTTTCATTAAAATCTACATTGTAGAAAGATTTCTATTCACTTAAATGTTATGAAAGCTGTAATTTTCCTATTATGAAAAATTGCGTGAGGTCCAATTTTTTTATATCGGTCTAGCAAAAAATCAAGCACAGGACCCTATCTTTTTTATTTGCTGAATTTCTTCAGTATATTCTGTAGTTCTGAAAAATCAGAGTTTAATTTAATTCTACATTGTAGAAAAGTTTTCGATCCATACGTGCAGCACAACCTTAACATTAAACATAGCAAAATGGGTCATTTACTTTCAATTTTATACTGACCAATAAGCAATTATTTTACATAACTAAGACCGATAGGCCAAAATCTTCTCAAGTTATTGACAGGAAAGCATTTTCATCGCTATGACTTTGACAAATAAAATACCAGCCACCAAAACAATAGTGGTTGATTTTTAACTAAAAGCTATTACTCCATGGAGTTTAATGAGCACAGGTTTATCCAGAAATTTGTTTTAAATCACATTAAGTTTCAATGTCAGTGTAACCTTGACCTTTGACCTCCAGACCCCTCAAAAATGTTCAAATGAGACAACATTATTCTTCAGTTATTGATCAGAGAGAATGTTCATGTTTAATATCAATGTGACCTTAACCTTTGACCTACTGAATCAGATCCAAAAACTAGAGATGCTTTTGAGAAAAGCGCATGTCTCCCACAACTGCCTAATCATCTAAATAGTAAGTCAGTCTTTATATACTGTTTACTTAATCCACATGTGCATGCGCTTTCTTGACACCAAAAGGAGTAGTATAGGCACCAGTTTGGGGGCAAAACTGCACAAGAAATCTGAGTGTTTTTGGTAATTCAAGGGCCATAATTCCGAAGTGCCTAGGCCGATTTGGCTAGTTATCGAACCTGGCCGAGCACTTATTGGCAGACACACTTTGTTGAAGTCGGATGAGAAATGTTTGACTTAGAGTGCGGACAAGCTTTGTGACAGACACACACACTACACACACAGACAGACAGACTGGAGTAAATCAATATGTCTCCGACACCACTGTGTGGTGGGAGACATAATTACTATAAATCTCATTCCTTGATCGTAGGTTTCAATCATATCAAGTTAGAGACCTATTGGCCTAAATGTTCCCCTGTTACTGAGGTTAAAATGGTTTTAGGTTAGTGTGTCCTTGACATTTGACCTATTAGCCCTAAAGCAGTAGAGGTCAACTACTAACCATCATGAACACAAGCAAAAATTTTACAAAAAATAAAAAGTCTACCAACTGACAGACAGACCAACCTATCCAATGACATGAAGAAACAATACATCCCCTATTCTGCAAAGGAGACATACATATTGTACATATTGTAAATTGGAAAGAATCAATATATTGATATTTCCATTGATCACAATGGTCAATTTACATTTTGTAATTAATGATGAAAGTCCTACTGAAAATTACACTGTGCATTGTAAGTAAACAGTTAGATAAACAACAACCTTCAACAACCCTTCAACCATGAAAACAACAAACTAACACTATGTTCAACAATATCAGGTGAAAATGTCAGGATTATTGTATCCTATGATGGGCATGGCTCCAACTGAATATCATAGCAAAAGTTTTGAAAAAAAATATAAACTTTGTAAGATTACATCAAATCATTTCAGTCAATTCTTCTGTAGTAATCTAAACAAATATAGATAATTATCTGACTAACACTGCAGAGACCTTTATAACATGTGTCAAAGACTGTGCATATACTTTTAGAAATAACTACTTTATTAAATCTCAAAATTCTGATCAAAAAGAGGTCTGACATACTGACTAGAAGAACTTCTTATTTATTTCTTACAGTTATCTGATTGCTTGCCAGCAATGAAAAATGACAACACAAAAATAAATGCCAACAATAAAGACATACTGACTGCATATAGGATGTCAAACAATTTACTATGACAAATAAAACTATTTCTTGTTAGTTGCCCTATTTCTTGTTAGTTGGCATCAATTTTGATTAAACATGACAACGCTTTTCATAGAGAATTTCGACTGCCTTAGAATTTCACATTTTTTGTAGCAAAATGCCAC
The DNA here is from genome assembly GCF_021730395.1 of Mercenaria mercenaria. Taxonomy (NCBI): domain Eukaryota; kingdom Metazoa; phylum Mollusca; class Bivalvia; order Venerida; family Veneridae; genus Mercenaria; species Mercenaria mercenaria. Next base: position 35,262,766 of record NC_069366.1, on the reverse strand, counting down.
TGATTGGATGAAACCTTAAACCTGTATGTAAAGAGAATAGAAATATCCAAAACATGGTAGACCTTTGGTACTGGCACTCTTGCTTTTAATTGACAATTACATGTACTAACAAATTCTAAAATTTTACATTGCCTTGGAGGCATATTCTTAAGCGAAGTGTTTCAGCGCACCTGTGTGGAAACAACGTTGACGTTAAGGCTCTGCGACCAGTACGAGTACAGATCAGCATGCACATCCATACAGTCTGAACTGGATCCACACTATTTGTTTTCAGTTGCATACAAGTGCTGAAACTGATGAACAAACGGTACAGAGGTGTGGATAAATGAATGGTAAGAATGTACACTGCTCAGAATCCTTGCTGGTCGCAAAGCCCTAACGTTGGTCTCTGCACAGCAGTGCTCATTTGGTTTCCATTTTGTATTAGCATAATATATACAGGAAAATACATATAATAAACAACAAAAACATGCATTCATTTTTGTGTGTGTGTCAGGAACTGTCATGTGTATTTTTGTTTGTACTCGACGTCGTCTCTTCTGAAATCTTGTCTATGGAAGTGAGCACCTGGGATAGTAACTTCAGATTATCTACACCAGACAGAAGTTGCCTGAAACAAAATTCATCATTGTTATAACTATTTCATGACAAATAACTCTACATTGCTTAGAATATTCTCCACTATGATGATTGTTTGTTTTGTTGACTATTTATTCATAATTTGCCACTTGAGCCATTTGCTACAAGTTCAACAAAACTGTTGCTCTTAAAACTAGACTATCTTTCATTAAAAGTCTATTTATGTTACTTTTTTCTCTGAAAGTGACTCACAAAAAATTTGAAACCAGTGTGCATAGATGAAGCACAGGTGCTTTGAAGCTGTATCAATAGATACCAAGAGACCTACATATATACATTTTTACTGATTGAGCTTCAAACACCTGTGGATGAAGCTATATACTGTAGGTGCATACTGCATCCCATGAATATTGAGACCAAAGTGGCAGAGCATATTGTTTGAATGGCTACAACCATTTTCATAAGTAAAATCATCAAATTCATGTGAAACAAGGAGCTGCGTTCAATAAACGCTTGATGCCCCCGGTGGCATCCTTGTCGATACAAAGCAACCTAAGTCCAAAACGAGGTCAAGGTCAAACTGAGGTCAGGTGATGTCTGAAGATGAGAAATGGTCACAGGTTATTAGTATCAATTCATTCTTGTAAGCGGTATTAATGCTAGACGAAACGGTCCCATTTGGTTAACCAAGAGATGGTCCATATAAAGCAACCTAAGTCCAAAATGAGGTCAAGGTCAAACTGAGGTCAGGTGATGTTTGAAGATGAGGAATGGTCACAGGTTACATCTGTATTAGTATCAATTCATTTTTGTAAGTGGTATTGATGCTAGACGAAATGGTCCCATTTGGTTAACCAAGAGATGGCCCATATAAAGCAACCTAAGTCCAAAATGAGGTCAACGTCAAGGTCAAACTGAGGTCAGGTGATGTCTGAAGATGAGGAATGGTCACAGGTTACATCTGCATTAGTTTCAAGTCATTCTAGAAAGGGGTATTGATGCTAGAGGAAACGGTCCCATTTGGTTAACCTCGTACGGACGGACGGACGGACGAATGAACGGACGGAAGGACGGACAGGACGATCACTATACGCCTCCCGCATCAGTAGATGCCGGGGGCATAAAAAGCTCATTTTCCTTGAAGTTGCACATGGAAAGCGTACATTGTAATGCCACATTAAAACACCAAGTCTTCAGATTCAAACAGATGTCTTTAGTTGAAAACTATATTTCTTTAAAAGCATTCAACATTGAATCAAATAAATCAATGAGAAAGAACAAAACTGTAAATATAAGGAATGAGTTACCATCTGCAAATGAATACATTAAGTTCTTTAAAATATGCATAAGGCCTTCAGCCTCAAAATGCTTTAAACCGTTCAATGAATTTTATATCCAGATGGTAACTGTCCAGCCTAAATGAAATGCTTTAGATCATAGCACAATTTCCAGCTTAATGTTGACTTCATGTTTTTCATGTGTATTGACAAGAGTCCTGTAAGAAAACCATGAATCAAGTCAGTTGGACAGCTTCCTGAAAATCCTGTTTGATCACAAAGCAGACAGGGGAAAGTGGCACTAAGTCAGTGACCTCAACCATGGGGCAATGGAGGACCTTTTCAATTTTAGAAGGGGAATAATTTTGTTAAAATCTAGGTTACTTCTAAAACCTTTAACCTTTTTTTCACATCTTAAATAAAACAACCGATCCTATTGGTGAATTCACAAGCAACATAAATATTATAACTTTAACTGACATCAACAAAGTGTTGCAATATACATGAAATGAACAAAAAAATCACCACAATTCATTACAAAACATAGGTAGATGCTTATCTGATTGAACTGATAAACAAAAATAACAATTAGTTATAAAACAACTTTAATGGTATTTTTTTCTCTGCAATAGCCAAAGGCCTTTTGTAAAAATAAATCATCAAATATAAAACAATAAAAATATTTTGTTCACTTTTCAGGCCTTTTCTTGTTGTTCTCTATAATGATCCACTGTTGAAAAGGTATATAAACAAGATGCAGAGGTAAAACTGTGACAGGAAAATTATCCCTTAGCCTGCTAAATTTCTAAAATGGACTGGTTCATCTTTCAATTTGGACAGTACCATTAACTGTTTAAAGGGGTGCTTACCAAAAAGATACTGACTGAATGGCAAACAGTGCAGACCATGATTAATTAGCCTGCACAGATGTGCAGGCTAATCTTGGTCTGCACTGGTCGCAAAGGCAGAAACACTTACAATCAGCAGGCTAAAGGTTAAAAGCCTTTAAATCATTGTAAAAAACCTTTTTCACATTTTGCTGACATGCTTAGCTATAATATATGGAGTCTTACTTTACATGATCTGGGCTCCCAACTTGCATGTTTTGCTAACCTGACCTACGTATGCCAAGTTAAGATAACATCTTGACCTACGTATGCCAGATTAAGATAACATCCTGACCTACGTATGCCTCGTAAGCCAAGTTAAAGATAACATCCTGACCTACGTATGCCAGGTTATGATAACATCCTGACCTACGTATGCCAGGTTAAGATAACATCCTGACCTATGTATGCCAGGTTAAGATAACATCTAAAAATGGCTATAAAATGTCACATTCCACTTATCTTTTTTGACGTTACTCATTTTAATTACAGACAAGGTAAGATAATTTAAACAGATTTTGATGGTCAGATTACTGACTGGATGCTTTGTCATGTATTTTTTAACATTTACAGAGTGACTACCACAGCAAAGTTTAATTTGATAATTCAGTCTCTTTCTGTTTCTTTAATTAACTTAGCAAAATATTATAAATTATTCTAGTATGACTAACAATGCTTTAAGCATCACAACGATGTTATGTTGATGTCACGTCAACGTGATATTTAGCGCCATGTACGCATCAAGAAATGGCGCTTTTAAATTTCATGAAATATTTTACTTAATAACATGTTTTAAACGAAAAATCACATTGCACAAATGTTTTGATTAATTTATACACATACTGAATTAGTTACTCGCTTTGCTGATGATTCGCAATAATTTTTGCTCAAACTGAATTCTGCCGCAAGACGTATTACCGTTTCCGGTCCTGGCGTGTTTTAACAAATACCTACTATTGGCGCCATGCTTGCGCGAAGAAACAGTTCCATCATATTTGATATAAATTTTACAATAATGAACATAACAGAATCGAAATAATTTATAGCAGAACAGTGCTTTATTACTATTTATACACTCGGGCGGCTATATGTCGTCCGAAATAATTTCACTCAAGCTGCGCCCTTGTGAAATTATTACGCCCGACGTATAACTGCCCATCGTGTATAAATAGTGATAAAGCACTGTTTTGTTATAAATTATTTCTTAAATCATATATGTATTTCTTTGAAAAATATGTGAGTATCCCTTTAATCAAATTTTGAAATTTTGGCAGGTCAAACCAAAGTGTAGACAATGATTTCATATATTTTCTATCAAAACTAGTGGCTGCTTTCCTTTGTACATTTTCAAAATTAAAATAACTGAGTAATACACCTGTTCCCGATCTAATTAACCATCCTGAACTTATAGGTTCCCCATATTTTTTATAATAGGCACAGTCAGACATTGAACAGACAACTGAAGTGTTGTGTTTGAAGTGATCTTACCAGTGCTGTCAAAATCCACCTGTCACCTCCCATCCCAGATGACTTTGGTGCTGTTAATGACAACTAGTAATTCGTGCATTGACAATATATTGTATGCAATATGCTACAAAAAATAAAACAAAACCAGAACTATGTTGTTGTGCATTACTGACATATCATGACGACGTCATTTCTATAAAGAAAGTGGTTTGTTTTGCTTTTTTTCTATTATTTTGTAAAACAGTAGAATATCTATAAAAGAAAAATAATCTATCACAGGTGAAGATGCAGACAGGAATATCCTGCTCTCAAGTAACTGATTCTTTACTACCAAAGCAGTTACCCTCAAACCAGATATTCCTGTCTCCAACTAGTGACTGATTATTATAATTCAAACTAAGCATATCAGTAAAATGTGAAAAATATAATTTCTACAATAACCTGAAGGATCCGAAATTTTACCTATATATACATGAAACCTGGCGAGACAGGGTTGAGGTAGAACTGGAGGGAGGCCACCTAGATATTCTAATGAGGTTCAAACTTACTTTAGAGATGTTTCAGCAGTTTTTGTAGCAGACGACAGTTGCTCTGCAACATAACTTGTCCTTTCCTTGATGTCACTGAGATACTGGTCTCCAGATAACATACCATTCTCTCCACGTAGCACTTTAATCTCTGTCTGAAATATTTATTTGTTTGTTTGCTGTGAAATCCTTAATATTCGTGGGGGACTAATTTTCACAGATTTCATGGTTGAGTCAATCCACGAAATTCAATCCTAACGAACAAGTAAAATTCTCATTCATTTTATGTTCAAAAGTTGAAATCCACGAATTCATGTCCCCACGAAATTGCCGTTTTGATCAAAACCATGAAATTCCATGCCCACGAAATTAAGTGATTTTACAGTATTTCTCTACAGTACTTCAGTTACTCAACAGTGGTCAGTTAACTTCACCAATTTTCCTGCATTTTTTTACCCGTACTGACTTATAATTCACCAGCAAATGACAACCTCCCTACATGATTAAGCAGTGCAGGACAAATCATTAATATTCATGAGACATTTATATCAGAATTGATAAAATTCAATCCCAACTATCAAATAAGACTTCCATTAACCTTATCTCTGCATGTAAAATTAAAAATCCATGCAAATGTATCTGAACTCAGCAAACAGCTTTGGTTTATACCACAAAATTTTAAATAAAATTCAAAATAGATGACTTCAGAATAATCGTCTTTAGCACATGCACAAAATTTGTTAAAGAAACACGAAACAATAGAAATAGTACTGGTTAGTTTAATTCAAATTTTAAATACAAGAACACAAATTTACACACATAAAGGAATTTTTTCCTAAGCTATCAATACTGTCTCAATAGGAAAAAAAATCATGTAAAGCAAATGAACAGCTTAAACGTTTCAATAATTGGCCTTCAAACAGAAATACTCAAACAAAAGAAAATTCTAAATTTTAAAGTAAAGAATAAGGCATCTTCAATGATCAACAAGATCTCATTTTGTTACAGCTGTATTGCGAGATTTAGTGAGATTTCAATCTATATTTTTCTGACAGTTTCAAATCTGTTTTATTTTATGGCTCAAAAATCATCAAAGGGAAACTATCGCAAAGCAAAATATGTAACTCACGTGCAGCACTTTAACCTCTTGTTTTAACTTTGTCACCGATGATTCCGCAAGCACAGCTCGTTTCTGGCAAAATTGCAACACAAATGTTATATCATGTCTTTTAAAATGGATCAATTTCTTATATTTAAAAGCAATTGTTTAAAGTAATTTTGGTATTCATGTAGTCTCAAGTCTCAAATTCAGATCCTCCTTCCTTGTATGAAATTGAAACTAATTTTCAAAGAAGCAGAGTCAAGAATAATTAAAACTAGTCTCAACTGTGCTAAAAGAAATAAGATTACGTATTGGTACAAAAATTTGACTTTGCAAAATATCAAGCATTTAAATGAGTTTCATTAAACTGTTTAATTGCATGTCTGTGACTAGTTTTATCATGCTTTTTCAAACAGTATTTCAGATATGCAATAGAGGTAGCATGTGGTTCCTGGATTCTGTACCGGAATTCAGATGTTCCCAACAAGCAACAGACAACTTCTAAACATGATTCAGAGGATGAATGACTTCAGATACTATGTCTTTTGTGAAATGTTTACGAAGAACTCATACCCCACCCAGAAATGGAACTTGCAACCTCTTGATTCATAGTTATATGATCTACAGACTGAGCTAACTGGATGGGTTTCAAGATCTTTATTTACCGTTGTTGTGGACAGATTCTGTTCCACCTGTTCCATTGCTTGTTCCATTGCTGTCGTCTCTTCTACTTCTTTCTTCTTTTGTTCAACCATCTGACGCTGAAGCTCAGAAATTCTGAAAATAGATGAGAACCATGTAATTCAGTCAGCAACATTTATCACTGGAAGTCAGCAACCTTCATCACTCAGCAATAGATAGCTCCTGTACTTCAGCTTGTTCCATATTCGTATTCATCGAAGTTCTAAATTTCAAATTTAAAGCATTCATGAATAGGGCACTGCTTCCCATTATAAATACAGGTTAGAAACCTATGACAAACATGAATTAAATAAGTAATAATCCAATTCTAGCTGAAATTAATAAATATGAGCCGTGCCATGGGAAAACCAACACAGTGGGTATGCGACCAGCATGGATCCAGACCAGCCTGCGCATCCGCGCAGTCTGGTCAGGATCCATGCTGTTCGCTAATAGTTTCTCCAATTCCAATAGGCTTTAAAAGCGGACAGCATGGAGCCTGACCAGACTGCGCAGATGCGCAGGCTGGTCTGGATCCATGCTGGTCGCATACCCACTATGCTGGTTTTCTCATGGCACGGCTCATATGTAGTTTATTACCTACCTCTTGCAAATATAATCCTTAAGATCCTTTGCAAGCATAGAATGCAACCAAGCAAAATCACACCAAACTAGTTTCGACCCAGTCTGTCAAGGAGACGTTACGAAATGTGCAACACCTCTCAAGCTACAAGCACCAGTTAGACAGAATTCTATGATACAGATACACTGAATGTACTCAAGGATTCCAAAGGACCAGAAAACATACTTCTAGTACTTACACTGTCAAAGGACATTTCAAAACAAAGTACTAAAGAAAAGGCACTAATTATATGATTAGGTTTCACATAAAACATTATGGAATTTAATTAATATCAAGAAAAGTTAAAAACATACTAAGTACCTTTCTGCATCTTGTAACTTCTTTGTTCTAAATTCTTCAAGCTGCCTTTTTAATTGCAAGTTTTCCTCATGTAACTGAAACAAACCTTCATTCGTACGAATAAAACAAGAATAACAACATCAATAAACCATTTTGATTTCTCTGCACATCATTTTCAAATTTTAGGATGAATATTCCTTATTCTAAAATATAATGTTCATTTGAGTGGCAAATTAAATATCTATTACAGAGTTGATAAAAATGAAATATAGAGATGGTACCTAAAAAATTCAAATTCATCTTTATAGTTTTTTTTCAGACTGAAATGATAGCTAAGTGCACCAATTTTCTAAATATATTCATGGTTTTCCTCTTCTCCATGTCAAAAATAGCAATATTTGATATCTAAAAAATGACTTTCTCAAAATATCTGAAGCAAAATGAACAACTCTTGTATTGACCGTTTTTCAAAGATTTTAGGACTTCCCCAATTATAGTCTATATCAAAAGCTCCAACAGCTAAATAAATTCAATAGAGTATAAGGTAAGTTAACTCTACTTTCAACATTTTGAAAGAGCCTATACTGAACTTCCTTTTGTCTTTTAATAAAGTCAAATTCCAAGACTAGCCAAGAGTCTAAAACGCTTGAAAAAAATCTGAGTGAAAGAGAATGACATGCTCTTTATTATAAGCTTACCAAAAACCATACCAAAAATGTACCTTAAAGAAGTTATTAAAGATTTTGTATTGTAAACAAACCTCTACACCATTTTACTATCAATATTTTCCACTCATGAATGCACTCAATTCAGGTGATAATTGTTGATATATTTGTAAATGAGAGGCCCCAACAAAAACCTTTTTCCAAGTTGTGTAAACAGAATAAGTTTTAAATTAATGTTGATATCTGAAATTATCCGATTACTTTGTTTTCAACAATAAATAAAACACCTTTTAGTTTGTTTAGGGTAGTTGACCTGTAACGAAAATCATCAAATAAAGTAATCTCCATATACTTTTTCAGCATTTATTCGATTTTCAAGGAAAGCAAATGATCGTGCTAGTTCCCTCCAGAGAATTTTTAAATTGAGAATTGCTTAAAATACATTACATAGAGTCATTACCTGTCAGCTACCTTAACATGTAGTAATTACAACCACTACCTTAAAACATTGTAATTATATTTGACGACAATGAATTTTTGTGTTACCAATTTAACTTTTTTTGTTATTTCTCATTGTTGGATATATACATTTTACATTTTGATATATAAATGTTGTGTAAACCAATGTATCACCATTGAGAACAATAAATGAACAACTTTGGCTAAAAGATCAAAACTTAACGTTTCTTAATGTCGTTAATTTTCTTCAAAGGAATGCATGCATTATTCTAATGTTTGCATTACTAAACTTTCTATCAGGGCCTCACTACAACTTACAAAATAACTGTCAGTGTAAATCATGAGAAAAGCATGCATATTGTATATTGAATACAAAGGGATTTAAGCAAATGTAGGTCACATTTTGTCTGCCTGATAAGTTGTTTGAAAAAGGACCTATCTGATTTTTCTTTCACTTTTGATCAATGTTTAATGTTGGCTTCAGTTTATTGATCAATTCAGAGTTGTCCCCCTTTGATTTATTTGGGTAGGTACCATCTCTATGAAATATTCTCTGTTTTTATAAACAGACAGTTGCATTCATTTAGAATTATCCTACACTGTGCTTTCTTAATTAATACCTCCTGGAACAAGGTTAAGAATTCATATTTTTTACACAAAATTACACATTATTCAAAATCAAATAATACATAATGTACATAACTATCTTCCCAATTGACTGAGCTCAATTTTTTATCAAATTCTAAAATTGCAAATTTTGTACAGATCTTTCTCTACAGAACATGGATTGTAAATACAATGAAAAATATTTACCCTCTGAAGTTCTAAGTGGTCATTTAACTGATCACTTGAAAGTCTTAAATCTCCTGGAATACTGTTTGTAACATTGTCTGAGCTTTTATTTGAGCTAACTGCAGCGTCCGATAAGAAATCTGGCAAACTATTAACTAAGCTACCCTGTTGTGGAACATTATCTTCTACGTCGGAATTCTCATCAAAATCACTTTGATCATTAGCACCAGAATTATGTTCATTGTGTCTGAGTTCCAGATTATCATTTGTTACTGAATTTGAATAGTCTGTATTTGGAAAATTTGTATCACCAATGTCGGGACCATTGTCTCTGATACCTCTCAGGGTGAAATCTGGCAGCTCCAAACCTCTTGGTGATGTTCCGATATTATCCGAGTAGTGATCCTGTACAAAGTCTGGAAGGTCCCCAGCAACGTGTAAATTTGGCATACTGTGTAAGTCACCACTGATTCTCTGAACGGAGGGCTGCTGTGAAGAACCGATCCTTTCGCTACTTTTCCCGCTAGATCCAGACAGAAACTTTTTGAAAGAAAATGGATTTTCAGATTTCCCTTTCTTCTTGTGTGATTGTTTTGGTTCTTCTAAAAAGAGATATGATTAATAAGCCTGTAATGTATATAACCTTTAGGTTGCACATGATGCAAAAACAAAAAGAATAATGATAAGTAAAACAAGAGCAGCTGCTGTCCGTAAGACAGCCAATGCTCCACTATTGGAATTGTTTTCCCAGAAGCAGAAATATTACCCTTAATGTTAAGATATCTACAGAGTTTTAATCCAGTATCTGCATTAGTTTTGGAGAAAGAAACTTGCAAAACTTTAACCAGGATTTTCTAAGTCCAAAAGGGGGTATAATTTGCCCAAAATACAAGTCAGAGTTACGGAACTTGACCCAGTAAGGTTGGTAATTGACCTAGAAAAAGAAGAAATAAGTTTCAAAGCTATATGCCTTTAAGTAATAGAAATATGTACTTGCACGCAGAACTTTAACCAGAATTTTCTAAGTCCAAAATGGGGCATAATATGGCCAAAATGCATGTCAGGATTATGGCTCTTGATGCACGTGAAATTTCAATTCAATATCTACGTTAGTTTTAGAGATAGTAACTTGTATGTAAATTTTTAACCAGGATTTTCTAAGTCCAAAAGGGGGCATAATTTGGCCTAAAAATATGTCAGAATTACTGAACTTGACCCAGTGAGGTTGGTAATTGACCTAAAAATAGAAAAAAAATAAGTTTCAAAGCTATATGCCTTTAAATGATAGCCATGTGTACTTGCATGCAAAACTTTAACCAATGTGTAATGCCGACACCAACGCCAGGGTGAGTAGAATAGCTAAACTATTCTTCGAATAGGCAAGCTAAAAACCGAGGAACTCCAAATGAAAGTATTGTTCTGTGCTGATTAATCTATTGTAAAATAAACTGTTGGTGTAAAGATTCACTAGAGTATCAAACTTTCAAATGAATGATATTTGAAATTCAGCAGAAAAAATAATTAAAACAAACTTTACGATATGAAAAGGCATAGGCACCAATTTATGTTGTTACTTAACAATAAACTAGAGCTGCTTTTGAGAAAAGCGCATGTCTCCCACAACTGCCTAATCATCTGAGTAGTAGTATGAGTCAACCATGCACCAAGACCTCAACTGCCTAATCATCTGACAAGATTAGGTCTTGGGGCACAAATGACTCACATGATTAGTAGTACATGTATATGAGTCATTTGTGCCCCAAGACCTGAGTGATTTTCAGTAATTCAAGGGCCATAATTCCAAAGTGCCTTGGCTGATTTGACTAGTTATCCAACTTGGCCAAGGAAAAAAAAATAATTCAAGCTAGACCAGAAAAAAAACTCTTAATACCAGCTTCTTTAATAGGTTGTTTCTTATATCTACAATGATCTAATATGATGAAGTTACAAAAACGCCTTACTTTTATTTTAACTTTGAATTTCAGTATATCGTATTTATTGCTCCCAAGAGACAACTAATCAAACACTCTTGCCTTATAAAATTCCATTTAATGTAACTGTATTCATGGTAAAAAGATGAAGGAATAACATTTCAAAACAAAGTCTATTTATTCAAGTGGAAAAAAAAAACACATTATCATAATCATCAATGGCATCAACTACATGTTTGCAATAAACTTCTTGAACATTGTCATTTTCAGTCACTTTTTCAAGCCACGGAAATGTCCTGAACCAGGAATCATTCCATACAGATCTGATCCGTTTTTAACGTTAGATTCAATTTCGGTTTCACTTTCAATATTTTCAATATTTGCACTAGATTCAACACGTTTGCATTTTACGCAAAGATTTTCTAATTTTAACTGCGATATAATCACATCAGAATGTCAAAATTTTGCATTGATTAATCATTTGAATATTTTTATTCCCCAAATTTCATACTTTAAATGACTGAACCATGTCAGCGTTTGAAATATATTTTGTATCGCATCTATTATGGAAACAAAGCGAGTCAATTATTAACATATTAAATTTCTAATTCTTGAACGGCTGCAAATAACTTCACAATAAAATCGAGTACGGCTAAATTAAGTCCAGTTACTGTGCAAACACTACAGGGTTTCCGCTGCTATTCGCCAATTCCTTTTTTGGCGAAAAATAAATTAAATTGGCAAAAAAAAATTTCCACAGTTAACAATTTTAAATTTGTGTAAAATAAACATCTGTTTTACTACCGGAAACAAGGTCATAGTACAATAGAAACGTGCCAACTATCACCGATCAATAATTATACACAGCGTGTCACGGATAATCTGATATTAAGCAAAACACGAAGACAATACACCGTGTCGATACCGAATTACACCTCTGGGCATAATTTAAAACTTCGCGGAGTCACGAGAGTGTTCCTCCATGCAAGAATGATTATCAGTCAATCTGATTCGCCAAATTCAGACCCGCCTACTATTACAAAAGCAAATGAAATGAAATATTTGCTGAGCGCTTCATCTAAAGCCCCACCCATTTTCTTGATACTAAAACGCAAGTTATTTTTAATATCAAGCCAATTCGCCGAAGTAATCAATAATAAAGAAAAGTCGAAGATATTAAAGATAAATTTGCGCGATCATAAAATATTACTGTTAAATAAATCTATGCGCTCGTAAATTTCAGTTGCGTTTGTAAAATTTCAGTCGAAGAATTGAGATACAAATGAACTAAAGCAGTTCGTTTGGTTCTTTTATGTGCCCAACGTATAGTATTGACGGCCCCATTCAGGGGCATCAAAATAAAGAGCTACTTGTACCTTTAGGTGGTATTTTCGCTATACATTTTATGTATGAAACATTAAAGAAATTTAGATATATATATAATGAAATTTAAGCCTTTTTGAAAAGCTTTTCCAAAGTCATAAAACAAAATAAAACACGCTGTTTTGGATAAATGACCTTATATAAATTTTGAAATAAAAAGTTAGAAATTAAAGAGCTAAATGTTCATGTTTTAGAAACATCTTAGTTGTGAAAAATGACCATTAAAGGGTTTTATAGATTTGTTTTGAAAATGGTTGAGAATTAAGATTAAAATCTATTTTTGACTCAATGTGATATTAGGATAGACTGGTTCAAGAGCAAATTGCATAGTTAAAGTATGAAATGAAAAAGAGATTGAAAAAAAAGGTATATGATTTTGAAATGACTACTTGTCTTTACATGATAAATCAATGTTAAAGTGTATGCATCTGCTTGTTGAGTTATTTGTGGAATGTAGAAAATAAATTTAAAAAACTGAACTCATTGAGTGATATTATATTAATTCTAATTTTTTCAACATTACTGATCCTCTGCCGCGCGCACCTTTTTCTTTAAAAAATTTAAGTGGCGGAAAAAAAATTGTGCCCAGTGGAAACCCTGCACTAGAGCTACTACACTTTCAGTCATCATTTAATCCAATTATCTAAATTTGTGGTGAATGCAAAAAGCTTAAGTGAGCCACGTCTTATGAAAATAAATTGCATGGTCCAGCATTATCCAGTCATAATCGGAAATCGATTGTTGGTTGTAACGATGTAGATGGTCAACCCACTTAGCACATAAATCAAAGGCACATGTTTGTCGCATGTTACGTAAACAATACTATCTAATCGACCATGCTGTTATTGGAACACAAGGATCTCTCATTGCCCGAGAGAGTAAAACAGCCACCGCAACCTCCGCCTTTGATTGACAGGCAAACTTCGGACATTTATTAATAGTTCTTTTGAGTAATCGGTAAGCTAAGCGTTCGACAATATTTTTACACGTCCCAGGGACTCAAGGTTGAAATATTTTGACACTGAATTGAGCATTTCGGAGAACCCCATGTTATGAATTACGTGTCCTGACAACAGGCCGAGTTCTTGTGGATTTTCCTAGATATCTTCTACCTATCTACTGCCTACGGGTAAATAGAATGACCGGAAAGCACCGGATAGCACCGAAACACCGGAAAGCACTCAAATTTCTTATAAAAAACATATAAGTGATGTTCTGGGCGAGTTTTCAATGGTTTAAATCGATTTATTATTGAAAAAAAGATATAATTTGATGAAATGTTGACCAATTAACTTGCTTGTATCAGGATAGTATGATAATTGACATTTCGCGAGTGCTTTCCGGTTCTGCGATCCTGTTAAATTATAAGAGATTAATAATATTTGAAGGAAATTGGAATTTATAAGAGCAGCAGAAATTCAGATAATTATTTAAAGTTTTATTATATTAATTGATTATAAGCGAATTTATCAATGTCTACATGAAAACTAAATGTCCGACGCACATGTCCATTCACTTCGTGAATATATCAACACGACCGGAAAGCAATCTTTAATCATAGCGTTGAATCTGTTTAACTTGTAATGATTGAAAAAGTAATAAAAAGTGATAAATATTTGGTCAAATTAAGTCTCATAATTACGTTCATTTGATAATATTTATTTCAATAGTGCTTTCCGGTTTTGAGAAAATAAACTTGTTAAACAGATAAAGAGAATCAAAGCATATCTGAAAACAATTTTCATATTTATTTTTGTGACAACTGTCAAAATAACATACAAACATGTACAAGCACATACGACATATAATATACATACAAACGTAAAGCAGATGACGGTCTGTAAAATTCATCGTAGTTGTTGAACTTTTATGATCACAAATTGAAGACAAGACTTACATATAAAAACATTAAAAACATTAAAAATACGATGATCCAGAATTACTAAACATTTTTTTTCTTTAACTATTTTATGATATGACATGTTTACATTTGTTTACGTTCAATATTATATGTATTTGTGTACCGAAAAGCAAATTCAAGGTTACCGGAAAGCACTTGTCACATCGTGTATTGTACATCTATAGTTAACGAGGTGCTAATTTAATCACAGCGATTGTATATTAGCGATAATTAATAGGCGTTAATCCAATCATCACGGTGGTCTTATCGGAAGAGAGGAATAAAAAATAACATGTTATATTAGTTTTATTCTTTTTCTTAAGTGTCAGTAATTCCGGATCACAATTTCTATATACAAAGTTAATGAAACAACAAATGTACTCACCGCCTAAGAGCGCCTTCAGCATCGTAATCCGTTCCACGGAATGCACAACACTTACACAGATAAACTAAATTTCTATCTGACCAAGACCTAAATTCTACATCAGTCAAATTTGTACAAGTGCGATGTAACCAATTTCTACAATTTGAACACTGTATTGTGTCATCTGAACACTCTAAAGTGCATTCAATGCACGGAAATTCTGTCATGATTTTGATTTTGATTTAGCAATGTAATAGCATAATAGATAAGCATAAATAGCAATATCGAATGGTAAAAGGAATATTTTTTTCAGTGTTTATATACTAAATGTAGATTCTACTCAAAAAATAATTGTTCTTTATTAACTATTTGTTGGTCACATATATTGTTTAATGTAAGGTGTAGGGTGTGTTTATCAAAAGGAAACCGCCGTTTGAAAATTTGTCGGAAAATTCTCATGTCATCTCTTTAAAAAAAGGTGTCTGTACTAATTATCTCAGAAAAAATAAATAAAAGAATTAAATGGATCGTACATTAAATGTTTCCTCAGTTTGGCCATATATGCTTTTGATAAACCGCTGTTAATAATATCCTTTTTCAAAATTAAAGCCAACCGGTCGGTGCAATTTCTTTTCATTTTCAATAAACAACACCATTAATCATCTTTGATTAAATTAACACCTCTGTAAGGCCGCTAAACCGTTAATCATTGATTAGATTAACACTTGTTATACTACTGCTAGATCTACTTGTTTTTATTAATTCTAGTGGTTATCGTTAATTTTATTTATCAATGTTTCTTATCAAGTACACATAATAATGAATTAATATTTCTTATAAAGTACTTATATTTATGAATTAAAAATCTTAAGTAATAATAGTTCTGATCCCGCTGACGTCGTGTGTGCTTTCCGGTGATCTCGAGTGAATATTGAGTTTATTAAGTCTGTTTCTTGCTCGTTTTTTTTTTCGTGTTTATTTCTTGTGTTTATCGTTTTTTTTTTAAATTAAAGTTTCTTATCAGGTTATCAGGTATTCTAATGATGAATTAACTGTCTAACTTTATAAATAAAGCGAGTTATTTTTTAACATTACATATCTTAAGTAATATATTGTGATGTCTTATGTGCTTTCCGGTGATCTAGAAATGTTTAATAGTCAGTCAAAGTGAGTTCATATAGGTCTGTTTTTGCTACATATAATCCAGATATTGAAAACTAAAATATAAATATAAAAACACATTTATTTTATTTTATTTTTTATTCAATTTCTACAAAAACACTTCTGTTAGTGCTTTCCGGTTTCAGATGTTATGTTTTTATGAACTGCTTTTCGACAGCTTGGGGAATATGGTTTACTCACATAGACCCAATGTAATTGCATCATTTACATATTTTTTGGCATCATTATTATATATCTTAAATATTTCTCACATTACTTTATCCAACGTTTTTTTTTTTCAATTCTGACCGAAAAGCACGTTTTTTTTTTAAACTCTGACCGAAAAGCACTACTCAAATGAACATAGTCACATCATCAATATGATCAAATATAAATCTATGTGAAACAGATTACTTAATAAATAAGTAAAACCACTTAAAAGCATGTAGAAAGATAAAATTGCAGTATATTTCAAACAGAAATATATATATTTCTTCTTTTTTCACTGACCGGAAAGCACTCGCTAATTGTCAATTATCATACTATCCTGATACAAGCAAGATAATTGGTCAACATTTCATCAAATTATATCTTTTTTTTTCAATAATAAATCGATTTAAACCATTGAAAACTCGCCCAGAACATCCCTTATATGTTTTTTATAAGAAATTTGAGTGCTTTCCGGTGTTTCGGTGCTATCCGGTGCTTTCCGGTCTTTCTATTCACCTACTGCCTACCTTCGTCAACAACAACGATTTGCTTCGGTTTATCGCGTTTACGTTGGCTACT
Organism: Mercenaria mercenaria; assembly: GCF_021730395.1. Taxonomy (NCBI): domain Eukaryota; kingdom Metazoa; phylum Mollusca; class Bivalvia; order Venerida; family Veneridae; genus Mercenaria; species Mercenaria mercenaria. Next base: position 35,245,880 of record NC_069366.1, on the reverse strand, counting down.
GACATCTGGCATGTCCAATATATCAAGGTCATCATCAGCAGATTCTTTGCCATCCCCTGTCAACTTTTTATCTTTCTTTGTTACGAAGCTTTTGAAGGAAAACGGATTATCTCTGTCCGGATTTTGTCCACCTTCCGCCATACTTCCTGTTTGTAGGAGAAGTTATTATTTCGGACTGAGTTTACCCCAAAAATGATTTATGAATTCAATTAAAAAGTCATTGGTGTTATTTTTTAATTTTTAGTATTATTTCTGTAAACTACAATCGACCTGATTATAAAAAATATATATATTAAAAGATATCTACCAACAGCTGGTCCCACATGCTCCTTACCTATAGGTCACACACCCCTATAGTATTCCGTAATGGTAAGAGAACACCAATTGTTTTCCCATAGACATAAGGCAACAGTACTAAACAAACAGTTTCAGTCTGTTTTTAGCCCCAAATCGCCACTAAACCTTGCCTCGCTCAGCAAAATAAAATTAACTCCAGATGGTAAATCAGTCCCTACTATGCCAGACATTAGGATAGGCACCAATGGTATTGAGAAACTTCTCAGCAACCTGAACTCCTATAAGGCCAGTGGTCCTGACAAAATCAAGCCTATAATACTTAAAACACTCTCTATAGAACTATCCCGTATCCTTGAGGTCATATTCCAGATCACACCACCCATGGTATTCTGTATGACCTGCAGCATGGTTTTAGGGAATAAAGATAATCTGTTACTCAGTTAGTTATGTTAGTAAATGATCTGGTCACTTCAGTCTGCAGTAAGAACCAAGTAGATCTTAAACTGCTAGACTTTAGCAAGGCTTTCGACAAGGTAAGCCATGAGAAAGCTCTTCTAAAAGGTAACACCCTAAGATGGTGGTCATGGGTCAAAAGCTTCTTAGATAATAGGATCCAGTCAGTAGTCCTAAATGGCACTACCTCTGATGCCATCCCGGTATCATCAGGTGTCCCACAGTCACTCTCCAAAATGACCTCAAACTTCTAGAAAAGTGGGAGTTGGAGTGGTATATAGAGTTCAACTCTTCCAAGTGTCAAGTTATCCACGCCACTAGAAGGAAACATTCTATCCCTACCCAGTATTACCTACATGGAGTCCGACTTGAATCAGTCAGCTCAGCTAAATACCTTGGCATGGATATCTCAAATGATCTATCGTGGGACAATCACATAAACAGGTCAACCAAGAAAGCTAACCAATCCCTGGGTTTCTGCGAAGAAACATTAAGGTCAAATCCGAACCCATTAAGACCATTGCTTACCAGACTCCAGTCCGACCCCCAGCTTGAATATGCTTCCGAGGTATGGTCGCCCCACACTCAGACTCAAATTGACCAAATTGAAAGCACCCAAAGGAGAGCCGCCCGTTTGATCAAGACCGACTATGGCCGTACTTCCAGTGTACTCCCTAAACCTTCGTCTACTGGATTTAAGGCGTATTGATTCTAAGTTATCACTCTTCTGTAAGATTCATCATCATCTGGTTGCCATCCCAGTCGAAGATTACCTGACCCCAATGACCCGCTATGTTCGCTATGGCCATTCCCTAAGTTATAGGTTAATTACTGCAACCACTTACTATGACAAGTTTTCTTATTTTCCGAGAACAGTGTACCTTTGGAACCAGCTTCCCCCCAGTGTCGCCCACATCCCTACCCTAGAGCAGTTCAATGCTGCAGTTTGCAGCATAGAACATGTCTCGCCCTAGTCATCCTGCAAACTCAATTTTAATCTTTTTTATATCACCAAATTTATTTTTAGTTTCTTCCACTCTAAATTTTTTTATAACTATATTCTTTCTCTTCTTGATTTTGACGCGCAAAACGTCGACGTTCCCGCCGCAAGGGGTTTGACGTCAACGGCAGATTGATAGATAGATAGACAGATAGATAGATAGACTTCCATTATTACATTATGGTGTGTACGGCCTTCCATAGATCGAAACATATATATCCAATCGCATTTTTTTCAATACCTATTATAGTTCCACCAAAATATCGGAAGAAAAACATATGAATAGTTATTTACTTTATTTAAGTAATTTTCGTGTGAACTGTTTACATCGTTGGCATGGCGGCAGAAATTCATCTAATAAAACTTTTTTTCAATACACATAAAATGTGGCAAAATTTGTCAACATGTATAATGAAATACTGTAAATGCAGTAAAAATATTCCATTTTGAAAAATAATCACTTCTTGGGTTTGTTTACATGTCATTGAACTGACAAAACATTACCTTACTTCTGTCCAGATATATATACACTTACCTCATTCCCAACCTCCGCGCAGGAACATTGTCAATCTACTGTACCGATAAGGGGAGGTAACACTGTGTTGGAGTTTGCCTCATTCCCAGTAAGTTCCCTGCACTTTTTTTTTTTTTGAATTGGTAGTCTCTGACTAATATTCTAAAATTGACATTCTTTAGAAAGAGCTGCCAAACATAGCTAGACCCATTTCAGAGAACAAATCCTGACCTCATTTTAAAGAATTATGGTAAAACTGATACAAAATGAAGAGAACAGAAGGGGTCATGTATCTTGTAAGAGAAATTTCTCTTGTCACATTTGCTTACTGTAAAATCACATCGAAATCATACTACTGTGACCTGGAAGTACAACTTGTACTAAAATTGACTTTCGTTTCACCAGATATAACGTCCTCTTTCATTCTTTCTACCAAAATGTCAATAATACATCCACAATGAAATTTAAACATAAACCAGCTTTAATTTAGACCTCTGTGGCCATACCAAGTGAAAAATTAATGTTCAAAATCCTGTCCGTTCCTACGCTGGTAGGCCTTTAGGTCATAGGGAGGGAACTGGGCCTACATTGTAATGTTTTGTGTTTTAGGCTTTTCCTAACAGTTAAACTTTTGATACCACCTACTCAGGGTGAAAGAACTGTCCAAGGCCAATTATAAAACAGCAAGAAATGTACCAGTTGACCATTACTTTAGGGCACTTTTTTTCTCGTTGAACTCGGTTACCCATAGTTCGACAGTGATTTTTTTCATGAAAATGCTCCACTAGAAAAACATACATATCTATCACCCAAAAATCACAATTTCAAATAATTTTAGCCAGAAGTCGTGGATTAGAATTTTAACCTATGAAATTAGATGGTTTTCAAACACATTCAACACTTGTTAGACCAATGGGAGACAACTTTACATGGAAATATACACCGCGGAATTCCTATACATTTTCAGCCAATCAGAGGCCCTGTGACTTGCTTCACCCTGACCACCAACAACTCAAAGCCGTTCTTTGGGCAAGGAGTGATATGGTGTTCCTGCTATTTGATTGTTTAACGTCTTCGCATATCTTCTAAGCCGTGACGAATTTTTCGAAATTCTCTCTTTTTTTTCTGCTGGTTCTACACGCAGCCATTCTCTCTAGAGAAAATGTGGTCATGGGCTTTATCTGCATATTTTCCATAGGGTATACACAGAAAACTATGACACAATATCGATTAATAATGCCAAGAGCGCGTATGTACCCGCAAAGGCGTGCACTAGTTTTATTATTATCCGTTAATTTCATCTGAACTGTGAAAGAACTATCTAGATATTAAGGACGTATGCTAGAATTTGGTGCGAAAATTTTCCCAATAACAGAATTTCTTCAAACTTTGGATATTGAAGGACAATCATCTAAGAAACAAAAATATGCAATAAAAATTATAGGTCACCGGTATCGAAAAAGAGTTATCTGCCCTTGAAAACGTCATTTCCCCAAAAATGACGTTTTCAAGGGCAGATAACTCTTTTTCGATACCGGTGACCTATGATTTTTATTGCATATTTTTGTTTCTTAGATGATTGTCCTTCAATATCCAAAGTTTACAGAAATTCTGTTACTGGGAAAATTTTCGCCCATCTCATATACAGGGAATTCTAGCGTACGCCTTTAAAAACATATACATCGATCCTTACGAAAGTTTGCAGAAGTGGTAATAGAAAGTGATTTTGAACAGTGATGTATAACGTTCATGCTTACTTGGACGTTTTATTACAATAATCCGGCTGGTAATTTTACTGAATCATATCTTTGGAAAGACCATTTGGAAGCATAGAACGCAATTAAGTAAAATAACAGCAGACTTGTTTGTGAGTCAATTTCAATTAGAAAGAATAGAGATAAAAACAACAACATCAATTTAAACTTTAAACTGAAATTCTTACTAAAAGAAGGAGACATAATTCATGGTGCCAGAGAGTTATGGCCCTTGTGTCATATGATGCGGGTGATGATGAGGAATAACAACTTTAAAGGCACTGACCTCCAGAATTGGCTAAAAAAATAATCTTTCTGTCAAATTAAAGTTTGGTTATATTACGAACATTAGAATATGAATTTTTGTTTCTGAAATATTTTTAAAAAATCTAAATCAAGAAAAAAATGATGACCGCGTCGGGAATCGAATCCCGGACCGCCGCCCCTTACAGAAGAAAAAGGCCTGCTGCGTACTCTTGCTGTGTACATACAGCGTATATGATGCGTACATGATGTGTACTGAAATCAAGGGCTTTAAATAGTACGCAGGATATACACCGCACATACACCGATAGTACGTTTGTAGTACACTTTTGACATGCAAATGAGCTCTGCCGCGTACTACTTGCTGCGTACATGCTGTGGACTACATAGTACACAGGATGTACGCTGGAGGAATTTAGTATGCGGGAAATAGTACGCAGCATGTACGCGGCACATACATTTTTCACATGCAAATGAGCCTGCGGTGTACTACCCCTGCGGCATACATGCTGTGTACTCCTGCGGCGTACATGCTGTGTACTCCTGCGGCGTACATTCTGTGTACTCCTGGCCCGAGTCCTGCGGCGTACATGCTGTGTACTCCTGCTGCATACATGCTGTGTACTCTTGTGGCGAAACTGCTGTGATAGTGTAAATTCCTTACCCCACCAACTTTCTTATGCAAATGCTGATCATTTGGACAGAAAAAAACAGAAAAAAGATAAGTGACATGCATCAATAAGTATTTACCCTTACCAAAATAATGTAGATTGATGTTATCAAATCAATTAGTATGCTTTTCTTCATCCACTTTTCAATGAAATAAATCAATTTTTGTAGCATGTAATTTGGTAAACATCTGAAGAAAATGGCGTAACTGCATCAAGGGGAAACAACTTTAATGCAACTAAATATAAGTGTTATAAATTTCGAAGTATCTGCGGTGTACATGCAGTGTACTATTTTCTTGTACAAGTCCCTCCTGCGTACATGCAGTGTACTCCTTAAATTTTCAGAGTCTGTGCTGCGTACTTGAAGTGTACTAGTGACCTCCTGCGTACATGCTGTGTACTCGTCGAAATAGTACGTGGCATGTATGCGGCATGCGGTGTATGTAAAATGTACTCCTCTGGCGTACTACTGTGTTCGCGGCATATACACAGCAAATACGCAGCATGTACGCCACAGAGGCTTGCTTCTGTAAGGGGCGGCAATAAAGACATTTTCCCGTCGTCGCAACCAATAGCGCTATATATGGTGAAGTATTGAATTATAACTTCAAAATGTAGATATTTATAATCGAGACAGTTTACCTGCAGTAAATTTAAAGCGTTACAAACGCTTTTCGATTTTCATCGTTAAAAGTAGTAAAATCAGTAAGTTCTCATAGTTTGTCAGTAATTAAGTTTTAAAGCCTTCTTAAGAAAGACAGCATTTATTTCCAGATATCTGAAAAAAAAAATTTTGTTGTCGAACGATCTGGAGGCCAGTCCCTTTAAGTTTGAAGCAAATCCATTGAGTAATAAAAAAAAAGAGAAAGGCGTTTTTCCCTAAAGTGTGGACGCGGACACCCGTCGAGTAAGACTGCTCTCCTTATACTTTATATAGTCGAACTTAAATAGAAAATATTCACTTTCATCTAATATCGATTCTTTTATATTGCACTATCTCTTCGTTCAATGTACGATAAACGTTATGTGCTATTTCTTATTTGCCTTCAAATGATATGAAACACCGACACTCAAAACAAGAGGGCAATGATGGTCCTGGATCGTTCGTCTGAGTGACACAGCTTCCTTAACTGAACAGTTTTACAAGACGGTAATGCAAAGAAAATATCTGTAACACGGCAAGTGTAATTAAGTTTCCATAAAAAAAAACACTGGCGCGTGTATGTGAGGGTTGGTGGGATATGCTTCAAGGAATGATAACATATGATACTAAGAGAAATATCAAATACTAGTAAAAAGAATAAAAGTTCAAGTGTGGAGGGAGAGGGTGGGGGAGAGAGGGGGGACCTGGTGGAATGTGGAAGAGGGTTAACCATGGACCGTTTGTGTGAAAATATTTAAGTTTACCGTAAAGCTACAATGGGAAAACTAACCCCGCCCTCTGGGGGCTAGGTTTAAGGAGAATGAATGGTTTGAAGGAATGGAGTTTGGTAAGGGTCACCAAAGGAACATTTCTGTGAAATTATTTCAAAAATATGCCAGGGGTTTGTGAGAAGATGAATATTTTTGAAATCTTTTCTTTTGGTTCCTATGGCAACCAGAGTTCTGCACGGATGAGTAGGGTAGCTGTTCTTCTGTAATAGTTTCCGAGAAGATTTTTATTTTTTTCCCCTTTCAGTTGCCATTGCAACCAGAATTGAGCATGGGTGATCTAAATTCGTCGAAAGAATCTGAAAGAACCACATCCAAAGAACATTTCTGTCAGGCTTGGTTGAATTTAGCGTAGTGGTTTAGAAGAAGATTGTGGACAAAGGACGGACAGACAAATGACATCCAATAATCTTATATATAGAAGTTCACCATGAAAACTTTTAGCTTAGGTGAACTTTAAATTGTTTAGCCATTAATTCAATTCGAAAAGCTGTTAGCGCACTTTTAAAGGCATTACACTTCGAAAAATTTCATTTATTTGTTCTTTGATATATTCTAAACTTACTTATTTGCAATACCTATCTCAAATCATTAATTTTAAAAGCTTGATAGAGCATTGACAATATGGATAATTCCTTTAACAAGAAACTGTTTCAATATGCCTACAGATTTTGCGATTTTGAGAAATGTGTACCCTTTTGCCCCATACGTTAACGTTTATGTATATTACCGCAAATTTATATGGTCTTTGTTACGTAACATCTGGGTTTTTGAAATAATGCAGAAAATCTACATACTTCTTGCATTTTTACCAATATCTAACTTTTATTTTCACCAACTTTATCATTTTTCAGTGTCATATATACATTCCATGCCAAACTTGATGGAAATGGACATAATGAAAAATTTCATCCAAACTGTGGGTAAGTAAACATAAAATTAACAGCACAGTCAAACTTATTATTCAGAAACCTTCACTACAAGGTTAAAGCTACTCGTTCACACTTTCGACGAAACAAAGTGTACATGCTTTTAACATTGAGAAATAAAAAACATGCGAACATCGGTTTTGAATATATTTATGTAATATCCTAAATGCATTCCTGATTAATTAAACGCTTTACATAATTTCAAAACATTTATTTTCAATAATTTACATAATCACTTTCTGAAATTGTATAGGGAAATACCATGGGTCATTTTTAAAAATAACATGTTGAGTGGCTTTATAGAAGAAGAAGAAGAAGAAGAAAAATCGTTTATTAAAGTGATATGTGATATATACAATATAGCAAAACGTATAAATAACAAAAAAAGAATCATCCAGCCCCATGGACCTATAAGTCTCTATTAAAATATAATGGTAATAATACAGTGTGAATTTAAATGAACTATCACGTAAACATATATCTGAAAAACTTCACTAAGATTATTTAGTGGTAAGTCATACATTAAAACCCTGCGAGATCATTTATACATTTAGATAAATAGATTTACGTTTATGCAAGTATGCATGAACAAGATATTTTGCAAACTTTCTTACATGGTGTTTTATCAGAAAATTTTGTATAAACCGTTAACCGTTGTTAAAAAGGCAGTAAATGTTTGGCAACAGATGTTTATTCTTTGACTGGATAAACTGCAGTGCATTTGTTTTTCATGAGTTATAACCGGTACCATTTATAAACTATATACTAAAGCAGCTCTATGGAGTCGAATAGTTTATAAGAACTATGAACTCTGATTGGAATAAATCTGATTTTTAACATATGAGCCGTGCCATGAGAAAATCAACATAGTGGGTTTGCGACCAGCATGGATCCAGACCAGCCTGCGCATCCGAGCAGTCTGGTCAGGATCCATGCTGTTCGCTTTCAGAGCCTATTGCAATTAGAGAAACTGTTAGCGAACAGCATGGATCCTGACCAGACTGCGCGGATGCGCAGGCTGGTCTGGATCAATGCTGTTCGCAAAGCCACTATGTTGGTTTTCCCATGGCGCGGCTCAATATTATACTTTCGTGAAACATATCCATCCTAATTCGCACTTTGTCCTCAGTAGTCTGGAATATTTAACGCAACTGTACGGGTTATGCAATATTGTCGTATATTTCTTTTTCATGAGGAAAACGTTCCCATAGTCTCGGATTGTTTTAACTGGAATATATCAATAAATTAGTAAAATCAGTCGTTTGTCCTGTTGTAACTGGGCGGAGCTTGTATAATATACTGACGCAGGCGTACTGCCTTAATTTCATGAAAAAAAATCCTGAAGCAGATTTTTCTAAAAAAAGAAGGGCAGCAAAGTTTTGAAAATTCTTACGATTTTACCAGTTTTGTTCGGATTCGACGTGATTCATCTACCTATAGGAAGAAATAATGACGGACTATCAACACCCAGATTCGAAAGCTTTTCAGTTCCTCAGGGACATGGCAAATCAGCTAAGAATTGATACTATCAATGCTACCCAGGCCAGTAATTCAGGGTAAGTGGCATATAATACTTTTTTTGCATGATTAATAGAGTGTTGGGACTAAAGCTCATCGATGAGTATCTCACATATTCATATAGTTTAGGGGGAAGTATTTTTACACTCCCTACTGGGGTGTAAGTTTTACTTTCCTGCGAAGATAATTAAAAGCGCACTGGCTCCGTAAAATGGGTGTAACACTTGCAGATTTATTAGTAAAATACAATTTCAGAAGTTCGATTTATAAATGAAATAGAGAAGATATCTATGTATAAAACAACTTCATGACTGCTTTGCATTAAAGAATCAATGGTATTGCAAAGTATGTTTATTTTTCTGACGTTTTATCGTCTGTAGCAAAATAAAAAAAAAATACATGATTTGTGAATCGCCGAGATCTAAAATACTCTAACGCTAGAATAACGTTCAACAAGAGGCATCTTCAATAAGATTTGTGAATTCAAACATAGAACGAAACAAAGCAACATAATAGCAGACTTGGTTTGACTGGGTGTGTTTATAAGGGACCTACCCATCTCTCTCCCTAGCATCGGCTAAAAAGCGGAATTCTATTGCAATATAGAATTAAAAGTTCTCCATGAACCCAAAGGACAAGAAAATATAACAACACTGAGATCAAAACATAGAACTTTGTAGTTTCAAGGCAGCGACTATGCTGAATATCAAGACGCTAAGTCTGGAGGTACGGTCACCGGGCATTTGGCCTAACCTATAAGCTGACACTTACCTTAATAAGAGATATTTTTAGATATGTTTGATAAAAAAAAGTACTTGAAACATTAACAGAATGCATGACGTTAATATACTGCGACCGGCACTGAGTAGCCTGGATGTTAACTATGTTTATACACTACCTAGACAGCTTTCTAAATTTTTTCGTCCTAATGTAACACTTAAATATAACATTTGCGACATTGTCAATAGGGTATGTATTATTATATATCTGTCTATGCAAGAAATTAATGGATTTTAATGTCACAAGTTGTGTGCAATTCTTGTAAATGCATTTTTATAACATTTTTTCCGTCCACCCCATATTATCCCTTGATTTAGTAGCAACATTCATATTCTTTGAATAGCTTGCAACTTTACCACATGTCTCAAAGGAGGTGTTACCAAGGATTTAGACATATATACACTTCCCAGAACTCTTCTCGGGGCCATGTCGAACCTTTTGATGGATGAAAACAACTTTCCCCTTCAATGAAACATTAGCATTCCGCACATATTATGTAAAACTAAATCTGTAAGTTGATAATGTAAATCATGGGAGGAAAGAGATGTACTGTGGTAATAACCTAGTCGAAAGAGATAGTATCAAAAATCATCTACTTGAATACCTACGGGTTGAATTTTAACCGAGTCAAATGATATATTAAATTAAATGTGGTTATATTTTGTATCGGTTTTTATGCAGTTTCTATGATTTGCTACTTTCCTTGTATTATTGCGCAGCTGCTCTCCAATACTAGTTTACATATCAAAGCTTTAGCAACATTTTCTAGGTTTTGATAAACTTAAAGCCAGAGTTATGAGCCTTGTCAAATGAGGTCATCCCACGATGCCGAAGACGTGTGGAGTCCCTTACAGAAGCAAGCCTCTGTGGCGTACATGCTGCGTATTTGCTGTGTATATGCCGCGAACACAGTAGTACGCCAGAGGAGTACATTTTACATACACCGCATGCCGCGTACATGCCGCGTACTATTTCGACGAGTACACAGCATGTACGCAGGAGGTCAGTAGTACACTTCAAGTACGCAGCACAGACTCTGAAAATTTAAGGAGTACACTGCATGTACGCAGGAGGGACTTGTACAAGAAAATAGTACACTGCATGTACACCGCAGATACTTTGAAATTTATAACACTTATATTTAGTTGCATTAAAGTTGTTTCCCCTTGATGCAGTAACACCATTTTCTTCAGATATTTACCAAATTACATGCTACAAAAATTGATTTATTTCATTGAAAAGTGGATGAAGAAAAGCATACTAATTTATTTGATAACATCAATCTACATTATTTTGGTATGGGTAAATACTTATTGATGCATGTCACTTATCTTTTTTCTGTTTTTTTCTGTCCAAATGATCAGCATTTGCATAAGAAAGTTGGTGGGGTAAGGAATTTACATTATCACAGCAGTTTCGCCACAAGAGTACACAACATGTATGCAGCAGGAGTACACAGCATGTACGCCGCAGGACTCGGGCCAGGAGTACACAGAATGTACGCCGCAGGAGTACACAGCATGTACGCCACAGGGTTAGTACACCGCAGGCTCATTTGCATGTGAAAAGTGTATGTGCCGCGTACATGCTGTGTACTATTTCCCGCATACTAAATTCCTCTAGCGTACATCCTGTGTACTATGTAGTCCACAGCATGTACGCAGCAAGTAGTACGCGGCAGAGCTCATTTGCATGTCAAAAGTGTACTACAAACGTACTATCGGTGTATGTGCGGTGTATATCCTGCGTACTATTTAAAGCCCTTGATTTCAGTACACATCATGTACGCATCATATACGCTGTATGTACACAGCAAGAGTACGCAGCAGGCCTTTTTCTTCTGTAAGGGGTGTCTGAAATCATTTGGTCAAGTAATTCCTCAGAAACATGCTTACGTGCAAAAATTTTAGCAACATTTCTATGTAAAAGGGGCTTAATTTTGACAAAAAGGCTAGAGTTATGTAACTTGTCCGATGAGATCAACTCATGATGTCAAAGACGTGCGGAGAATCTGAAAACGCTTGGTCAAGTAATTCCGGAGAAATATGTTTACATGAACATCTGTCACAAAAATAAAAGCTAGATCTAGAGTGATATAACTTGCCCTCTGATGTCATCTCATATGATATGAAAGACATATGTGAAGTTAAAAAAGCAGTTGGCCTAGTTGTTTCTGAGAACCTGCTTACATGCAAAACTTTGACCTGAAATTCTAAGTTAAAAAGGGGCATAACTGTAACAAAATAAAAGCTAGTGTTATATAACTTGTCCTGGGAGGTCATCTCATGATGCAAAAGATATGTTTGAAGTTTGAAAGCATATGGTCCAGTAGATTCTGAGAAGCCTGCTAACATGAAAAATTTTAACCTGTGTGACGCTGACGCCTACGAAAGGGTGATTACTAAAGCTCTACCATTTGCAAATAGTCGAGCAAATTTAATGCAAAATCTCATCACAGTCCTGAAGAAATCCCCTAAGGTTGTTAACTTAATGTCTCGTATAGTGTAACTTCTTGCTGATGTTTGTAGCTTTTTTTTTACATTCATTATACATTTTCAATGGAAAGAAAAGGGCGTTAATTTTCGTATAAACAACACTGGTGTAATAATATCAAGGTATATGTCCTTTCTGCGAGATTGCAGTGGTAATCAGACATCATTCACAAAAAAATAAAATAAAAATAAAAAATAATAAAAAAAAAACATGTGTTTGAAAAAGTCTTTCTTGAAAACTGATTTGATTGGACGCAAAAATTTCAAAAAGAACATTAAATTTTGATTAAAGCTCTACTGACATAACTAATTTTTCCGACCGTTAAGATCAAAACTGAATCGGCACGACTGCATGATTTTTCACTGGATTAAAAAAATTAAAAAAAAAAAACACCAAATGAAACAACTTTAAATAAAAACCAGGAACGTTGGTGGGTATTTTCACAGGGACGGGTCCAGTGTATATTTTTTGTTTAATATAAAAAGATCCCTTTTTTTCACACAAATATACTTTTTATATGTGTTAGTCAAATGAAAAAAAAAATCGATGAGCAAAAATCCGGTCACAGTATCATATAATTCAATGTATATGATACTGTGACCAGATTTTTTGTCATCATTTTTTTTTTCATTTGACTAACATATAAAAAGTATATTTGTGTGAAAAAGGTGAGTTTTTTATATTAAACAAAAAAATCACTGGACCTGTGCCTGTGGGTTTTTTTGGCTGGTACATAATTTGTCGAATACATAATTGTGATTTGATTTTCTGATTGTCCCGGAAAGCAAACCACTGGTTTTTGTAGCACGATACCGTAAAAATGTCAATATAAAATACGGGTAGACTAGTAAGACTGGCCGGGACATCCTGCAAATCAGCAGGAAAGTACTTTAATAGATATGAAAATCACCAGTGCGCACAGTTACGCCCCCTTGATATAGTAACTCCACTTGTAAAAGAAATCGCCTCGTATATTTTGGCCGGTTGATATATTGGCGTAACCGCTGTTTCTATGATCAAAAGCGCCGACATCTCGATTTGTTAATGAAATTATGAAAATAATCGATAATGTTCACCCGTGCTTAATTGAGTGGTCGCTGTAATCTATAGGGTGTCAAATTATCAACTGCGGTCACACGTTGGTCCTGTTTTATTATTATACTGGACATCACTATTCTCGCGGTATCACTAATCTCGCGGTATTGAAGTTACATTGTGAAGCATTTGTACATTTGTTTTGCTTTGGAGTTCTGACTTTCTTTCGACTTACTCACGAAGATTTTGCAAGCTTTGAAACAGCAAAAATTGTTCCCTATTCAACGAAAGAAACTGATTTCAGAATTTATTACAACATCACTGAAAATTGTTAATTGCCGCGAAAATACAGATGTGCAGTATAATCACAGGCATCAGTATCGGACCTGGGACAAAAATATGTTTGTTTTCATCCTAAATGAGTTCAAAATGAAAAATATGTAGTGAAATATGAGCCCCCTTAAAAAGATACATAATTATGTCTACTGTAGATAGTACAGTGTATTTCTTTATATATTTTTCATTTTGAACTAATATTTTGAACTAATAACAGGCACCAGTATCAGGACAAAAAATATGACATTGTTTTCATCCCGATACTGGTGCCTGTGTTATTAATGGTATCATTAAAAGATTATAATTAAAGTTCACAGAACACCCTATATTCCATCATGGCTGGACCACATTGTAAAAGTTCAAGTTTCCACTTGCTAGATCTGTGTTTATCTTACATATCCACCATTTGTAACGCAAAACTTTTCATAAAAATTAACTGGTTAAGTAGTGATCAAAATATGCCACCATAAGTTTTAGATATAGAATTAAGGTCCTAAATCTTCAAATTATAAAGGTTTATTAATATGAACATACGTTTTCAGCTTGACTTTTCAAGAACAAGTACCTGCCTGGGCCATGTGTCAGCGATGATGTTGCTTTCTTGGGCAATCTTCTCAATTTCACTATATTTTAAAAGCAACTCGTGTATCTAGGTGCATATGAGCGTCAGTTTTGGTAAGGGGCATATATACTGGGGCTTAGACCAGCCCTGCCTTGATCCACAGTCATGTTTTTTTTTCTTGTTTTGGCTTTTTTAAGATAATTTTTAAAAGAACTCGTGCTCTAATGTTCACAATAAGCTCAAACTACAATTTTAAAAGAAGGTCATACAATTTTAGGGCAAATATGGAGGTCAGTGCCTTTGAAGGTGTTGAACTTTCCAGAAGTGTGGCCCCTTCATGCAATTCCTTTCCGGAATTCAATACATATATGAGTGAATTGGTAGAATGATACAAATGTTTTAAATGCTGCTTAATTTTCATGTAAAACTTCTCTATATTTCTATGATTTGATGTTCAAAATTTTTTTTCCAAAACGTGGGCCGTACACTTAAAGCAAATGCGTCTGTGGTTGCTGTTGAACACTGCACCAGTATAGGCTTTGAAGGCATAAATACTAAATAGGTGGCATTGTTATGGCTGAGATGTTAAAACATTTCCGAATGTGTATGGTAGAGGAGTAGCCTTACTCATTTGACTTAGTTGGACAGCAACAGTCAAAAGTTATCACACTGTTCCTAAAAATCATATTATTTGGACTAGGTTACAAGATGGGAAGAATGATCTACTTTGTAAGCAGTGTTCAAGGAAGTGGTTGTCTTGTAGGTCAGATCTCTGACTAGGCCAAGCATAGTATTACCTGCATTGTAATCAGTCAGTTGGTAGTAGATCCGGTATAGTATGAGGATTTTACGCTGTTGTCTCTGTGCAGCCTAAGTCTTGCAGTGTAGTAGTGACACTACTAGCCATTGTTGTCAAAAAGCCGGTCAATATGGGTATTGACCGGGCCAGTGTAACATTAAATATTGACCCCGTTGAAAGTTGACCCCACTGATCAAAATTTAATGTTGAAATGTTGGTGGTGTCGATTCTCAACGTTGAAAAAGGACCTTTTGATCAAAATTCAATGTTGAAATGTTGACGGGGTCAATTCTCAACATTGAAAAAGGACCTTTTGATCTAAATTCAATGTTGAAATGTTGACGGGGTCAATTCTCAATGTTGAAAAAGGATCCATGGGGTCTAATTTCAATGGGGTCAGTATTTAATTGTTGCACCGGCAGTCAGTACTGGTTAAAACCAGTCAATACTGGTCAATTCAGTACTATGGTCACTTTCAGGTAATCAGTACTAGTATAATTCAACACTTAGATTCACAGATTAGCACAGGCTGTAATGATAATATAAAAATGATAAAGCAATTTGAATAATATAAAATTTTGTTCATTGAAGAGTAACTATAGTGGTCAATACTGGTTGATTCAGTTTTGGTCCTTGCCAATGCTTCCTGGTCAGGCTCCATTTTGGACAATACTTAGACTTGTCAATACTACATTATTCAATGCTTTTATCTTCTTGCAGTAGCCTTTATTTTAAATTAATTAAAGGTTTTATTACTATAAATTACACTCATTGAAATGGACAATACTGGTCATTTTGGTCCAGTGCAGTATACTCAGAAGAGTACATGTAGTAGTCAATACTGGCTGATTGAATACTTTAACTGCTATTTGTTAAAATGCGCATGGAGTTCCTCCCAGCTTAAGTCTTGCAGCAATTAGTAATGACACTACTTAAGTACTAGCAAAATAGAATTTCACTGAGTAGTTTCAGCTATAGATATCATAAGTCAGGAATAAGATCTTTGAAAGGAACTGTATTTCCTTTTGAAAAAATTATTCTTAAGTGACAATATTCTTTAAAACATTCAATTTTGATTGATAGACTGCTTCTTTTTAAAGCACAATTTAATTATCAAACAGCATGTTCTTTAGCAGCTTTGAAGACCGGAAAGTGTATTATACATACTTTGCCATTCTCCATCTGTTATTCCGTCCAGTATTTAAAACGTGTAGGGAATTCAGGTTGCTGCTTTTGTCGAGAAAAGTAGTTTAGATATATGTTTTCCTTAAAGTATAGTAGTATTGAGGTAGGTTTAACTAGAGCTATCACTAAAGGTGATGAATGTACCCCCCGCATGCACTGACACAGTACATTGAATTTGACACACACAAGACTGCATAATTATGTGGGCTGTATGTATACAGTATAGTAACAAAAAACAAAGTCCCATAACTATGCAGAATATTTATCTAAAAGAATGTAACATGCACCATGCACAACTAGGGTTGGTACTGATCACTTGTGTGAAGTTTCATTAAATTGTGTGCAAGGGTTTGGTAGATTAGGCACGCACAAGATTGCATATGCAGGCTGTATGTACATAGTATGTTAACAAGAAACAAAGTCCCATAACTCTGCAATTTTTGTCGCTGAAAGAACCTAACATGCCCCATGCACAACTACTGTTGTTACTGATCAGTTGTGTGAAGTTTCATTAAATTGTGTCAAGGGGATGAGGAGAGATGGTGCGCACAAGATTGTGTCTATGTATATAGTATAGTAACAAAAAAACAAAGTCCCATAACTCTGCAAATTTTTTTTCTAATAGAACCTAACATGCCCCATGCACAACTACTGTTGCTACTGATCACTTGTGTGAAGTTTCATTAAATTGTGTCAAGGGGATGAGGAGAGATGGTGCGCACAAGATTGTATCTATGTATATAGTATAGTAACAAAAAACAAAGTCCCATAACTCTGCAAATGTTTTTTCTTAAAGAACCTAACATGCCCCATGCACAACTACTGTTGGTACTGATCACTTGTGTGAAGTTTCATTAAATTCTGTCAAGGGGATAAGGAGAGATGGTGCGCACAAGATTGCGTCTATGGACAGACGGACAGACAGACAGACAGACAGACAACCTGAAACCAGTATACCCCCCCTTACAACTTTGTTGTCGGGGGGTACAAAAATTGCCATGGAAGAAGCTGATTTGTTTTTTGTGGGGTTAGTGCTGTTTTTAAACAATATTTCAATTATATAATGGCTGACAGTTAATCCAACCAGTGTTTCTAGATTCTGTACCAGTATTAAGCTGTTCTCGGCAAGTAAATGCCAACTTCCCCAACATGAATTGGAGGTGGAGGATGAATTATTACAATTGCAGTGTCACAGAGTATGTATGCCTTGCAGGGGATGGAACTCATGAACTGCTTGATAAACTGAAATTGTATTTGGCTTTCATAGTCTAAAACCTCCCAAATTTTATGCATATTTTATTTCAGACATGTGACATCATGTATGTCTGCAGCAGAGATTATGTCTGTGCTGTTCTTTCATACGATGCGCTATGACTTGCAATTCCCGAGAGACCCAAGAAGTGATCGATTTGTCCTTTCAAAGGTATTTTGTCTTAACATTTTCTGATATTTGATTTTTATGTAACTTAAAATGGAAAATTGCCATTGGTTGTAAACATTTGAAGTAGTAGCTGAAGAGTTTGGAATTTATTTAATGCTTTACTTAAAATATTACATCTGTCTGTCTATTATAATAAAAATGTATTTATTTAATGAAACTACTGTTTGTTTGTTCTGTTTGTGATTATGTGATACTGTAAATTTTAAGAACAAGTTCTTTTGGCTTATTTTAGGTTTTATTTCAAATTTCGTATTTTCATATTGTTATTAATCCCCCGCCACGATTAAAAATTTTCATGAAAATTAGGTCGAACGGTCACCTCATCAAGATGATGTGCCAAACTCATGAGTCGGCCATGTCGGCTCAAAGTCAAGGTCACAGCTCGAAGGTCAAAGGTTTGAGCCTTCCACTTTGTGTCCGCTCTGTATCTCCTAAATTCATGAAACTTTGGTCAAATGATCACCTCATCAAGACGATGTGCAGAACTCATGAGTCAGCCATGTCAGCTCAAGGTCAAGGTCACAACTCAAGGTCAAAGGTTTGAGCCTTCCATTTTGTGTCCACTCTGTATCTCCTAAACCCCTTGAAGGATTTTCAAATTCATTGATGTCGTCATACATGGACTGTAAAAATACTTAACATTGAACGTCAATGCTTCCACCCAATACCATTACCCCTTTCACTATTCATAACAGTGGTAGGGGATAAAGCTGTCTTTTAGACTGCCTTGTTATCATAAAAACACTTGTTAATGTGTGAATTACGATATTATTGTAACCAAAGTGAAAAAGTGAAATGCAAAAATCATATGCCATCTATACTGATGGATGTGTAAAAAAACCTATTCCTATAAATCATAAATGTTTTAAAATACAGATAAAAATGTCATTTTTACACTTAATGCGAAATCAATGGTACAGTTTGCTGCAGGCGGTATTAATCTTGCTTAATTTTTTTTTTTTTTGTTATCACTAATATATCTTTTTTCTTTTTTTTAAATGTAATTTATCATTTTTATTGGTATTTTTTACATAAATAAAAATATTATACAGGTTTTTTAATTTTACATCTATTTCTGTAAAGTTGAACCAAGTGCAGTCAGTATCTCAATTTTATAAATTAACAGTAAAATATTGAAATAGCTTGCAGAGTAGAAAAAAAGAATGCAAGATGTCAGAGAATGGTAGTAAAAGGGTATTGGGGTTTATGTGAATTTTCCAGGCTGTACGTGTGTTGTGAGTGCAATTTTAGACCAGTATATGTTTTTCCTGTTGAACATAAATTTCGCTCCAGTTGACATTATGTGTAGTTTATAGTTTATTCTCAGTTCCCACCCCAGCCCCACCCCCTAAGACCCCTCTGCTACTACCCTGGTAAAAAACTGCACAAGCTTGTTTATACCATATAGTTACATGAAATAATAAAGTTCTGCACTTTTTAATACTCGGGTATATAGGATATGATTTTTTTCTCACAGAACTGTGAGTGCCTATGGTTTGTGCTATGGTGCTTTCAGTTTGTTTTTGTTGTATTTCTGATATGAAATACCTTTTATATCATACTGTTTTGTAGGGGCATGCAGCACCTATTTTATATGCAGCATGGGCTGAAGCAGGTCTGTTCGATGTCAAAGAACTGCTGAACCTGAGGAAAGTGGACTCTGATCTTGAAGGTCATCCAACTCCTGTAAGTGGTTTATATTAAATGGCTTTAGTTAAACAAACATTGAACTTAAAAAGTGTTTAGGCAAGATATGTCATACTGTAAAATCATTTAATTTCGTGGGCATGAAATTTAGTGGTTTTGGTCAAAACGGCAATTTCTTGGGGATATGAATTCGTGGATTTCAACTTTCGAACATAAAATGAATGGGAATTTTACTTGTTCGTTGGGATTAAATTTCGTGGATTGACTTAACCACGAAATCCATGAAAATTAGTCCCCCGCAGATATTAATGATTTCACAGTATATAACACAAGCCCCAGATTGGCAGTAAGTTAAGAAATCTACATATAAGATGTCAGAAAGTGATTACGTAGAAACCAGCTCAGATGTCCGAAGTTCTTGGCATGCAGAAACTTCCTCAGGGAATAGAGAACTTCATAGGATAATTCCTTTTAGTCATTTGGCTACCGCCTTTCGTTTTCCAGTCAGTAGATGAGGGGTCAAGGTCACGGTTTCATTAAATTGAAAACTGAGGCTTTAAAACCTTTAATAGGCCTATCGCTGTCAAACCTCAGAGGATGAGTGCTTATGGTCAGTAGGGGATCTCTTCTGTTTTGTGGTTAGTAGAACAGATGTTTCAAGGTCATAGTTAATTTGAGACTTAAAACTGTCCCGGATCAATAACTGGAGTACTTGGACCTACCGGACAATTGTTATGGTCAGTTAATGGCCATTATTGCTGTGGGTGTCGACGGTCAAGGCCATTGTGACTTTACAAAACTGTAAATGGTTTCCAATCAATAATAAAGGATTAAGACCTACTGCTGTGAGATTTCATAAAATGATGGTCATGACCCCTTTCATATGAGAGGGTTAGAAGGTCACAGGACATGGTAATGATGCCAAATTGAGACTGCTTTCACGTCAATAACTGGAGCACTGTTTGAGCTGTGGCTGTCAAAGTTAATAGGATCATTGCTTGAGGTCAGTTTCAGCTTCCTAAGTAATTGAATGTACTTTGTAATTGTGTCATTTGTCAGTTATAAGTAATTGTAATTTAATTAATTTCAGTGCTGTTTTGGGGTGTAATTGACAATTACATTTCAATTACATTCCAATTACATGGCACATGCTTTAATTCAGTTTGTTGAACAAGTAGTTTATAAGTTTATTACCAGTGACACTTCCCTTATACATGCTAATTTGCATTTCATAGCTGTGAAAAATGTCAATAGAATATTATGGTCAGTGTTAATCCCTTGGACACAGCCTAATTGTTTTATTACAAACAACTGGTAAATTTGATAATGTTTGTCTTTATGTTTTTGAAGAAAATGATCAAATCTGATATGAAATTGTTATCTGCATCATTATTATTTCATTTTTATCTAAGCAAAAATTGAAAAGCTTAGCATTCAGTTTAATCATTTTTTTTTATCTATGATTAAATTTGTCAAATTACATGATACAAACAACATAGCATTAATTTTGACATCACAGTTCTAGCAAGATAAAAAAATATAATTATTATTGTAGATATTGTAAGTATTATCATATGAATTTCAGAGAAATTCAGACCTCACAGAAATACCTGGTAACATGCATCTTTCCTAACCAAAGTTTGCTTGTATTAAATATTGATTAAGGGCTGAATATTACCTTCTTTTGCAATATCAAGGACTGAGTCATGTTGTCCCGCAAACACACATTTTACTTTCAGCATAAATTCAATTTTGAAATACCTGAAATCAGTTTATGGGTGTATTATCCTGTATATGTAGTACAAAGTAAAGACGTTAGGTTGTTACCACATTTGGTATTGTAATCGAATGTAATTAATTACAATTTGCAATGTAATTTAATTAATTACATTGCTAAATTTCATGTAATTGTAATGTGATGGAATATTTCACAATGTAATTGTAATGCAATTAATTACATTTTAAAGTAATTGACCCCAGGTCTTCTTGTAAATTTATTTGATGTGCTCATAGTACCCAGTGTAGTGCATGTAGTACCCATTGTAGTGCTCAGTACCCAGTGCAGTGCTTTTAGTACTGATTGCAGTGCCCATAGTTACCAGTCTTAGGTGTCTTAGTTATGATTTTAGTAATCATAGTACCTAGTGTAGCACTAATAATACCCATTGTATTGCTCTCAGAACACAGTGTAATGTTCACTATACCCAGTGTAGTGCACTTAGTACTCAGTGTAGTGCTCTAAGTACCCAGTGAGAGTAGTACTTTCAGGACCAAGTGTAGTGTTCATTGTACCCAGTGTAATGCTCTTAGTATCTGCGGTAGTGCTCTTAGTACCCAGTGTAGTACTCATAGTACCCACTGTAGTGCTGATTATACACAATGAAGTGCTGGTAGTACACATTGAAGTGCTCTTAGTACACAGTGCTCTAAGTACCTTTGTAAAGCTAATGGTACCTATTGTAGTGCTCATAGTTTCCGTTGTAGTGCTCAAAGTAGACTTGTACTGCTCATGGTACTAATGTTAGTGCTCATAGCGCAATAGTGAAGCATAATCCATTAGATACGAATATCAGTTTGCCCTTATTTTTGTCCACCATTCTTATACAACAGTTTTACTCAAGCCAGAAAACTGATGATTCATTTTGAAATAGCTTTTTGTGGATTTTAAAGAGAAAAATTCCTTAAAGCTTTATCAGCTTGTTTTGAGTATCTTTGATGTATAACATCAAAACACATGTTCCAGTTTTAGTTTTTGTCACACAGAACACAGATGGTAAAAATTTGTATTGCATAAACTAATCTTTTCAACATCATTACATGTTAATGGGATCGATGTAAAAAATATTAATTTAGCTTTTGTTGATATGTATGCAGCTGACTGTGCTATTATGCAACAGATGGCCTCCCATAGGCAAAAGCAAATGCAAATGATGTGTCCTGAAATCAGGTCAAAATACTGCTAAAAAAAATCAGGCTTAACGGTTGATTTAATGTCAGTTTCTGTATTTTCTGTAATAAAAACATGTTGTGATTTATAAGCTGTATACTATGTTTTCATTTCATAATAATTTTATGTTTTAATATTTTGTCTTAATATGTTACCCTCTATCATCAAAATAATTGGTAGCGTAGTCGGTAGAGTGCTTTCTTTGAGTATGGGAGGTTGTGGGTTTGCTGTCTGGCGACATACATTGTAATTACCAAATTATAGCTCCTTCCCTTTGCACATGGCATTAAAAGGAAATCTAGCTTCTCTTCAGTCATACCCTTGTGGCTATGGATACCATCAAAAATGGGATGTCAAGAATATAAGCTGTAGAACTTGTTTCACCATCAGCTTAATATAAATTTAGTGTAAATTATTAAAGTAAAGGGACTATAAAGATATTTAAATTCAATCTAATTTTATCCTTATTGTCAAAAATTTCAGTGATTACTATTATTTTTGGAGTCTTTGATAATTTTTACCTTGACTATTCGAA
Organism: Mercenaria mercenaria; assembly: GCF_021730395.1. Lineage (NCBI taxonomy): Eukaryota > Metazoa > Mollusca > Bivalvia > Venerida > Veneridae > Mercenaria > Mercenaria mercenaria. Next base: position 35,223,289 of record NC_069366.1, on the reverse strand, counting down.
GAATAGGGGAGCTATCCTACACGCCCTGGCGTTAGCGTGAGCGTCACACAAATGTTAAAGTTTGCGTACCACCCCAAATATTTTCAAAGTCCATTGAGATATTGCTTTCATATTTTGCATACTTGTTTACCATCATGACCCCATTCTTTAAACAGGAGCAGACAACTCTATCAAGCATTTTGACTGAATTATGGCCCCTTTTCGACTTAGAATATGCTTATTGTAATGTTAAAGTTTGCATACCACCCCAAATATTTTCAAAGTCCATTGAGATATTGCTTTCATATTTTGCATACTTGTTTACCATAATAACCCCAGTCTGTAAACAGAAGCAGACAACTCTATCAAGCATTTTGACTGAATTATGGACCCTTTTTGACTTAGAATATGCTTATTGTAATGTTAAAAGTTTTACTCATAGCTTAATTTTTATTTTTATACTATCAAGCACTGAGAATAGTTGAGCGCGCTGTCAACTGACAGCTCTTGTTATTATTGAACTCTTTTAAAAATTTTATTATTGAACTTTATGACAGTTAGGATAAGTGGGGACCATTACAAGACACTGAGAGTAAATATCAATTATTGAACTTTATTGCAATAAGCCGATAAGTGGGGAACATTACAAGACACTGAGGGTAAATAACAATAATTGAACATGGCCAGACATGGAGAGAATCATAGTAATAATTATTGAACTTTATAGCAGTAAGGATAAGTGGGGCACATGGCCAGACACTGAGAGATGAGTTAGTAATAATTATTGAACTTTATAGCAGTAAGGATAAGTGGGGCACATGGCCAGACACTGAGAGATGAGTTAGTAATAATTATTGAACTTTATAGCAGTAAGGATAAGTGGGACTCATGGCCAGACACTGAGAGATGAAATAGTTATAATTATTGAACTTTATAGCAGTAAGGATAAGTGGGGCACATGGCCAGACACTGAGAGATGAGTTAGTAATAATTATTGAACTTTATAGCAGTAAGGATAAGTGGGGCTCATGGCCAGACACTGAGAGATGAGTTAGTAATAATTATTGAACTTTATAGCAGTAAGGATAAGTGGGGCTCATGGCCAGACACTGAGAGATGAGATAGTAATAATTATTGAACTTTATAGCAGTAAGGATAAGTGGGACTCATGGCCAGACACTGAGAGATGAGATAGTAATAATTATTGAACTTTATAGCAGTAAGGATAAGTGGGGCTCATGGCCAGACACTGAGATGAATAGTAATAATTTATTGAACTTTATAGCAGTAAGGATAGTTGGGCTCATGGCCAGACACTGAGAGATGAGTTAGTAATAATTATTGAACTTTATAGCATAAGGATAAGTGGGGCTCATGCCAGAACACTGAGAGATGAGATAGTAAGATAATTATTGAACTTTATAGCAGTAAGGATAAGTGGGGCTCATGGCCAGACACTGAGAGTATGAGATAGTAATATTATTGAACTTTATAGCAGTAAGGATAAGTGGGCACATGGCCAGACACACTGAGAGATGAGATAGTAATAATTATTGAACTTTATAGCAGTAAGGATAAGTGGGGCTCATGGCCAGACACTGAGAGATGAGATAGTAATAATTATTGAACTTTATAGCAGTAAGGATAAGTGGGGCTCATGCCAGACACTGAGAGATGAGATAGTAATAATTATTGAACTTTATAGCAGTAAGGATAAGTGGGGCTCATGCCAGACACTGAGAGATGATAAGTAATAATTATTGAACTTTATAGCAGTAAGGATAAGTGGGGCTCATGCCAGACACTGAGAGATGAGATAGTAATAATTATTGAACTTTATAGCAGTAAGGATAAGTGGGGCTCATGGCCAGACACTGAGAGATGAGATAGTAATAATTATTGAACTTTATAGCAGTAAGGATAAGTGGGGCTCATGGCCAGACACTGAGAGATGAGATAGTAATAATTATTGAACTTTATAGCAGTAAGGATAAGTGGGGCACATGGCCAGACACTGAGAGATGAGATAGTAATAATTATTGAACTTTATAGCAGTAAGGATAAGTGGGACTCATGGCCAGACACTGAGAGATGAGTTAGTAATAATTATTGAACTTTATAGCAGTAAGGATAAGTGGGGCTCATGGCCAGACACTGAGTTGACCACAACTATAAATTGAACCTTATAACAATGGGGCACATGGTCAAATACTGAGAGTGAATAATAATTGCTGAACTTTATAACATTAAGTGAGAGTCAGTAAGGACAGTATGGTAGTTATGTTTTAGAATTGTCATTTTAATTACAGAGGTTGAATTTCATTGATGTAGCAACAGGATCTTTAGGCCAAGGCCTTTGTTGTGCTGCTAGTATGGCTTATACAGGCAAATACTTTGACAAATCTGAGTAAGTGGATATCTTGAATAACTAAAATAATTAGACAAAAATCATTTGGTCAGCAAAATAATAGCAGACTTGATTTAATTTGAGTATGTTCATGAGTTCATTTAGTTACCTCTGACACCCACAAGTACTGGCTTAGTTGAAACTCTTACTAAACACTACAGTCAAACTTCTTTAACTTGATCTGGGTGTGACCGACAGAATTTGTTGGAGTTATTGGTAGTTTGAGGTATCCAACAATATACATTACACAGGGATTTTGCCAGAACCTAATGAGGAGTTTGAGTGAAGGGTGGTGTTTGAATTATCCAAGTTCAAGCGAATGAAATTTGACTGTATTTGCACTCCATTTCTCCTGAAGGACCTTTAACCTTTAGCCTGCATCATTCAATTTGGGCAATACCATTTATTATTCAAAGGGGTGTTTAGTGAAAATTTACTGACTGAATAGCGAACAGTGCAGACCATGATCAGACTGCACAGATGTGCAGGCTGATCTTGGTCTGCACTGGTCGCAAAGGCAGAATCACTTGCCGCCAGCAGGCTAAAGGTTAAAAATAACAACACTATCTTCTTCTTCTTCTTCTTCCGGATAAAGTACAGGGCCCACTCTGAAGCATTGACGCAAAGCAAATACAAAGTAAGTTTTATTAGCTCCCCTGAGCCAAAGACATGGGGAGAGCTAGTAATACAGCTTCAGAGAGCACCTTTGTCTGTGGGTCATCATCATGTTTTGGCTCACCTGGGGCAGAAAGAACAGGGGATGTCCGTTTTATCTGACCATCAACATTTCCTTCAGATGTCTCTTCACTAGATGCACTGTATAGAAAAGAACCAAAATAGGCTTTAAGCATTCCCTTAAGGTAGAGAGCAAAAACTGTACAAATTGCAGCCATAATTCCCTTTAATAGGGCTCATGGGGTGTGGTCCCTTTGATGTTAATACTCCAGACGGGATAATTTTTGAGTCAGCTTTTATTTCAAAATTTGATAAGACAAAAGATATATAGATGAAATTGAGCTTTGAAACTGTTTGTGCTAATATTACTGCCTAATATTTGCAAATGTTTGAATTTGCCTGTCGCTCTGTTCACAAATTCTAGCGAAGATTATAGAGAACATGATAGCAATTTTTACCAAATCTACAGTAGTCATTTCCTTCAAACATCCTCTTCACCTGAACTACATGATGGAGTTAATGTATTCTCTAGCAAGGGGAATTAAAGTTGAACCTATCCGATGATTTCCCTGGCCAGTTCATAGTCAGAGGTTTGGTTGCCTTAAGTATTATCTGTCAGACAACTTCTTTGTCAGAACTAATTGATGAATACAACTTCTTCCTCAGAACAGACTGATATATGAATGTAACAAAATTTAGTATGAAGGTCATTTAGTGGTAAGAATTCTAACTTTAATAAATGACTGCCATGGTCACGTGAGGGCCATTCATAGGGCCTGTTAGTTGAGATAAATATTTTCCTCTCCATAATTTCTTGCTTTTGGTCAGATCCACTTGCGGAAGCGAAGACATAGTCGTCTAAATTTATGGCTATTCGCTGTATGTGCGTGTGCGTGCGTCCACACAGATTTTTGCGTCCGGACAATAACTTTGACATTGATGGAGCAATCTTGTTTATATTTGGCTAAGTGTTTACCTCAGTGAGACAGAGTGTCATGTGCAAACCTCGGGTTCCTTTATTAAAGGTCAAGGTCACACTTGGAGTCAAAGGTCATGTCAGATCTTGTCCGGGCCATAACTTTGACATGCATAAAGGAATCATGTTTGTATTTGGCATGAATGTTACCATTTATGAGATGGAGCGTGGCATACAAACCCATTAAGGTCAAGGTCACACTTAGGGGTCAAAGGTTATTTTAGAGCTTGTCTGGGCTGTAACTTTGCCATGCATAAAGCAATCTTTTTTATTCAGAATAAATGTTTGCCTCCGATTAATGAGACGCAACTCCTAGACCCCTACCTCGAAGATCAAGGTCACACTTAGGGGACAAACATCATTTTTAGAGCTTGTCTGTGCCAAAACTTTGACAAGTCCGCCTGCTTAGCTCAGTAGGCAGAGGGCAAATCTACAGATCAGAGAGTCGTGAGTTCATTCCCCACGCAGGACGGATATTCTCTGTGACGATTTGATAATCTGACATCATTCATTCTCCACCTGATTTATTTGGCGGAATTGGCAGATACTTGCAGAGAACAGGTTTGTACTGGTATAGAATCCAGGAGAAGTGATAAGGTTAACTGCCTCAGGCATTATATAACTGAAATACTGTTGAATAACGGTGTTAAACCTAAAACAAACAAACAAATAACTTTGATATGCATTGAATAATCTTATTTTTAACCAGGTTTTGTTTCAAAACCGGTTATTAGATTGGGGTATGTCGTTGGATGGGTGGGCGGCATCAAAAGGCGGGCAGGCGGGCATCAAACTTGGTTTCCACACAGCAACTTTAGTTTGGAACAAGCTATAGACACCAAACTTGGCCTGTAGATAGATGGTAAGGAGACGAAGGTTGGAATTGCATTTGGATCAAGGTCAAGGTTACTGTTCTAAAAATAGAAAAAATGGTTTCCGCTTAATAACTTTAAAGAATGTTGAAGGGCAACAATATGTCAAGCCCATTATTTGTTGACACTCACTATGTAGGGGATTAAGACTCAAAATAGGGGATACAGGTTTTCTTTCAAACTTTCGTTGAAGTTCTCCTTACCTTTACCCTGCTGAATTTCTAAAATGGACTGGTCTATCATTCATTTTGGGCAGATATTATTCAAAGGGGTGTTCACTGAAATTGTACTGACTGAATAGCGAACAGTGCAGTCCATGATCAGCCTGCTACATGGTGCAGGCTGATCTTGGTCTGCACTGGTCGCAAAGGCAGAATCACTTGCCGCAAGCAGGCTAAAGGTTAAAAATTTGATTAATGCACTAAAAAACAGATGCTATTTCATATGCTTTTTTTTTGTCATACTGACAATGTTCATGTCATGGCAACTTTATTTCAGTGCAGCAAATGGCTTTTTTATGCCATTTTTAAAATGTTATTTAAGCCCTTTTTCAAAGCTGTTACGTAAATTATATAAGGGTTTCGTTACAATGTATTAGATTGCATCTAATTATATCTGACATGTGATGATGGTTCTGTGAGTGTAGGATAAAGCCCTGCCAGCAGATTTTTGTATATTGACCAAAACCTCTTAAAATGTTTTTGAATGGGCAAGATGGAACCGATAGTAGGCCTAGGTTTTGTCCTATCTGTTCAGAATCATGGGAGTGTTGTTGTATATCTCACATTTTTAGTGGGAGGGGTTTTCTCAATTTTGAACATTTAATGGGAGGTTTTTGTTCTACATGATAATACAGATAAGTGATTTAACTTAACAAAAATAAGCACGGGAAGCTTTGTCCAGAAAGCATTTTTGTCGTCGACGAGATTTTCTTTTAAAATGTTTTCCTTGAGACATCTTCTTTGGCAGTTTTTTTTTTCAAGCAACCAGTTCATTAAAGGAACAGAGAATATAAAAAAAATTGAGCCGTGCCATGAGAAAACCAACATAGTGGGTTTGCAACCAGCATGGATCCAGACCAGCCTGCGCATCCGCGCAGTCTGGTCAGGATCCATGCTGTTTGCTAATGGTTTCTCTAATTGCAGTAGGTTTTAAAAGCGAACAGCATGGATCCTGACCAGACTGCGCGGATGCGCAGGCTGGTCTGGATCCATGCTGGTCGCAAACCCACTATGTTGGTTTTCTCATGGCGCGGCTCATATCAGTTTTTAGTTAATAATTGTTACAAAAATTTAGACTACAGAAGATTTGAAAAAATGTTGGTTTTTAACCATCAGAATTACTTCCCATTAGTGAAAATATTTTCCCTTTAACTTCATGTAGCAGCCCCTTTATTGACTGGAAATATGCAAATTGTGGTATATTTTCAGTTATCGTGTATACTGTCTGGTTGGAGATGGGGAGAGTTCTGAAGGCTCAATCTGGGAAGCACTGGCATTTGCTAAACATTATAAGCTGGATAATCTAGTGGCCATATTTGATGTGAATAGACTAGGGCAGACTGAAGCAACAATGACAGGGCATAACATGGATGTATATGAAGAAAAACTAAATGCATTTGGGTAAGTGTGACATTCACAGGTGTATGATATCTTAGGTTGGATTGGCTCAGTAGGTAGTGCATAAGACTTTCAAGCATAAGGTCTTAGTTTGGAATCCAGGTCTTAGTTTGGAATCCCTCTGTACTGGTCCCTCATGTCCCCCATCCCCCCAGTCATTTTTTGTCTGCCATTGAAAAAGCTGATGTAAAGGAATCAAATAGCCTATTTCTTCCCTGTGGAAAGTGTTCCCTGTTGCAAGCATTTTTCCCTACTTGGTATATACAGTTGCTTGGTAGCCACTTGCATTAATCAATCACTTGCGTTAAGTAGTCAATCTGCTAACTTCCCACTTTGACTTTATACCCTCGTGGTAATGGATTCCATCAGGAATGAGGTGTCGAGAGTGATTGATATAAGTTGTAAAACTTAAAATTGCTTCACAATTGACCTAAAATAAATTATGTGTAAATTAATTTAAACTGGTCTTAGCAGCCACCAGTCTTAAGCAGGCAGATTGAGTCGCTGCCTTGGCTGGCTGCTTAATACAGGTTTGACTGTGTTTTATACCTATTACATATCCACTGAATTAATTTGTTCATACCTGAAGTTTTTATTTCGTTCTGGACAAAAGCTGTAGTGTTAAACTGGAATTTATTTTTGATGTGTATTTTCACTTCAGCTGGAATACGTATGTGGTAGATGGCCATGATGTGGAGGTGTTATGTAAAGCTCTACATGATGCAGCAGAGGTCAAAGACAAACCAACTTGTATCCTGGCTAAAACAGTCAAAGGAAAAGGATGTCCAGGTATGGTAAGACACAAAAGTAAATAGTTTGAACCAAATATTACAAATGTGGCACTTTCACTCTTCACAGAATACACATGATATTTTACTTAATGGTTGGTTTGTGAATGGAGCATGTTTCCAGTCATTAACCAAGTTATCCTTATTTTCATATGCCCCTTGAAACAGCCATTTTGGCTCCAACCATGGAATTCCATTCCCATGACATAAAGTGATTTCACATCATGTAAATACTTGTATTTCCCTGTTTTAGATATTGAAGGTGTAAATAACTGGCACAGTAAAGTTCTAGGAACCAAAGCCGAGTCTACTATAAGGGTAATCAGGAGTCGTATGAGCAGTCAGGGACCATGGAATTTTCACCCACAGTGCATCACTGCTACAGTGCCGGATGTAGACATTACTGGTGTTAAACTTGCTGAACCACCAAAATATGTCATTGGAGAAGAGGTAACACATCTGCTATGATACAGTTTGCTTGAGCACCTAATTTTGGATTCCAGAGTGGAGTGGTTAACGTGGCTGACTTCAAATCACTTGCCTGTCACAGATTTGGGTTCCAACCTCACTTGAGCTTAAATTCTTCATGTTATGATGCCATTCAGCTGGAATATTTTTGTGCCAACTTGAAGATAAAGTGAATGGAAATGGAGGGGCCTCCGTGGCCGAGTGGTTATGGTCACTGACTTCAAATTACTTGCCCTTCACCAATATGGGTTCAAGCCTCATTTTGGGCGTAGAATTCTTCATGTAAGGAAGCCATCTAGCTGGGTTACAGAAAGTCTCTTGTTCCACCCAGATGCTCACCCATGATGAAATAATGCCTGGAGGGGCACCTAGGTTTTCCTCCACCATGAAAAGCTTGAAAGTCACAATATGACTGATAACTGTGTTGGTGTGATGTAAACCCAACAAAAACAAAACAAAAAAGAATGGGAATTTAATTTGATTGATTCATGTAACCATGAAGTTCACAATAATTAGTCCCACTTAGAAATGATTTCAAAGTAATTGAAACTATTAAAATGTGTAATTTTGACCCTGTGAAGTAGCCTGGTACCCGACTGTATATCGAGAATCATTCTCTCCAAACAGCCCGGTATGCGCTAATACAGGAAGTTACGAAACGGAAGTTGCTGTATCCCAATTTTTTAAAGCGCCTTCGTAGAAACCGGGATACAGACAGCGTTCCTGAGCCTTCCGCTGAAAATGTAAACAATGAAATGTCAGAAGTGTTTTAAACGATTATAACATGATATGACTACTTTTTTCTTTATAAACAGACCTTTAAGAAAATTTATGTATTACTGTAAACTGTTATATATGTGCAGTGCCAGCTCAGCTGTCCAGAAGGCAGCACAATATCCATCTTTATAATTCAATTCACGTTTCGATCATCTGTTTTGACGCTCATTAGTTTTAATAGAATTAAGATAAAGATTAGATATATATTTTTAGCTTGACTATTCGAAGAATAAGTAGAGCTATCCTACTCTCGTCGGCGTCACACCTTGTTTTAAGTTTTTCGTACCAGTTCACTTTTTTACAAAGTGTTATGAGATAAGCGTTGAAACTTTCAACTCTTGCAGGTCTAGGAAAGTGGAGTATTTACAGATTATTTGTAAATTTACAGATCAAGTGTTTGAAAACTGCTAAAATTATATTAGACACAAATCGCAGCTTGAAATTAATTGATTTACTTATGGTATGTATAAATAAAGGTCATTTGTGGGTTCAGTCATTCTGTTGACTTTGATTTTTCTTAAAATGCCAAAAACTGAAAGTCACAAAAATGGCTGAAACCCACAAAATGACCTTAATTTATAATAAATTAATTCCAAGCTGCGGTTTTGAGGATAAATGTATTCATCATTTTCATACACACAATCCGTAAATTTACAGATTGAAAAATCTGTAAATTTATAGATTATCTGTAAATTTACAGATAATCTGTAAATACTCCACTTTCCTAGACCTGTCTTGTTTACCATCACCATGTCCAGTTGTAGGCAAGAGTACATAATTCTATCAAGGATTCTGGCTGAATTATGGCCCCTTTTAACTTAGAAATCTCGGTTATGTTTTTCGTACCAGTTCACATTTTGTGTTTACAAAGTGTTTGATATATGGCATTGAAACTTTTATCACATGTTTATTATTACAGTCTATAGCTGTAGGCAAGAGTAAATAACTCTGTCAACTATTTTGGCTGAATTATGGGCCTGCTTGGACTTGGAAATAGTACAATTTTTGTACAAATCCATGTTTTGTCAAAACTATTTGACAAACGGGTTTGAAACTTTGAACAAATGTTTATCATCATGATTTCCATCTGTAAGCAATAGTACTGTTAAGTATTTCGGTTGAAGTATGCCCTTTTTGGACTTGGAAATTGAAAGTCTGTGGTAATAGTTTTACCCCATACTTCCATCAATGCTTCAAAGGAGCATGTTGTTAACATACAGCTCTTGTTGTGTACTGGTACCTAGTTTTATCTGTTCTGCAGCAGAGTTAGTTAGTTCCATTTTGATAATCTCCTGCTTTAAATGTCTGTCATTGTTTTCCATGAACAGGTTGAAGACTGACTAGAAAAACAGAATGCACTAAAAGTTTGTAACACCTGCACCACAGCATATGCATGACACCTACAGCTTACATTTGACAGTGGCAGTTAGGACAGTAGGTACATGTAAATCTTCCCTGATTTTTGAAATGTCCCAAGCATATTTCCTCATTAGTTATTGGAACATTAGACTGCACCTAAAAATGATGTCTTTTTTTTCAGGTTTTATTAGCTTACCTGAGCACGAAGTGCTCAAGGTGAGCTTTTGTGATTGCCCTGTGTCCGTCGTCATCCGTTCGTCCGTCCGTTGTCAACAATTTGACACTCTAGAGGTCACAATTTTTACCTAATCTTAATGAAACTTGGTCAGAATGTTACCCTCAATAACATCTTGGACAAGTTCGATATTGGGTCATCTGGGGTCAGAAACAAGGTCACCAGGTCAGATGAAAGGAAAAGCTTGTTAACACTCTAGAGGTCACAATTTTGGCTCAATCTTAATGAAACTTGGTCAGAATGTTACCCTTAATAAAATCTTGGACGAGTTTGATTTTGGGTCATCTGGGGTCAAAAACTAGGTCACCAAGTCAAATCAAAGGAAAAGCTTGTTAACACTGTAAAGGTCACATTTATGACTATATCTTCATGAAACTTGGTCAGAATATTAATCTTAATGATCTCAGGGTCTAGTTTAAAACTGGTCATGTGGGGTTAAAAACTGGGTCAAATAAAAAGGAAAAGCAATTTAACACTCTAGGGGCCACTTTATTGACCCTTCTTAATGAAACTTGGTCAGAATGAAAATTTCTTGATGATCCAAGATCGGGTTTAAAAACTGTGTCAGGGGGGGTTTCAAAAAAAAGGTTTCACCAGGTCAAATAAAAGGAAAAGCTTTTTAAAAACCTAGAGTTTCAAAAATTTGGCCCAATTTTTAATGAAACTTGGCCCAAATGTTACCCCCCAATAAAATCGGGAAACGAGTTCGTTTTTGGGGTTCTTTCTTGTTTAAAAAACGGGTAAACCAGGCCCAAAAAAAAGGAAAAGCTTGTTAACACGTATCCCCCCCCACATTTATGACAAAACTTAATAAAACCCCCTTGGGTCAAATGTTAATTTTGATGATCTATAAGTCAAAATTTAAATCGGGGTCGGGTGGGGTCAAAAAAAAAGGTCACCGGGTCAAATAAAAAGGAAAAGCTTGTTAAAAACCTAAAACCCCCACTTTTAAGACTGAAATCTTAAAGAAACTTAATCAAAAGTTATTTCTTAAATGATTTTTAGGTCAAGTTTAAATCGGGGTTTCAGGGTGGGATCAAAAAACCTAGGTCCCAGGTCAACTAAAAAAGAAAAGCTATTAAAAACCTTTAGAGGCACTTTTTATACCATATCTTAATAAAGGGGTTTTGGTCAGAATTTTTGATCTTGATAAATCTTTGGCAATAGGTCAGGTGAGCTTTACAGGGCCTTCATGGCCCTTTTCCTTTTTTAAAAGAACTTTCTGGCATTTAAAAATTGGTAAGGTTGCAAACACTCCCCCTTGGCAAAAACTAAATTTTTTTAAAGGTATTCCCCCAGGAGGGTCCCAAAACCCCAAAACATGTGTTTTAAAATTTAAACCCAGGGTTTTTTCTTTTTAAAAATTGATTCAAACCAAAAAAGTGATAAAAACAAGAATGATTAAAAATTCGGGTTGTTACGTTTTTTTTTCGTTAAAAGCACATTTATTTTTTATTAAAATGTTTCCCCTTTTTTGTCCCTTTTTTTTTTAAATTTTCATTTAATTTTTAAAATAAAATTCTGACATAAATTTGTGAAGATGATGGGGGCTACAGAAATTTTTTACGCCCTTTTGGGACGTAAGATTTTTCTGTTGAATTTTTAGAAATGCTGTTTTGTTGCATATTTTTTTAATAAAAACAAATGCCCCCCAAACAGCCAAAACAGCATCGGGAATTTTCCCTGGATGCTTTAAAAAATAAATGCATAATTTAACTCTTTACTTTTGGGGAAATGTTTTGGTACCAATTTTCTGTTTACTTAATCTTTTGCATGATCTAAGTTATTTTTTTTTAGTTTGAAAAAAATTTTTGTATCCTTGTTATGAAACAATTTTGCATAATTTGTCCACTAAATTTTTTGGATTGTTTTTTTTTTTTGAAATACAAATTTTTTTTTTCTTTAATCAAAATTTCAGTAAATAGCCCAGCAAACAAAAAAAGGAAAGGAATGTATTTCTCCCTTCGTTTCCCCCTGTCCCAAAAAAAGAATGTGAGTAAGGGCAAACTTATTAAAGACTTTTACTTTTGCCCCTTTTTAAACGAAGGGTCAAAGTTAAAAAAAAGTAGTTTCATTCGAAAGTTTTTAAATTTTTAAAAATTTAAAAAAAAAATTTTGAGAGAACAAATCGTATATAAATGTAAAAGTATTTTTTATGTTTATATTTTTTCAAAAAATTTTTTTTTTTGTGGCCAAAGACTCATGAACCTGAAGATGTGTACAATTTTATAAAGGGGGGACAAAACAGACGGGAAATTTTCCCAAGGTGTGTATGCCCGGGAAGTCAACTTCAAAGGTAATGTAATATCTAATTTTGTAAAGTTAAATTGTTTTTTTATGTAATCAGACATGGGGCCGTTTACTTTGAAAAGAAATCGATTTTTTAAGGGAAACATTTTTTTAATAATCAATTTTTAAATTGATTAACAGCCCCAATTTTCTTTTTAAATCGTAAAAAATTTTTTTCACTGGTTATATTTGCGGGGAGGGGAAATTTTTTTCCCTTTGGCCCCCAAGGGTAACTGTTTTGGGCGGGTAACGGGGTTTTCCCAAACCGATTCCCCGCCTAAACATTACCTGAGACCGGGGATTTCCCTCTCACCAAAAACCAAAAACAAAATTTTTTTTTCTTGAAATACCGATATCAAGTTTAAATAATAAAAAAAAAATCAATTAAAAAGGGCCCTTTTCCCTTTTTTATAACTTTTTCTTATAGCACCCGTTTTTAAACAAAGCGCAAAAAAACCCCAACGTCCTTAAACAAAAATGTTGTCATGTCTTTTTTAAAAGACAAATAACTGGTTTAGGTTCCGGTTTTGTTTTAAAAAAGCTGCAGCAAAAACTTTTTATGAGTTTTAAATAAAAAAAAGGTGTTTTAAAATCGAGAATTAAACTATTAGAACAAAGAGGAACTGCCCAAGGGGAATTGGATTTTTATTCCTTTTTTTTCGAAATAAAAATAAATAACTACAAAAATCTTCAAACAATTTGTTTTTCCCATAATACGTCTTTTAAAGGGCACGAAGCCATTTTTAAAACCCCCCGGGGGGTTTAAAAAATGGGTTTTTTCCCCAGCCCCCGGAAAAAGTACGGGAAAATTTCCCCGCCGGTATGAAAGGGAAATTTTAAATTAAAAATTTCAAAACCCCCAAATGTTCATGAATTAAAACCAGTCAAAACCTTTTCCTGGGGCAAATTTTTTTAATAAAGGGCAAAATTTTTTTTCCAGGAAAAAGGACAAAACCCATGTTGACACTAAGGAAGTTAGTAAAACAAAAATTACCTTGAATAGGTTAACTAAAAAAACCCAAAACATGGTAAAAAAAGCTAAGAAAATTTATGAAATTAAAAGATTTTTTTATTTCTTGGAATTTAAATATTTTTTGTTTTTTTTTCCCCATTTAATTTTCCCCCAAACTTTTATAACTACATACAATTTTGTATGGTTTAAAACTTTCCCCCTAGGAAAACTCCCCCCGAATAAATTTGGGGTACACCAAAATTTTATTGAAAAATTTGGCAATATCCAAAAGGGTTTTAATTTCAATCTAACCATCCTTGTTAATTGCCACACTTTTATGCCCAGGATGACCCAAATGCTGCCATTTTTAAAGGTAATGATAAAGCCCATAAATAAACAAAAAATCATATTTAATCGTAAAAAAACCCCATGATTCCCGCCTAAATTTTTTCTTCAAAAATAAATTTAAATTTTAATTCAAAAATCAGGGAAAAAAAGTAAGATTAAAGTTTAAAGAAAATAATAAAAAAAATTTAAATTTGTTTAAAAAAAATCATTATGATTACTTTATCGTTTTACCCCTTGTCTGTATGTAATATAATCAAGTTGGGGAAAATGAAATTTTACAAAAAGTAAAAAAGGGAAATTTTTTAACCTCGGGAAATTTTAGTTTTTTAAAGTTTTTGATAAGGTTTTTATAGTTTGACATATATTTTTTAAATGATAAAATAGAATTTTTTTCCTTTTGTATTTGTGAAACCCTTTGTTTTGTATTGATGTAATGATCTTAAGGAATTTTATATAAAATTTGTCTTCAAAAAGGTAAGTCTTCTTTTTTCCCCCAAATAAAAAATTTCAATTGCAAAGCCCAAACCCGACAAAAGGCGATCCCAAAGAAAAAGCGATAAAATTGTGTTTTACGAAGCTCCGGGGAAGTTAAAATTTTGAGGGCGATTAACCTTTAACAAAGGTTAGGACAAAAAAAAGGGATTTTTTCCGGGAACAAATAGGAACGGTAAATTTTTATTTTTGAAATAGTGTGAATTTTTTCCGTACAAAAGGGCCGTGAACGGGAAAGGGCTTTATTAGCCTACACTGGAATTTCTGTCAGCTATATATATGTACTAAAAATTCATCCCTGTAGAAACCAGGAAAGAAAGACCTGCGTCCAGGGGAAACCGGGAAAAAAAAAGGTAATTCATTTTCAAGTCTGACCGGGGATAAATTTTTAAGTACCTTTGCACTTCCCTGGAAAGGGAAGGGGCCCGGTTGCTTTTTGTTACTTTTTTTTCTCTTTTTAACTTCATTACTTTTATCATTTTAAAATTTTTTTTGATTCAGGTAGTAACAATTTAAAGCCATTTTTTTTTCCCAGGGCCCTTTTTGGGCAGAAGGGAAATACATGAATGAAAAAAATTGGGGTCGGGAAATCTTTTATGGTGCCCATATTCAATTTTTCTGTCGGGTCAACTGTTTGTTTGTGAACACGTAGATAACACATTTTTTTTCCCCGTTTGGAATGTAAAACCAATCAAATTCCAATTAACTCAACAACCCAAATTGGGCCAGAAAAAATGAAATTGAGGGGAAGGGTTTGGGCCCTCACCAGCAGATGACCCCTATTGATTTTAGAGATCTGTTTTAAAAGGGTAAAAGGTCATGTAAATCCTGAAAAAAAACAAAAAACCTTTTTTCTTGGTGAAAATTAAGAACCCTTGTGCCTGGGTTTCATGAAAGTTGATAAATACCCGTGACCACTTTTTCGAAATTTAACTTCAATAAAAAAAGCACACAACTTGTATAGACATATAAAATTCTGATACTTTAAAAAAGGGGGCCCAATTCTTTAAAGGGGTTCCCCGATTTAAAGGGCCCCCCTTAAAGTGCCAAAACTGCAAATTTTTTTTGGGGCTTTTGAAAAAGATAGAGACCGAAAAGGGGGTCAAAATGTCCAAATTTTTTTGGCACTTGTAGATTTTCTTTTTTAAATTGTTTGATTTGAAAAAAACCCGAAAAATATCCTCAACAACAATTAATCTTGATTCCGGGGATAAAACGGTCAGATCCAATCCTAGGATCAGGAGTAATGGCCCCTGACAGCCCTTTTAAAAGGGGCCAAAAATTTTTTGGAAATTTTTTAACCTTGTGAACACGAAAAAAAAGACTTTTATATTAAAATTTTTAACCAACATTGCACCCAAACTTAATTCCCAAAAAGTTTCTTGATTCCTTTCAAAAAACCGGGGTGAAAAAATCCTTTTAAAAAAAAGGTTTCCATAACCCTTTTGGTTTCCAAAAATTCCGTGAAAATCACTTCGAAAAACCCACTTTTAATAAAGTATTGAGTTTTTTTTTCATGTGACAACGTAAGGGCTTGGAAAAATTTACTTAAAGGTTAGGTACCAATCAGGTTGAGAGAAATACTTTGAAATTAAAGTCGTGCCAAAGTTCAAAATTTACAATTTTTTTAAAATTGTTCTTTATTTCATTTTATCCCCCCTTTGATAAGATTATACCCTTGGCTGAATGTCCAATTTCCCAATTTTTTTTTTTCCAAAATAAAAAGTTGAGTTTCTTTATGATCATTTTAAGATTTTGATCTTTCCCCTCTACTAAAAGAATTTTAAAATATACATCACTTCCCAATAGTTAACTCATGTTTTTCCAAATTCATATTTGTAAAGACATTTGTCTAAAAATTTCAGACTAAAATTTTACCCAAAAAAAAAAATTTTTTAAATTTTTTAAATTATTAAATTGGAGTAAAAATTAATTGAAAATTTTTGGAAAATTAAAGTGTCTTTAATACTAAATTTGTTTTTTTATTCTTCTTAAAAGGTGAAATGACAGACTAAACGTTTTGGGAGTGTGTTCCCCGAAACGTGCCACCACGTTTTTTTAACATCCGGGGGGAAAGTTAAAACCCCACAGTTGATTACGAGGGCCGGGCCAATGAGGGTAAACAAAAAAGGTTGATAGGTGAAAACCCTTTAATAAAAGTTTTGGGAAACCCACCCCTAAAGTCACCCAACAAACATAACATATGGAGCATAATTTCACATCTACATCCCTTTGGGAAATGACCATGTTTTTTTTGGCAACCAAAAGAAGTCCTGAAACCCAATTTAGAAAGTTTTGTCTTTTGAAAAACTTCTGTTAAATAAAGAAGAGTACTGCCAAATAAGAACAGATATAACATACATGGTCACCAATTTTTTTAATTTTTTTTGAAGACTTTTAAAACATATAAAGGCCCCTTTTCCCACATAAAAGGGGAAGATTTTTCAAAGGTTTTAAAAAATTTTTAAAAGATCAATGTAAGAAAGTTGAGGGTTTTTAAAAAATCAAAGGGCCTTTGGGTTTGAAGTTAACAAATACTTTTTTTTAAAAGTCTGTGTTGAAACCCTTTGAAAGGAGTCTTATTTTTAAAAGCCCGGGCCTTTTTAAAAGGGGAATAGTAAAAATGGCATTACGAAATTTTGCCTTGCTGTGTGTGATTTTGGGGGAACGGGTCCCAAAAAAAGGGTTTTCCCCCTTTAATCCATTAAGGTTTGTTTGGGTTTCTAATTTAAAAATTTGGTACACAGGTATATCAAAAAGTGTGGGCCCAAGGTTTAAATTTCAATAAAAAATCCCCCAAAGATTATAAATTTTAGTTCGGGCCTTTTTTGACTAAATTTTTGGCAATTGTTTTTTGGCATTTTTTTCTTAAAAAAATTTTTTTTTTCTTTTTTCAAAAAAATTTTACAACATGTTACTTAAAAGATCAATGCCAAAAAAAATGTAATGTTTTGATTTCCAAAAAAGAGCTAAAGAAAGAAAAAAAACCCAAAAATTTTTACTTGCCCCCAAACCCCCAGTTTGATTCGAATTTTAATTTTTAAAGAAAGTTTTCAACTAAAACGTTAAAAAAGCAAATTTGATAAAGGGGGGGTGCATGACTGTTGGTTTTGTTTTTTTTTTAAATCTGGAAAGAATAAAAACCCATCAAAAAAAAAGGGCAAACAATAATGAGCCCCCAAAACTCCTAACTTGTCAAAATTTAAAAAATTTCAGAAATATAACCCTCTTTTTTGAAGCAGTTTTCAAAGAAATTTAGGCTTAAAAAAAGTTGTTTGTTTCCGGTACCCCCCCGCCCAAAAACCCTAAATTTTTGGGCCTGACCCTAAATGTTTTTATGGCCTTGAGAATGTTTTTTCAATTTTTTTTAAAAAAAAATTTGGAAAAAAACGGGCATTTTTATTTTTTAAAAACCCGTTTAAAAACATGGCAGTGATGTTAGAAATCAACTAAGTAGTGCCCTTAAAAGGCAAAAACCCTTGATTTGTGTTCTTTTTTTGACAAAAAAATGTTTTTCTGAAAAGTCTCCCCTTAAAATTAATAAAAAAAAAATTTCAAAAAAAAAAAATTTCCCGGGACCTCCCCTACCCAAATTTAATTTTGGGGCATTTTAACCCGGAAAACCCCAAAAAATTTTTAAATTTTTTAGGCCTTAGCAAAAATGTTGCTTGAAAGGGAAACCCGGGTTTGTACTGGGGAAACTCTTGTGTGATAAAATTTTTGAAAATTCCCCCCTTTTTTTTTTGAAACTTATTTTTTACATATACTGTTTTTAAATTTTTTAATTAATTTTCAAGATAACAAAATGTAAAATTCTATTTTTTTTTTAAATGCAACCTGAAAAAATACGTTTTTAAAATTTAATAAATTCTAACACAAACCGGGATTCATTTCCTATAAAAAAAAAGGCCCAAAAACAGGAAAAAATTAAACAAAAAATCCCCTGTTCTGACGAAAAAATTATTACGTCATGGCTAAAAAAGGGGCCCTAAAAAGAAACCGATTGAAAACTTTGAAAATATTTAATAATGCCCGCAAGGGTGAAATTTAAAAAAAAACGGGGAAAACGGTTAAATCGAAATAACAAATCCCCATTTCGTGATTTGCCCTTGAAAAAACATTGTTTGTCGTTCAGAGCTATTATTATATCAATGGGGGCTGCCCCCCCGTGATATAACCCCCTTTCCATCAAAAACCCAAAAACAATGTTTTAAATTAAACGCCCGATCACGGAAAGAGATATATTTTTCTTAAATTGGAGATATAATCCATATCATTTACTGCTTTGCCGACCATTTGACATTGGGGAATGAATTTTTAAATTATTTGCTTAAGCGGGATAAAAAATTGTATTCACCCCTTGGTTCTTTAAAGCAAAATTTCTAAATTTAAAATTTTTTTTTACTTTATGAAAATTTTAAAAAACCCCATAATGGGGGCCAAAAAAATTAAATAAAATGGAATTTTATGGGGTTTTTGGCATCTTTCTAACTTCACAACACGTCTAAACCAAAATTTTCGTTTAAGCATATATGTACCCCCGGCTGGGGCAAATTTTTAAAGGGTTTTTTAAATGCATATCTCAATTTTAAAATAAGCATAAGATAAAAAGAAAATTTTTTTGTTTTTTTTTTTATGAATAAAAATATCTCCCCCCAAAGTGGGGAAAATTTTTGGACATTTTCACTCGGGGCTTGTGCTCATGAAAAAATTTTTATATTTTTCCCCCCAGTTCTCAGTGGAAATTTTTTTTTTCTTATTCACTCAAAACAAATAAACCCTCTTTGGTCAAAATTTGCAAGGCCCCTGTTCATGTTCCCGGATAAAATGTTTTACCAAAAAGTAATCCCTAATGAGGTTTTTTGCATATACGGAAATTGTTATGAATTTTATAAAGATTTGGGGGTCGATAATTTTAATGCTTTTTTTTAAATTTTTAAAAATTTTCCAAAGTAATGTAAATTTAATAAGTGAAACTTGAAATCTTTTTAGTTTAAGATGTCATACAATTAAAATTTAAAAATGGGTCATTTTTTGAAAAAAAAGATCCATTCATTCAGGTAAAAATAAAAGTGAAATTGAACCAAAATAGTAGTAAAAAAATTTTACAAAAAATAGCAAAATATGTAGTAAGTTATTGCTCTTTTATGAAAGAAACTATTTCAAAATTTTTTTAAAGTTTTTTTTTTTAATTTTAATTTTAGTAAAAACCAAAACAAAACTTAGAAAACGATAATAAGATCAACAAATTTAGGGCCCCAAAGGGTTTCCAGGTGTCAAAATATGAAAACATTTTAGCTGTTTAACTATTGCAGCCGCTTTTTTAAATAAAACATTAATTTTGGGAAAATTCTCTTTTTATCCTGTATGCCAAAAATACAAAATAATTTTAAAATGTTGAATTTAGTGTAACTTTTAAACATGTTATATTTTCGCATTTCTGCGTTGTTTTGAAAATTTTTGGGCCCAAAAATTTCAGTGAAACTGTTAAAAAAAGATGAAAATAAATTTCAAACCCCTTTTCTGCATACCCGGCAAAAGAATTATCTTAAAGTATATTCATGTTTGACCCCAAAAGTCAAAATGGATATAAAATTTTTTTAATTGGTTCAACAATTGGTACTTTTTTGCAGATATTGGGCCAAATTAAAATCTTAGACAGACCTGTTCCAAGTTTTTGCGTTTTCCCAAAACTTTCAACAATACCATTTTCCAAAAAAAAAAATTGGGGAGGGATTTCCCGCAAATTAGAGATTTGAACCCAAAGGGAAAAGGTTTTAACTTCATTTTTTAGTATCCCGTTTTTTCCAAATTCCCGGGAACACCCCAAATTTACTTTAAAAGGGTCCCTTGGGGCCAATTATCACAACAGTAAATGTTTTTCTTGGACTGGGCGCACTTTTAAAAAAAGGGAAAAGAAATTTAAAAACAGCTCCCTGCGACCAAACCCTTCTGTGGTGCAGTATTTTTTCTTTCCTTTTTAATTTTGTTTTTCTTAGATCAGAGCTGTTAAAAAATA
Organism: Mercenaria mercenaria; assembly: GCF_021730395.1. Classification (NCBI taxonomy): domain Eukaryota; kingdom Metazoa; phylum Mollusca; class Bivalvia; order Venerida; family Veneridae; genus Mercenaria; species Mercenaria mercenaria. The sequence continues at coordinate 35,203,034 of NC_069366.1, read as the reverse complement.
AGGCAACTTTTTCCCTTTTGGGCCCCCCTCCCTCCACATCGCCCAAAACTCTTGAAAAAGGGGTGCCAAAATTATTTTAATGAACATGTTACTATCGAAAGGGCAAAAAAAAAAATGATTTTGTACAATCATTTTTCCGCAAAACTTTTTCAATTAAAAAACTAAGGTTAAATTTTTAGATAATACTAAATTTTTTAAATCCCCCGCCCCAAATTGGGGGGGGTTATAGGAATGGTCCCTTTGGGGCCCCTCCTTTTTCCCTCTGCCCTAAACTTTCGGGTCCGGGCCCCTATTTTTCCCAAAACCCCTTTAAGGATTTTCCCTGAAAAATTTTGGGCCAAAGGACCCCTCAACAAGACGTTTTGGGGGAGAATTCATGAGTCAGCCATGTTTAGTTCCCAAAGGGCAAAGCACACTAAAAAATCAAGGGTTTACCCTTTTTAGTATCCCTAGCCCGTGGGAAAAGGGGGTTTAGGGTTCTTTTAGACCGCCTTTTTTTAATCTAAAAAATTAATTAAAACCAAAGTCCAACTTTTTTCGGAAAAATTTAAAATTTTTAAAATTTACTTTTAATACTTTAAATACCTCACGAAATGTATTGATTTTAATATTAAAAATATCTAATTCATTTAATGGGAAAACTAAACGAAGCCAATTAGAATTTTTTGATTTCATACACAAAGGGCTTAAAACTCAAAACTTTTTTCATGTTCTAAATCCTATATATGTAGTAAAAACATATTTCATATAAAGAATTAGAACATTTTAACCCGGCTTCGATTTGATTTCAAGGGTTTAAACAAAGAAGGGAAAAAAAGGTCTTTTAATTCGCAAAAAACAATAAAAAAAGAGGGGACCCAGTAAGAGGCATTATGACGCCTAAATTTCCTTTTTTGGAAAGTCCAAAACATAACTTATTTGGGTAAATAAGTCCATTATGATACTTTTAAAAAATGACAATGAGTATGTCAGGGTGAAACAACCAAATTTAAAGCCTTCTTGGATTTATTATCTACTTTTAAATAAAAATCCCCTCGTTCAGATGCAAAACCATCATGGGGTTCAGTCCCCACCCTCCCGAACCCCGGGGGGCCCGGGTAAACAGACGAAAAACCACTTCAAAGCCCCGATTAAAATTTTTAAATTTAAAAAAAATTTAGTTACAAAAACCCCCCTGTGATTCACATAAAGTCCAGATAAGTTTTTATTCGACCCTTAAAAATGTATTTTTTTAAAATTTAAATTATTGAATATTATATATACAGTTAAAAATTTTTTTTATGAATTTTTAAAAAAAACTGTTTATCATGTGTATATTATGATACAAAGGTATTTCCATGTGCAAACTGTTAAACCTTTCTTAAGTTTTTCCCTTAAGGGTTTTTCCCTTTTATAAAAACAAAGGGAATTTTTGATATTGCAGTGTAAAATTTGATGTATTGCATATGAATAAAAAAAACATTGCCAAAAATTATTCAGGGGCATATTTTAACCCTTAAACCCCTTGCAAAGTGTAAAATATTTTGCACTTTTAAAATGACAAATGATCATTTTGTTTTAAATTTTTTGAGTCCTATATACTTTGAAAAAAGTAAAATTTAAAAAAAATCTAAGTAATTCACTTAAAAATTTTTATAAATTTAGCTGGAAAATCGTTCAGGTTTTTACCAGATACCAAATATGACCCAATGAGCCATAGAAATAACCCGTTTTTGTACAGAAAAAAAGAAATTATATTTTTTCCAGGCGCCCCGGAATATCAAGTCAAAATTTACACCGCAAGCCAACTAAAATTTTTTTTTCATGATAAAACTGTTTAAAAACCCTTTTTTTTTTGGTAGGCAAAAAAATTTTTTTTGGGTTTTAAAATTTAATTGGGATTACCAAACTTTGAAAAATTTAAAAAAAACTGTTATGTTTCTTTGGAAATAAACTTTTTAGAAGAAAGCAGTCACCATAAAACCCCAAAAAATTAGAAAAATCACAAAAACACTGGGTTTCCCCCCAGTACCTGTTTGATATAAAAAAAGGGAAAAAATATTTTAATGCCCCTTTCCTTCCAGATTTGATTGGGGGGCCAACAAAGTACAATAATTTCCCTTTTGTCTTAAACTCCATCCCCCTTCCGTAGGCTTTTTGGGGGCAACAAAAAATTTGTTTTGGAACTTTCTTGTTTTTTAAACATAAACTGCCATCTCTTTCCCCAATAGCGTTTTCCCTCTGGGAGAAATTTTCAGACAATTTTTTCATATGTAAACCCAGATAAATAACACCTTTAAAAAAGAAGAGCTGCTGATGGGTTTTAAAAAACGTTTAAATGTAAGCAAACATAAAAATCAGTCACTTAGATAAATTAAAAAAAAAAAATCGAATTTTTCACTTACAGCCGTTATTGTGGGGAAAGGTACCCGCTTAACATAAATGTGGGCCCCCAAAATTGGGGTTTAGCACGTTTGTGCAATATTCCACACCATTTAAGTTGTGTATAGATAACTTTTTTGGAAAGTTTTTTCCCCCTTGTTTTTTAGACCTTTGAACAGTGGATCTAAAACCGGAGAATACCGCCCCCTCTGCCAAATGTATTCCCCCCCCACTTGAAGGGGGTCTCCTTTTTTCCCCCTCGAGGGAAAACTTTTTTTCAAAAAAAAAACACATATGAGCAGTGGGAAACAGAAAATTGTGAAATGGGAACTTCCCCAAAACCCAAAAAAAAGTAAAATGTTTTTTACCAGATTGTTAAAAAGTTTTCCATTCCCTTCTATGGGATTGAAACAATAACATGAATCATGAAATAAGTCCCAAAAAGGGAAAATAAAAAGATTTAAAAAAAAGAAAATACTTTTTTCCCAATTGTAAAATCCAAAAAATTTTTTTTGGGCCTACCGATCATAGTACTTTAATTTTGGTAAAAAGGAAAAAAACCATTAATACCCTTTTAGCCTATTTTTAAAAAATAAAAACGACCCCTTGGGAAAAAATAGGAGTGTAGAATTAAAACCCCCTTAAAAGTTTTGTTCCAGAACTAAACCCCAAAGTCCCGAGAACTTTCCCTTTACCTTTTGAACATGAAGTCAAAGGGGGCATCTGCTTGGGCATACTTAAACCCTATTTATTTTTTTGAACCTAAGGGGCCCAGGGAATTTTGAAGTTACCAAAAAACATTTTAAAAAATTCCCGGGGGCCCCCCCCCCCCCCCCCCGGGGGGGGGGGGGGGGGGGGGGGGGGGGAAACCCCAAAAAAAAAAAAAACCTAAAAAAAAAAAAATTTTTTTTTTAAAAAAAAGAAATTTTAAAGTAAAGGGGTTAATTTTGTTGGTATTTTGGAAATAGTTAATTTTTAAAAAATTTTACCCTTCCCAAAAAAACATGAAAACAAAACCCATTGACAGACTGACAAGCTCACACCTTTTTAAACCCCAACTCCCCAACTTGTTTGTTTTTGGGGTTTTAAATTTAAAACTACCACAGGAAAAATAAATCAAAGTCGAAATCGAACCTCAAAACCAAAAGGGTCATCTGCCCTTCCCATGTCCCAAAATGGTTTAAAGACCCCAAAAATTTTTTTTAAATTAAAATTTTCGAAAACCGGGTTCCCAAAAGTTCCCGGGCACAGTGGGCCTTACCCCTTTTACCTTCTATCTTTCCAAAAACAATTGGGGTCAAAGTGTGGGCAATTTGGGCCCAAACCCTTTTTAAAACTTTTATTTGTTATTGTCCGGGGAAAACCCGAAAACCAAACAGGACTACATACAGGCTGATCGAAAAGTTCCCCCTCCTATATATCCCCTCTTTTTCCTTTTTTTTTTTTGGGGGGGAAAAACATTTAAAGACCTAAAACCTGGTCTTCCAGAAAAAATATTTTGTAAGAAGTAATCAAATTCAACATTTTTTTGAAGGCGTGCAAAAACCCCACAAATAAATTTTAACAAAACAATTTTTGGATGTGGGCACAACCACATAAAATACATCTGACAGACAAATAACATATGCTGCATAAAACTTATTGAAATTCCCCGGAGTAATCTCACTAAAAAAAGGGGGTAATACAGCGAGAAGGAAAAAATCATAATAAAAAAACATCATAAAACTAATTTTTGGTTGAAAAAATTTTTTAATTAGAAAAAATTCCCCGAAATCCCATCTAAAAATGAAATTTAATGGAGAATAAAAAAATCCTAACAGAAAAAAAGCTGTCCCCGGGGGGGCAGTGCGACCGGGCTATTTCCGGGTCTGGATTTTAAAATTAAACGGGGGAAATGAGGGAAAAAAGGGGGCTGTCACTGGAGTGTTTAAAACCCCAAAAGGTGGGCGAAATATTGCACCAAAAGCCTGGTCTGGGGTCAAAAATATTAAAATACTAAAGTGGTAAAGATAAAGTGGACCCAAAAAAACACAAAAATGGGAATTTTTAGTCTAAGCAAAAAAAGGGGGGATAAATCCAAAATGCGGTGGGAAGATTTAAAAGCATCTTGTGTCATTTTGATGTGGCGAGATGTGGAAAAACAAATTTTAAATTTAAATCCATGGGGTTTTTTTAATAAATGAGATATAGTGAAAATGCATCAAAATTAAAACCCTTTAAGGTTTTTAGGTAAAAAAAGAGGCATTTTCATGAAAAATTGGGGCCCGACTTGTGCCCTGTGTCGTGATGTTTGGGGAATGATGTTTAAACAACTATTATAAGTTTTTAAAACAGATCCTTCAGTAAAAACCCAGATAAGTCAAAGGCATCAAAAATTTTTAAACCCGAAAAATTTTAAAAAAAAAACGGGGGAATAATTAAAAGAAAAAATTTTTTTTGGGGGAAGTTATAAAGGGAAACCCAAAGGTTCCTATGGGGTCGGGGGATGAAGTTTAATAACTTTTTTAAGTCCAAATTCAAATTTCCCTTCATAATAACAAGACAAAAGGGGAAAGTTCATCAAAACTTTAAAAACCCGGGAAAAACTAAGTAAAAAAGGGGGGAAAAATTCATGAAAAATGGGTGCCAGATTCTGCAACTTGTGTCCCAAAGAAAGTGGGTGATGGTTTTTTGAAAAACTATTTTAAATTGGAATCCAAAACCATTCCCGAAATAACAGAGATAAAGGGGGAAAGTGCATCAAAACTTTAAAACCCTTAAAATCAAATTTAAAAAAAGGGGGTAAATCATGAAATATTGGTGTCAGAGTTTAAAGGGGCCCTTTAAAGTTTAGATGATGTGGGTGATGATGAGGAATAACTATTTTAAGTCTGAATCAAATCCAAAACAGTAATTAAAAAGAAAAGTTTAAAATGGAAAAGTGTAAAAAAAAAAAATTTAACCAAGTGGGGGGCGGGGAAAAGACGGGAAACGGGCCCGGGGCGGGTAGGTAGCTCCCTTATACTTCGTATAGTCGAGCTAAAAAGAATTTGATTTAAATTTTTTTAATCAAAATACTGCCCATTGCTAGAACCCAAAAGGTTTTTTTGGGCAGTAAATTTTTATAAAACAAACCTGTCCCGGTACCGCTGAAATAACCTTTGTGTCATGGGTATGGGAGACTGGAAAATTTTTTCCCTTTTGGGGCCCTTTTAAAAGTTGCTGTTGGGCCCGTCAAACGCCAAAACTTTTTCATTGGGGACAACAGCTCCAGCCTTTCCCCAAACTTTTTATATGCCGGCAAATTTTGATGGGAAAAACCCCTGAAAAAACAGTGGGCTTCACCACAAACCATGTTTTTTATCTAAATGAAAAAACCCCATTTAACAATACCTGAAATTTATCTTTTGCAGAAATATTCATTCACTGCTAAATTTAATGACTTTAAAAATACCCTTTTTTTGGAAAATCACAGTACCCCCTGGGAAGGACATACTTAAAAGTCCCAAATTTTTAAATTTCTCAAAAAAGAAATAAATTTAATTTAAAAAGGGGACCCTTTTAAAGAAACCCATCCCTCAAGTCCCAAACAAGGTACTCATTTAATTTTATTATTTTTTTTTTAAAAAACCAATAACGATAAAAAACATTTAGTTCAGGTGGGAACCCAAGGGTTTTAATGTATTTTTTAAAGCCGACAGAAATAAAAAAAAGAAAATGAGGATAAAAATATCAATTTATCATCTAAAATTTTTTACAGCAAAATTTTCCCCCAAAAAGGTGAACATATGACAAAATCAACATTTTTCCAAAAATCTTTTAATTTGGAGTTTTCTGTTACATTTCAAATTTTTAAATTAAAAAAGACAAGATTTTAAAAGTGGGAATACTCTATTTGCCAATGGGGGTGACATCAGCAGTCTCTTCCACTTCATGCTTTATTAGCTGTTCAGGATGTGACAAAATATAAAATTTTAAAGTTGCCACCTTCAGACGCTCTAAAATCTTTTTTGCAATTTTTAAAATCAAATCTCAGTAAAATTTCAAAACTGTCCATAAAGACAGTGCACTGACTTTTTCTCAGTGCTTTTCCTTAATTAAATTAGAGCTTTGGGAAGTTAAAAAAACCATTTTTTAAAAAAGGGGCAAAACTCGTTTAAAATTCAATAAGAATAATGAGTTATTAAAAAATTTTCCCCGGATAAAAATTTTAAAATAAAAAAAGGGTTTTCCCCAAAAATTTTTAAGTTTAAAACTTTTTAAAGAAAAAAAATATATGTTCCCAATGGCCCTTAAAAAATTGGGAGTGGAAAATGTGTTTTTTTTTTCTTTTTCAATTTTTTTTCCCCCCCCCCCCCCCCCCACTAAAAAGGTATAAACAACGTCTTTCAAAACAAAACTCACTGGGGGTGCAATGTTCAGTCCCGTTGGGGGGTGGGGGGGACCCATTTGGAGGTTTTTATTTGGGAAAAACCCGCCCAATTTAAATTTTTAAGTTTTAGGCAGTTGATTTTTTTTTTTTTTTGGGCAATCACATAAAAATCCAAAGAAAAAAATTTAAAATTTTTTCTACATAAATTAAAAAAAAACAATTAAAAAAAATTCCCATCCTTTTTTTTCATAAGAAAAAAAAGCCCTGAAAAAGCAAATTTCCCCGGTCAGACTTGAACGACATCAACCCCCCTTTTGACAGGTTTCCCCCTGAAAAAAGAGGTTTTTCTTTTATTGAAATACAGGGTGGGGGTACCTTTTTAAAGTGCTTCTTTGGGAAAGATTCATTTTTAAAACCAGGGGTTTTTAAAAACGCAAAAACAAGAAAATTTTTTTTTTTGGGATTAAAACCTTTTTTAAAAATGTATTCCAGTTTTGTAAAGGTTTTGTCCCGTTAATTTTAAAGGGGGAAAGTTAGGCCAAAAGGGGTTCCTGGTTCTGTACCACAAAAGCCTTTTCCCTACAATAAAAAAACCCCCAAAAAAATTTAATCACATTTTTTTTAAAAGTTTTTAAAATTTAAAAAAAAGGGTAAAACAAAAACTTAAGGCCCATTGAGTGTAAAAAGAATACCAGGGTGAATTTTTTTATATTTGGGGAAATTTTACATAAAACTCGTGTCAAACACTCAAAAGAAACCAAAAAAGGGTTGGGAAACAATATCCGATGGTTTTTTAAACGCTAACTGATGCTTTATAAGCTAAAAGTTTTTTAAAAAAGCCAAATTTGGCTAAAAAAGAGACCCCCCGGCCCGACCGATTTTAAAAGTTTTTTGGGAAATTTTTTTTTTCCCAAAACCCAAAAAAAAAGGAAATCCCACCTTAAAATAAAACATATTCCTGTCGGAAGTACGAAAAACATCATTTCTTTTTTCCCCCCGACAAAACCAAAAGCCTCTAACCCGCTGCGCTTTTTTTGTTTGACATTAGACGGCGCCCCCAATAGTTTTCCCCAAAGGACGCCCATGTTTGTTTACAGTCGCAAAAAACCTGGGAACTTTTCCCATGACCTTCAAACCCTTTAAAATTTTCCCCCCAAAGGTTTTTTGGAACCCTAGAGGAAAAACCCGGCACCAGTCTACCCGTGGGAAATAAACCTTATTTTTTTAGCAAAAACTTTTATAACCCCCAAAAATTTCTTCTGCCCCAAATTTTCCCCGTTGCAAAAGGGTGGCCTATAATAAAAAAAACTGTAGAAAAAATTGGGCTAGACTTTGAATTTTTCCGTACTATTCTCGTTATTTGGGCATTCTTTTATTTATCGATATGGTAGCATGGATATATTTTCCTCGCCAGGTTTAGAAAATGCGGGGGGTGTGGGGGGCAGCAGCCCCCCAATTATGAAATATACAAACTAAAAAGCCTTACCTTTATTTAAACCATACAGGTACTGGATATTGCAAATTATGCAGATTTTACCTACGGACAGATTCTAAAAGTGCTCCAAAACTTGCAAGAAATAATTCAAGAGTTATAGCATTAGATGGCGATACCAATAATTCTACGTATTCTTACATTTTCAGGGTAAGTTTTCTAGGATTTTTATTAGATTTTTTTAATATTTTATTTGTGAGAGTGTACAAAAAGTATGTTATTATCTTTGAAGAGTGTTATTAAAGAACAGCATTCAAAAAAGCAGAGAAAACACTGTCAAGTGGCTATAGAAAAGAAATATTAGGCATTAAAAAGCAACAGTCAGCCATTTTGCTCCCTCCCTTTTGGTTTCTGAATGTTGAAATTTCAGGCATTTGTAAAACGTGTGAATTTTTTTAAAAGGATTGGGCCTGTTCTGATATCTTCAAATGGTTAATGTGGTTTCAAGGACGATCAATCATCTATTACTTGATAAAAAGACAAAATAGCAATATTGAGCAATGTTGAAATGAATACTATAGAATGATCGTTTCTCCATTCATATGCCTATCCTATCTGAAAAATATTATTTTTGAATAATTGCCCTAAACCTGTGTTAAATTCAACCAGTCTTTCTGACATAATTATCTTTATTTCAGATTTTCTCAAATGATGTAATATTGTATTTTGGATAGAAGATGTCATGGTGCATCATATGTACAAAGTTGTACTGATTGAAATACTAAAAATGTTAGTTTGGGGACATTTTTTTCTGCAGGATGCTTGCCCAGATCGTTACATAGAATGTTATATTGCCGAGCAGAACCTTGTTGGTGTAGGAATAGGGTGTGCTGCCAGGGACAGAAATGTTGTCTTCATTAATGGATTTGCCGCTTTCTTTACACGAGCATTTGATCAAATCAGGATGGGAGCCATTTCCCAAACCAATGTAAACTTTGCTGGTTCCCATGTTGGTGTATGTATAGGTAAGCAAACTTTGGAGTGAGCAAGTTTTGGAGAGCTTCTTTTCATTCTACAGTTGAAAACTTGAGACAAAAGATTTTGTACTGTGACTGTTAGTTCACACATTCATGTCTTAACAAGTATGTTTGCCATGCATGGATGGATCTTCAAATAAGTTCGCCCAAGCTTTCATCATTCAGGACCTTGTGACACCTACAATAGTAACACCCATTACCTAAATCATAAAGTGTCAACTCAGGGGTCATATTTAATTTTAAAAAAAGTTGTTCAGATCTGTCTTTTTTTTAGCTAACCTGTCACAAAGTGACAAGGTGAGCTTTTGTGATCATGTAGCGTCCGTCGTCCGTCCGTGCGTGCGTGCGTAAACTTTTGCTTGTGACCACTCTAGAGGTCACATTTTTTATGGGATCTTTATGAAAATTGGTCAGAATGTTCATCTTGATGATATCTAGATCAAGTTCGAAACTGAGTCACATGCGGTCAAAAACTAGGTCAGTAGGTCTAAAAATAGAAAAACCTTGTGACCTCTCTAGAGGCCATATATTTCACAAGATCTTCATGAAAATTGGTCAGAATGTTCACCTTGATGATATCTAGGTCAAGTTCGAAACTGGGTTACGTGCCTTCAAAAACTAGGTCAGTAGGTCATATAATAGAAAAACCTTGTGACCTCTCTAAAGGCCATATTTTTCTTGGGATCTGTATGAAAGTTGGTCTGAATGTTCATCTTGATGATATCTAGGTCAAGTTTGAAACTGGGTCATGTGCGGTCAAAACTAGGTCAGTAGGTCTAAAAATAGAAAAACCTTGTGACCTCTCTAGAGGCCATACTTGTGAATGGATCTTCATAAAAATTGGTCAGAATGTTCACTTTGATGATATCTAGGTCAAGTTTGAAAATGGGTCACGTGTCTTCAAAAAGTAGGTCAGTAGGTCAAATAATGAAAAAACCTTGTGACCTCTAGAGGCCATATTTTTCATGAGATCTGTATGAAAGTTGGTCTGAATATCCATCTTGATGATATCTAGGTCAAGTTCGAAACTGGGTCACGTGCAGTCCAAAACTAGGTCAGTAGGTCTAAAAATAGAAAAACCTTGTGACCTCTCTTAGAGGCCATACTTTTGAATGGATCTTCATGAAAATTAGTCAGAATGTTCAACTTGATGATATCTATGTCAAGTTCTAAACTGGGTCACGTGCCATCAAAAACTATGTCAGTAGGTCAAATAATAAATGAAACCTTGTGACCTCTCTAGAGGCCATATTTTTCATGATATCTGTATGAAAGTTGGTCTGATTGTTCATCTTGATGATATCTAGGTCAGATTCAAAACTGGGTCAACTGCGGTTAAAAACTAGGTCAGTAGATCTAAAAATAGAAAAACATTTTGACCTCTCTAGAGGCCACATTTTTTAATGGATCTTCATTAAAATTGGTCTGAATGTTCACCTTGATATCTAGGTCAAGTTCAAAATTGGGTCACGTTCTGTCAAAAACTAGGTCATTAGGTTAAATAATAGAAAAACCTTGTGACCTCTCTAGAGGTCATATTTTTCATTAGATCTTCATGAAAATTGGTGAGAATGTTCACCTTGATGATATCTAGGTCAAGTTCAAAACTGGGTCACGTGTGTTTAAAAACTAGGTCATTAGGTCAAATAATAGAAAAACCTTGCGACCTCTCTAGAGGCCATATTTTTCAATGGATTTTCATGAAAATTGGTCAGAATTTTTATCTTGATGATATCTAGGTCAAATTCAAAATTGGGTCACATGAGCTCAAAAACTAGGTCACTGTGTCAAATAATAGAAAAAAACGACGTCATACTCAGTTCAAATTTGGGTCAAGTGGGGACAGGTGAGCGATTCAGGACCATCATGGTCCTCTTGTTTTGTGAGGGCTGCAGTATGACAAGTACAAACAGGCAGAAATAATACACCATAATACAGCCTGTAATATTAGTTTATCATGTCTTGTTACATCAGCATTGCTTTCTTACAGGTAAGGATGGTTCCTCACAAATGGCACTGGAAGATATAGCCATGTTTAGATCAATACCAGGATCTACAGTGTTTAACCCCAGTGATGCTGTATCTACACAAAGAGCTGTTGAGTTAGCAGCCAACACAAAGGGGGTGTGTTACATTAGAACGAGTCGAACACCGGTTCCTGTCATGTACAGCAATGATGAGGTGTTTGAGCCTGGTAAAGCAAAGGTATGCTCTTAAGTCTATTTTTATCCCATATGACCAGTCTTCAGAGTAATGAAACTGAATTTGGAGACCAGTCTCATAACTCCTGTATCTGATTGGTTCATTCCAAGTATTATCTTGAAATTGTCCAATGAGAAGACTGCATTTGTGACTGGTTCCCAAACTCTACTAAATAGCCTTTCCATTAAACTAAGTTTTTAGACCAGTCTCAGAATGCAGTCTCATGATTGGTCCAGTCAATAATTGTGCTCTGGAACAACCTCAAATTTTGGAGAATCAAGATTTGCCAGAATTTCAACTTTGTATGCCCCTAACACTGATTTTATAAGAATTTCTGCTCCCATTACATTATGTTTTACAGGGCTGTAAATAGACTTACTTCGCTTGGATCAGTTGAACAGCTCCTGTTGCTCAAACTCAGTATCTGGTCATTGCAAAATCTCTGTGTATTTAAAAGATATTGTTCTAACAGTTATCATGTCAGATGGATGACAGCTGTTCAAAAGCCACTTGCCTTGTCCCAACAAATATATTGATATAATTGTAGATCACACTTTTCATATCAAATATAATTATGTCTTTATAACAGCTGGTCACTGTGAAGGTCTGACATGCTATGCACTGGTTCTATTTCTGTTTTACATGGTCTGAACCATGCAACAGACTGTGGTTCACACTATAGTCTGATCCAGCAGTGTTCATCAGAAGTTCAGTTACCATAGACTGTGTTATAGTGTGAATAGGCAGTGTACATGTTCATTAGAAGTTTAGTTGCCATAGACAGTATTATAGTCTGAATAGGCAGCGTTCATTAGAAGTTTAGTTGCCATCAACCGCATTGTAGTGTGAATAGGCAGTGTTCATTAGAAGTTTAGTTGCCATAGACCGCATTATAGTCTGAATAGGCATTCATAAGAAATTTAGTTGCCATAGACCGCATTATAGTCTGAATAGGCAGTGTTCATTAGAAGTTTAGTTGCCATAGACCGCATTGTAGTCTGAATAGGTAGTGTTTATTAGAAGTTTAGTTGCCATAGACCGCGTTATAGTCTGAATAGGCAGTGTTCATTAGAAGTTCAGTTGCCATAGACCGCATTGTAGTCTGAATAGGTAGTGTTCATTAGAAGTTTAGTTGCCATAGACCCTGTTAAAGTCTGAATAGGTAGTGTTCATTAGAAGTTTAGTTGCCATAGACCGCATTGTAGTCTGAATAGGTAGTGTTCATTAGAAGTTTAGTTGCCATAGACCGCATTGTAGTCTGAATAGGCAGTGTTTATTAGAAGTTTAGTTGCCATAGACCCTGTTAAAGTCTGAATAGGCAGTGTTCATTAAAAGTTTAATTGCTATAGACTGCATTATAGTCTGAATAGGTAGTGTTCATTAGAAGTTTAATTGCCATAGACTGCGTTATAGTCTGAATAAGCAGTGTTCGTTAGAGTGTGTGTGTGTGTGTGTTCAGGTTTAATGTCTTTTTCAATAATTTTTCAGTCATATAAACGATGGTGTCTACTTGTAGCAGTGAGCACAATGCCCAACTTTATAATGCTGCCTCACTGGAATATCAAGCCGTAGACACTTGGCATGATACCCCATCCAGTCACATTATACTGACACCGGGCTGACCAGTCCTAGCACTATCCTCTTAATGCTGAGTGCCAAGCCAGGAAGCTACTAGTACCATTTTCTACGTCTTTGGTATGACGCGACCGGGGATCGAACCCACGACCTCCCGCACTTGAAGCGGACGCTCTACCACTAGGTTACCGAGGCGGTTGTGTTCATTAGAAATTCAGTTTCCATAGACTGCAGTTTAGTCTGAATAAATGGTGTTGAATAGAAGTTTAGTTGCAACATTTGAATTTATTTGCCATAGTTTCCCTATGGCCCAACCAGTGATTTCATTTGAATTTAGTTGCAATAGACCATACTGTCTGACATCAGGGATGTTCATTTGTAAATTTAGTTGCCATTGATCTTCTATAGTCACAAGAGAAAGAACCAGATGGTAAAGAGAAAAATAATAGTAGATACTGTGTAATCATTAATATTTGTGGGGGACTAATTTTCGTGGATTTCGTTGCTGAGTCAATCCACGAAATTTAATCCCAACGAACAAATGAAATTCCCATTCATTTTATGTTCAAAAGTTGAAATCCACGAATTCACATCCCCACGAAATTGACGTTTTGACCAAAACCACGAAATTTCATGCCCACGAAATTAAATGATTTTACAGTATATGTCTTTATTTATTTGCATTTAAGGCCACCGGCCCATACACAATAGTATAATACAAGCATAAATAATAAAATATGTGTATGTTGTCATGACAAAATGTTCAGGTAAAGGTATATGGTAATACAAAACTAAATAATTAAACAAAACGTAAGTGATGACAAGATGTTACATCTAAACAAAATTACATGACATTATAAATATACACTGTGCTAGGTCACATTGCATACCTAATAATTTAAAGTTACGATATTATTTCAGAGCGTAATTTCATGGCATAATATATAAACTGTGAAAGGTTGCGCAGTAACAAGCAATTCTTACTAGACATTAAAACATTAAATTTGTGTATAGTTGGATGGCGCCAAAACTTATCAGGTATATATCTTATGCGAATTATCTCATAAAGTGGACATTCCAGCAGGAAATGAAACTCGTTCTCAATAACATGATCACAATGAATGCAAAAACGGGTTTCTTTTGATAAGCCCATATATCTACCTTTTTCAATCATTAATTGATGAGATGATGTTCTAAAAGACACAATACTACGTCGGAATTTAACAATATCTATGTGTTCAAGGTAATCTTCAAAAACAAATCTTTGCTTAAACCCTTTATATAATACCAGTTTCTTATTGTTAACCATTTCAACGTTCCAAATTTGTAAATATTGATCTTTTAATCTAGTTGTATATTGTTTTAAAAATACATTTGGATTATCTATTGCTTGTTTCTCCCATATATATCCAAAGCCATTACTATACAAATTATTTCTCAATGCAGTAACCCAGTTTTTATAACCAAGATGGTCCCAGTGTTTAAGCATATTGTAACATTTCTTAACATATCTATCTTCAGGCATATTAACAATACGAATCCAAAATTTTATACATCTCTTTGAAGCCCATATATACATAGGAAATCTGGCACAATCACCTAAAACAGCAGCATTGCAAGCATACAATGGTGCATTCATATACCTTTTACAAGCATATACATGAACACGTTCTATACAATCCCTGACTTCTAAGCCCCAAAGTTCTGAACCGTATAGTAAAACCGGAGATATCTTAGCATCAAAAATCTTAAAGAAAGTTTTATAAGACATTGGTAACAAATTATACATACTCTTTAAAAGGGATACGAGCACTTTTTTTGCTTTAAGTGCCATATGTTCAGACATTTTATACAATGACAATCTGCAGGTAAAATTTAAACCAACATAACTAAAAGCATTTACAGTTTCTATGGTCTGGCCATCATACATCCAGTTTTCATTTTTTGATAAAGTACCACCATTTTTGAATACAACAATTTTAGTTTTGTCAACATTAACCTTTAATTTCCACTCTAAACAGTACTGATGTAAGACATTAAGTTGCCTCTGTAATCCATTAACAGTATCAGATACTAGGGCCACATCATCAGCAAACAGCAACAAGAAAATTTCAACATCATTTGGTAAAAGTTGTATGCCATGAATTCCACTACTTCTGATTACATTATCTAACTCATTTATAAATAGACAAATAAAATTGGACTAAGTTTACAACCTTGTCTTAAACCAAGGGGGCAATCGAATGTTGCAGTTGATGATGCATTACTTCTTACACATGCTTTTACAGAATGATAAATACTTACAATTGATTTCAACAGATTACCCTTTATACCATTTTGAATCAATGCTGTATATAATTTTGATCTATGAACAGAGTCAAATGCCTTTTTAAAGTCAACAAAGGCCACATACAACTTTTTACGCCTCATACTTAGGTATTTACTAATTATAGAATATAAAACAAAACCATTATCAATAGTAGAGTATCCAGAGCGAAAACCAGCCTGTGCTTCGGTGATTATTTTAAATGCATTACAGTAAAAAGTTACTCGTGTAGTCAATATACTTATATACACTTTACTAAAAATATCAACAAGAGCAATTCCTCTGTAATTATCAGGATTATCAATGTTACCTTTTTTATGCAAAGGAATTATTATAGACTTAGTCCAAGTTGATGGGAAGTGACCAGATCTATATATTTTATTAAAAAGTTTCCTTATATATGGTAATAAGATTTCTATTCCATAAATAAAATGTTCTGCTATAAGATTGCCTGCCGAAGCTTTATTTGGATTAAGAGTTTAACTGCTTCAATAATTTCATCATCAGTTATATCGTTATTAAACAGTATATCTTCTACTTCATCCATAGTTATATTTTCAACAAATATCTCTGCATTTACATCATTTTCTTCTGGATCACAGCTAAACACTTGTTTGAAATGTTCAAACCACTGACTAGAAGTAATATTCGGAGTATGACTCCCACTGCCTACATTACTCCTGAGCTTATTCCAAAACAATTTAGAATTTTTGACAGAAGCTTCAAGTTCATATAGACACTGATTTTTATACATTTTTTTCTTTTCTTTACATAATGCTTTATATTGTTTTTTACAGCCCATGTATAAATTAAGGTCATTAATGCTTCTACTAGTGCGGAATTTTCTTAGAAGCTTATTCATTTTGAGTTTCAATTCACTGCAATCTTTGTCATACCAAGTATTTTTGAAAGACATTCTATTCGAAGATTTACCCTTTCTCCTTTTAAAAGGATCACTACAAGCTAGTATAGCTTTTTCAAAATTCAAAACAATGTCATCTATATCAGCATCTTCATCAATTTGCAAGTCTATTGCGTCAAACATACCGCTGATTGCATTTTCACGAAGAACATTTTAAAATGCTCACTATTTTCTGTGTTTATACTTATTCTTATATCTACATTTGAACTTTCATGGCTTGTATTCACATCTTGAAAATCTGGGTATACATATTCATTCACTCTTAAAAATAAACAAATAGGTAAATGATCACTTTCAGACCGAGATGCTATTGAAAAATTACAAACTTTGTCAAAAATATTCCTTGAACAAATATAATAATCTACTACACTGCATCCAAGATGACCAACATAGGTAAAATCGCCTCTTTTTGCATCCTCTCCTAATCTACCATTTATTATAAATAGTGCATAGGATTTACAAAACGAAATTAAATCTCGTCCAAACTTATTTACAACATTATCAGAATTTTTTCTTGGTATTTCTATATCATCGTCAAGAATTTCAAGATACTCCTGCATTTCTGGGATCTGTTTATCAATTGTCACATTATCTAAAAGACCCCCTGTTCGTGCATTAAAATCCCCACAAATTAACATTTCGCTATTTGCGAATAGGTACTCATTTTCAACAATTACACTTTCAAAAGATTGTATGCCATACTCAACAGTGTCATCAAAAAAAGACGAGTTTTCTGGTGGCACATACAGACATGCAAAAATAACATCAGTTTCTAGACCAAAATAGCTTTTATCAAAACGGAGAAAAATACCTAATTCGTAATAATCACAAATACGTTTAACCCCATAAGACAATGTATTACGAATATAAACAAGTACACCACCCATATTACGACCCCCTTTCTTGGATACTTTTGCATTACAAATAAAACATGTAAAGTCTTTCAAAAAGTGCTGTACGCAGTTATGCCCGTTCACCCAAGTTTCAATAAGACACACTACATCAAATGACTTTAAATACTCAGCAAACCCCTCATCTAATTGTTTCCCTAAAAATCCACATATATTCCATGACACAATTTTCAATGTATGGTGTACTTGTGCAGGACCTTGACCATCCCCCTAATCTACATTTGAAGATTCACCAGTTACTAAACGATCAACACCATTTGACATTTCCATTGATTCGCCCACTGGTGTACTTTCACCTGCCTTTCTAGACCCTTTCTTAAATACCCTTGTTTTAATCTCTGCATCATTCTTTTCTGGTAAAATATTCAGTACGCCATTTTTAAAGTATCCTCTTTTCCCACGTCTATTCAAATCTCTAAGTTGCTCTCTCTCCCAGCTGGTAAGATCATTTGCAATTTTAATTCCTCTCTCACGTAGCTTATCACGTACACTAAACAATTTAAGTTTGCTGTCAAAACTTTTCAATTTTAACAACACCATTCTAGGTTGACCCTCTTGTGATGTACCTACTCTTTTGGCACTAATAATAGAACTTTCACCATACTCATTATTCGGATAAGCAACTTTCAAGACCTCGTCACTCACTTTACTTGTTAACATATCTTCTGATTCCATTTCGATTTCAGACAAGCCAAATATTCTCAAATTGTTCTTCCGGTGTTCCTTTTCTATGTAATGCACCTGTTTATTTATTTTCTCAAGTTCGTCAGACCTTTGTTCAAAGCTAAATGCCAACTCCTGCATATCCATACTCGTAATATCATTCTTATATCTTAATTCGTCCATTCCCGATTCCATCTGTGATAGCCGCGAATCCATTTGTAACTGTTTCGATTCAATATCTTCAACTTTCAACTTAATGTTCATCATTTGCTGTTTTACTTCGACAATATCAGATCTAGCAGCCAATACTTCATTTCTGACTTGATCAATTCTACTTCTAGATTCATGAATAGCATCGAGTATTTCTTGTGTTTCTTCAGATGGACCCGGATTTAATTCAACATCCGCGGCCAACAATAACAGCCTTTGATGATACTGAACATAAAAGATTACTGATTGCGGACATGTATCTGTCGGTGTGAATAAGGGTTCATTAATGCTAAAATATCTGCTGGATTCACTTGATATCCCTGGACAAAATAGTACATTATCAATCATTGTAATGTTCCAGTTAGTAGTTACATAATTGTTCGTAGCCAGCAAAATATTACACCCAAATAATATCACAATGGTAACAAAGCAACAGGCAAATGCTCTGTAATGAATATCAGACCCGTTAGTGTATGGATTATATCTCACTTTTGAAGTACACCTTTTACATTTTCTCCCAAGTCCTCCACGGAAAAGACCAATCCGACATCTGTACGTACTTAAGTCAATGCCCATATTTGCAAGGATAGCCACAGATACACTCTACTATAAAACACTATATAAAGAATGTTATTTTCTAGCAGTGTTACTTTCACAGGTATTTCACAGGTGTGTTCATACCTACACATTGACTGTCAATAGAGCCCCCAATAACAAAAGACAACAAAAGACGGATTAGTAGTATTGGATGTCAATGAATGAATGTACACAACACTAATTCAGTAACTTTTCTATTGTTCTATCTTTTTTTCGATGTTTATCAAAAGTAAAGTAAAGAAAGTTTATGATATATCTACCAAATTATAGTCCGAAACACCACTTTTATGTCCATATAAATTTCAATATGTTTACTCCATTTTAAACACTTTAAATTTGTGAAAAAGTCTCAGCCCAGAAAAACACGTCTGTCTGACAACATACACTGTACAGATATTTGTACTGACACTGCAAGAAAAACTTTTAAGGTTTAAGAATATATCATCAAACACAGAAATAATTGATAAACAAACAACATCTTTACCAACAATCACCTGACCAATACATGTTCTGCCATAATGTCCAGTATGATTGATACTGAAGATATTAACAAAAAGTTGTCCCCCTTTAAAAATGAATGCCATTTGTAAACAAATAAATATAAACAATTGCTGAAAATTATGTTCCACATAGTTCTGTGAAATTTTGGCACTGGGACATTATTGCAAATGCATCAAAACGAAGATATGTTTTGAAAATGGTGTGTTTTTAAAGGTGTTGAATTGTCAGAAAGTGTGGCCCCTTTATGCATGCAGTCCTTTTCCGGAATTCAATGTATATATTAGTTAACTGACAGTTGTTTTGTAGAGTAATATACATGTTTTATATGTTGTTTAATTTTCATGAGAAACAACCTCTCTTTTCTTCGATTTGGTGTTGATTGAATTGTTTTTCTCCAAGTGTAAGGCTAAGCGTTAACAAAATTAATTTTTGTATCCTTATATAACAGGTAGTTAGAAAAAGTAACAGTGACCAAGTGACTGTGATTGGATGCTGTGTCACTCTGGTGGAGACGCTGAGAGCAGCAGATGAATTAGCAGCAGACGGCATCAATATCAGAGTCATAGACCCATTCACCATTAAACCACTTGATAAAGATACTATACTAACTAATGCTAGAGAAACTTGAGGCAGAATCATTACTGTAGAAGACCATTATAGATGGGGTTTGTGTTCTTTTACTCCTGTATTGGTAAACCAAAATATGCCTGCGGGTGCATTTTTTTCTGTCTTCAAAAACATTTCTTAAAATTGGTTGTACAATTTGTGATAGGGTTGTGGTGCAATCAGTGCAGAGTTCAACTTGATTCAAGGTGAGCTTACAGTACAGATAGATAGTCCAATGTGTACCTTTTAATGAACCACTTGATGGATCGTCATTATACTATACTTGTACAGTCTTTGCATGGAGCTCTCTTAGTTTTGTTTAAATAAGAAATCTTATCCAGCATATGATTATGGACCTCTACTATTCCTTAATGATCTTCATGAAACTTGCACAGAATGTATAAATCTACAAGATGTTGAACAAATTTGATAAGGATTATTATTATTTAATCTATATTTATAGTCCTTCCCATTGATCTAGATGTAGTCACATGATCAATGATAAAAAGTCGTATTGACTCAAAGGCAGAGCCAAAAACATATATTGACCTCCAGCTGTGACGTCATCACGGTTTGACATCAAAACAATACGACATCGTACACAATTTACTATGAAAAATGACCAAAGGCTGCAGATATTTGTATTTGATTTTTACACGTTTAGTCTTATAAGTAAGCTGGATTTAATAGTAAAACATTTGTTGCTTTTAGGTTCGGTCGTTGTGTAGATTTATCGACCTGATAAATCCACATATCGACTTCATCAAAAGGCAATAATTGTATAATACCGGTAATTATTGCATCAGTAAAACCTTTTGACCTGGAATTTGTAAAATGTTAGTACAGGTGGCCATATTGCAGTTGCAATCTTCATGAAACATAAGTTAATTTGTGAAAGTATCCAGGAGAGCGATATAGCTCTACTACTACCCTCTTGTTAAATTTATGATTTTGTATGATACAGGAGGCCTTGGTGACAGTGTTGCTGGTACCTTAAGTGAGGAGAGAGATCTGTGTATAAAGATGCTGGCAGTCAGAGAAGTACCTCGAAGCGGGAAACCGGAGGAACTTATGGAGATGTTTGGAATCAGTGCTAACTGTATTGTTAAAGCTGTGTACAGTATGCTCAGATAGACAAAGAGCATATATATTATAACAAAGAAATAAGTACAGTCTAACTTGTTTATAGCGGTGTTTGAAGGGACTAACTGACAGGTGACCTCTATGTATCCAGGAATTTTATATAGGACATCATTTTTTTTAAATTTCATTTTGTTTATTATGAACATATTATTAAGATGTATTGTTTTTTAAACTGCACAACATCTTGTATCATGTAACACATCAAAGTTTTGTTACAAAGCTGATAAATTGTTTTATTTTATGCTAGCTGGTGAAATATGGGAAAATATCAGTGAGATATTTTTCTATAAATCACCATCAGTGCCAGACTTGTTTTTCTTCAGGAAAAATTATCTCCCTTGAAATATGTTTTAATAACCTCCCTTTGTTGCCTTTAGAATTACTGGTACCCTATGGTTATCCTAATTTTCAAGCTATACACAAGTCATGTACAGGTAGACAATACTGTATAAAACAAACTATGGTATGTCCAAAATGAAAAGTCAAGTTTTTACGCGATCCTCGTGACAAAAACTTAACAAACATGTTCAATCACAGTGTCCTGGACACGCTAACAGTCCTGAATGGACACCATGATCATTTATTTAAGTCTGCGCTGCAATGCAGATGCAGATTTACAGTGTACATAATTACCTGCCGGTAATCTACAATAACAATGATATTGTAACATTAATTATAAACATCCTTATGTACTCTATAAAATGATTTTGTGTCATTACCTTTTCAATACCCCCAACTGTTACGTCTTGCAACTTACAATTTAGCTTATTTGTCTCTAAATTATGGCTACCTCATCAGTCAAAATTTCCATCCTCTACACGTATTTAGAATGATATATTTTTTTTCCCTCATCATGAAGTGACCCACAAAACACTAGCCATTTTGTGCCAAACTTGAGTGTTCCAGCATGTGTCAAGAGTTGCAGGTTCCGGCAAAATGTGTCTTTGAAATATACTCTAGTCCATTAGACAACGAATGTAATCATTCGTTAAATTTTACTTATAGTACAGAGTCAACACTTAACTTGTACATGTATTTTTTTTTTCAAATATATATATATATATATATATATATATATATATACACACACCAGTTTTGTGTGTTCCTACAAAGGCATGAAACAACCTTCTTATCATCATCTTACTTTGACTCTGTTGGTTTTCGTTTTTGAGGTTTGCTCTTCTGTTTTTGCCCTGGACATACAGGTCCTCATGTCCTCTGAACCGGATGCGATGATGACCGCAACATTGACTTGGCCTTTGTTCCCTCATCTGAACCTCATAATTATGTTTTGTCAATGGTGTCTTTACTAAAGTTTTCAAAAGAAATAATGGTAATTAATGGTCTAGAAATGTTATTGTGGTTGTTATTGTGGTTGTTTGAACAAAAGAGCTATAAAATGTATTTATACTTTTTTTGGCTTGCTCTATTTTTCATTGATTTACCATCGTTTGGTAGATTATATTGGTGACAAAACATTTAGTGGGTTGTTGTCTTAAGTTAATTATCACAAGACATCAACTCAACCTACATAAGGCCTAAAAAACAGATGGTTTTTGGTAAACTTTTTTTTTTTTTAATTTATTTTTTTAGCGACTTTTCGGAAATTATTTTTGTGTAAAAAAAAATGAATATAATTAAGGGGGTATGCCTGTAGAGCATCAGTAAGTTGATTTCTAACATCACTGATCATGTTTAATGCATAAAAAGTGCAGTTTAGCAACTTTTTGTTTAAAAGTTGAAAAAAAAAAACTTCTCCATGCCATAAAAACATTTAGGGTCAGGCCAAAAATTTAGTGTAGGTCGGGTTACCGGAAACAACACATTTTTTTCTACGTCTAATATGCCAGCATTTTTGTCAAAAAACTTTTCCAGCCAGTTCAGTTGTAAGTTGTGTTCCATCCCAATTTCGCAACATAATTCGTTATGCTATGCAGCTCCTAGATCAATAATTCTTAGCTATTTTTGTTGAATCCATAATATTAACCCTTAGACTGCTGGCGGCAAGTGATTCAGCTTTTGCGACCAGTGCAGACCAAGATCAGCCTGCACATCCGTGCAGTCTGATCATGGTCTGCACTGTTCGCTATTCAGTTAGTAAATTTTCAGTGAACACCCCTTTGAATAATAAATGGTATTGCCCAAATTGAATGATGGACCAGTCCATTTTAGAAATTTAGCAGGCTAAGGGCTAAAAAAAAAGTAATCCTGCAGCATAAGCCTTACAGCTATTCCTCAGTTATGTTTTTTGCGTTGTTTTTTTCTACTGTCTGCTGACCACATTAGACAGCGGGATGCTTTATAAAGGGTCAGTATAATTTTAGGGACCAGAAGGTGACCATTCTAAGCATACGCTATATACATGTAACCACTAATTAAGAAATAACAAGTTCCCAAGAGTGGTTTATTGTAGAATAACCAGTGTTTTGAGTTCTTATGCGTAAGAATATATCACGAAGGCCGTAGGCCTGAATGATATATCATTTCGCATAAGAACAAAAAACTAGGGTTATTCTACGATAAATCACAATTGGGAACTTGTTATTTCGATTCTAACACGACATACTAATATCAACAGTGTTAGAAAAAATGGCAACTACTTTTTACGACCGTGCTATGCACTCGGATCGGATGACGTCATTGCGTGTAATAGTTTATTGCAGAATAACTCGAGATAGATTTTGCTCTACATGTATGTAGGTTTTTCACTGGTCGTGTAAGAATACACTGGTTATACCATACATGTTGCACAGAATTCTTAATTAAAAAAAAAATCTTTTCATGCTAGATGCACAAATTTGGTTGTACCATTTCTCTCTTTAAAATCTTTAGAAAAATGAGTTGACATTGGTCATTTCTTTTTAGCTGGACTATACAAAGTATATTGAGAGCTATCCTACTTGGCCCGGTGTCGACTTCCTTTCATGTCCACACCTTGGTTAAAGTTTTGATGCACTTCCTCTTTTTGTCTCTTTATCTCTGTAATTACTTGATGGATTTGGCTCAAACTTGAAATAGTTAATAAAAGTAACTATTCATCCTCGACCACATCGTCTGGCATATGGGCCATAACTCTTGCACCAATATTTCATGAATTATGCCCACGTTTTTATTTATAATTTTTAGGTTAATTTTGATGCATTTTCACTATATCTGTATAATTACAGAAGGGATTTGATTTTAACTTTAAAATGTTCCATATCATCAACATTATTTTACACAAGGGTTATAACCAATTATGGCAATATTTCATGAATTACGCCCCCATATGTTAAATTTCAGTTTGAAGTTTTGATGCATTTTCATTCTATATCTGTTATTACCAAATGATTTGATTCAACCTTGAACAAGTTGTACCAAATCTTTACCCACATCATATAATCCATAACTCTTGCACCAGTATTTTATTGAATTATGACTCCGTTTCATCTAAAATATCAGGTTCCTGTTTTCACTGTATCTTTGCTATTACTTTATGAATATGATTCAAACTTAAATAGTTCTTCCACATCATATGACACAAGGTCTATAACTCTGGTGAAATATTTTCATGAATAATGTCCCCCTGTTTACTTAGAATTCCCACCACAGTGGTGTGGGAGACATATTGATTTACTCCTCTGTGTGTGTGTGTGTGTAACAGTCTGTGTGATCTTGTCCGCACTCTTAAGTAGAACATTTCTCATCTGATCTTCACCAAACTTGAATAAAATGTGTTTGCCAATAAGTCCGCAGCCAAGTTCGATAACTAGCCAAATCGGCCCAGGCACTTATGAATAATGGCCCTTGAAACTTTTTTTTTGATAATCAAAGGACTGAAAGTCTGATAAGGCAGTTGAGGTCTTGGTGCATGGTTGACTAATGTACTACTATTCAGATGATTAGGCAGTAATGGGAGATATGCGCTTTTCTCAAAAGCAGCTCTAGTTTCAGTTTAATTTTGATGTTTTTCCACCATATGTCTGTTGTAACTAAATGGATTTCATTCAAACTTAAAATGATTGTTCCGCATCATCACCCACATCATATGATACAAAGTTCATAATGCTGGCACCAAAATGCTACAAGTTACGCCACCTAATTACTAGAAGTTCTGGTTGTGATGCACTTTAGCTCTATATGTTATTACTTTAAAATTTAATAGACTTGACTCAAACTGACTCGACTGTTACTAAATACATTTGACACAGACTTAAGCTAATGTCCAATATTTTCATCCACATTGGAGTAATTAAACACTCCAGTGACAGCATGTGTCCGGTTATATTATCCAGCATCGAAATTGTCAAGCTTGCCGTCTCCTGCGACAACTCGTTTTATCTGGCATATCTTGTAGTTTGGTATTTTTTCTTATTTGAGCTGTGCCAACATAGTGGGTTTACGGCCAGCATGGATCCAGACCAGCCTGCGCATCCGCGCAGTCTTGTCAGGATCCATGCTGTTCGCTAACGGTTTCTCTAATTGCAATAGGCTTTGACAGCGAATAGCATGGATCCTGACCAGACTGCGCGGATGTGCAGGCTGGTCTGGATCCATGCTGGTCGCAAACCCACTATGTTGGCAGATAATTTTGTTGCATACGACATGTATATATGGCATTTCTGTATATTAATCTGTATATTATTTTCTGATATATTCATATATAAAATAAGGATCTGTAAGATGGTTTAATGGTTGTTAATAGTGCTAATAAATTACTGTAAAAAAAAAAATCTAAAATATGAAAATGAATATTGCTGTTTTTTAGCTCACCTGTCACGTAGTGACAAGGTGAGCTTTTGTGATCGCCCTTTGTCCGTCGTCAGTCCATCCATCCGTGCATCTGTCAACAATTTCTTGTCTGCACGATAGTGGTTTCATTTATGCTTTTATTTTAACCAAACTTGCACACAACTTGTATTACCATAAGATCTTGGATCCTTTCTTGAACTGGCCAGATCCCATTATGGGTTCCAGAGTTATGGCCCCTGAAAGGGCCAAAATTAGCTATTTTGAGCTTGTCTGCACAATAGCAGCTTTATGATTTGAGTTTTACAAAACTTGCACACAACTTGTATCACCATAAGATCTTGGTTCCTTTCTGGAACAGGCCAGATTCCATTATGGGTTCCAGAGTTATGGACCCTAAAAGGTCCAAAATTAGCTATTTTGAGCTTGTCTGCACAATAGCAGCTTTATTTATGATTTGATTTTTACCAAACTTGCAGACAACTTGTATCACCATAAGATCTTGGTTCCTTGCTGGAACTGGCCAGATTCCATTATGGGTCCCAGAGTTATGGCCCCTGAAAGACCCAAAATTAGCTATTTTGAGCTTGTCTGCAAAATAGCAGCTTCATTTATGATTTGAATTTAACCAAACTTGCACACAACTTGTATCACCATAAGATCTCAATTCTTTTTTATACGCCCGCAGGGACGCATTTTGTTATCGCCTCGGTGTCTGTCTGTGTGTTGGTTTGCAATTTCCCTTCTGCTCTGTTACCTTTTGAACCCCTTGATGGATTTCAGAGAAACCTGACACAAATGTTCACTCATTGAAAGGATGTGCAGAGCGCATGTTTCAGATGGCTTAACTCAATGTCAAGGTCACACTTAGGGATCAAAGGTCATATGACTTTTATGTAAATATTGCTCTGCATTTGCCTTGCATTGCACTGCTCTTGTTTTTATTTGGCAGATCCTTTTGTTTGCTTACAATATTTTTTTATTACTTCCCTTTTATGTTACTATAAATAGCTTATTTAGTAACTTTTTTATTATTGAATGTAGGGAAAAACTGAGACCAGTTTTCTGTGGTACAACATGGATGGTTCATCCAATTGTTACGTGTATTTTGACATATCTGTACCTTGTAAGAATTTTTTCTTTATGTTTTTGCCGAAAGCGATGGTACTCAGGTGAGCGATATAGGGCCATCATGGCCCTCTTGTTTTTTCTTTTTATTTGGTTTAAAGATACAATTTAGGTCATATGGCAAGTTTTCCACCTTTTGATGGTGAAGACCCAGGTGCCTGCCTATTTCCCTGAAGAGACATCTGGTTAGAACCAGTGACCTACTGTACACAAGCTTGATAGTTCATAAAAAAAAATTATGGGGAAGCTCATAATATTATATAGATTTTATATTGAATTGTTTGTTTGTTTTGGGTTTAACGCCGTTTTTCAACAGTATTTCAGTCATGTAACGGCGGGCAGTTAACCTAACCAGTGTTCCTGGATTCTGTACCAGTACAAACTTGTTCTCCGCAAGTAACTGCCAACTTCCCCACATGAATTATCAGAGGTGGAGGATTAATGATTTCAGACACAATGTCGTTTATCAAATAGTCACGGTTATTGAATTGTATATCTCTCTTAAACAAAAGACTTTGTCTTGCTTGATGATTATAAAAAGTTATTTCTGACAAACACCACTGAACTTTTAATTCTGATAATACTTGTACCTCCCAAAAAGGCACCTCTGACGAGCAGCTACCTCCTCACAGCACAGTTTTATCCCCCTCCACACCTTTCATATTAATTTCATATTGACCTCCGATAAGCAGTTACTCATCAAAATGGTAAGCGGCAGTCAAACAAGAGCTGTCGGAGGACAGCAACGCTTGACTTTTCAACAGCCTTGTCAATTGAATGAATACAAAAGTCAACAAGAGCTGTCGGAGGAGAGCAACGCTCGACTATTCAACAGCCTTGTCAACTGAATGAATACAAAAGTCGAAAAAAGGGGCATAATTTTGTAAAAAAGCAGAACAGGGTTATGGAATCTGCATAATGCTTATCAGCTCATGACAGTGGACAGGTGTGTGAAGTTTCAATCCATTCCCATTAGTGGGTACCAAGATACCAGCTTACTTATAAGAATTTAACCAAAAACTCCTAAGTTGAAAAAGGGGCATAATTTTGTAAAATGCAAAGTAGAGTTATTGACCCTTTGCACTGCATGTCATATCATCACAGTGAACAAGTGTGTGAAGTTTCAATCCTTTCCCATTAGTGGATACTGAGATACCAGCTTACATAAAAAACTTAACCAAAAATTTCTAACCAGTGAAAAAGGGGCATAATCTAAAAAAAATATATAGTTATGGGCCCTGCTTTGTGCATGTCACATCATGACAGTGAACAAGTGTGTGAAGTTTCAATCCATTCCCATCAATGAGTACTGAGATACCAGCTTACATACAAAACCTTAACCAAAAATTTCTAAGTCAAAAAGGGGCATAATTTTGTAAAAAAGCAAAATAGAGTTATGGAACCTGTGCAATGCAAGTCAGTTTATCACAGTGAATAAGTGTGTGAAGTTTCAATTCATTCCCACAAGTGGTAACTGAGAAAACAGCTTACATACAAAACCTTAACCAAATCGCGATGCCGACGCACAGGCTAGTCTAATAGCTCTTCTTATGAATAGTCCCGCTAAAAATGGTCCTTGTTAGTTTTACTTCCGAGAAGTGACAATGGAAATCCAGCGGACTTTATTTAGAACAGCTAAACTGACTGATGACATGTTTGTAGAGAAGCACTTCTCCCCCAATGCATAGTCGTATAGGCAAGTCAATAGGGGACAGGAGCGAAATTCAGAGAGACACTGATGGTTGGCTGCAATAGGGATCATCTACTTGGCATCTCCAATCATCCCACTAAGTTTAAACATTTGGAGCCTAGTGGTTCTAAAGTTATGAATTTGAAGTGGTTTTCTATGTTCAGGCCCCTATGGTCTTGACCTTTGATCAAGTGACCCCCAAAATCAGTAGGGGTCATCTACTCTGCAAGTCCAATTATCCTAATAAGTTTGAACATTCTGGGTTAAGTGGTTCTCGAGTTATTAATTGGCAATAGTTTTCTATGTTCAGCCCCTTGTGACCTTGACCTTTGATGGAGTGACCCCAAAAACATTAGGAGTCATCTGCTCTGTAAGTAACATTCTGTAAGTGAGGTGGATGGCTTCATTACACGATGCATTCTACATTCAAACCCCCTATCAGTGAGAGGCAAGTGATTAAGTCGGTGAACTTACCCATGCAGGCCCCTGTTCAGTACCAGTGAACAAAGTTGTCCAGGCTGCCAACATTGTCTCAGACTACAAAACCAGGGGTTGCGAGTTTGAGACCTCGCTCCAAATTATATACCATTCTGGTAAGTCGTGTTTTTTTTTTGGTGCTTTACACTCTGCATACTAAAGAACTAGGAAAGAGTCTAGAATTTAAGCGTCTTTTTCTTGCGCTATCATCTAACTAAAATTAATAACAGTCTTCTGATGGGTTACCGAAGAGACTATACATAGCTTTAAATACAAACGTCTTTATTAACTGCATATGCATCAGAGGTGGATGATAACTTCAGTCATTGAAAAAAAAACTTTATGTACTGTGAAATCATTAATATTCATAGGGGACTAATTTTCGTGATTGAGTTAATCCACGAAATTTAATTCCAACAAACAAGTGAAATTCCCATTCATTTTATCTTCAAAAGTTGATATCCACTAATTCATATCCCCATGAAATTGCCATTTTGACCAAAACCACGAAATTTCATGCCCACAAAATTTAATGATTTTACAGTACTTTACTAATCATGAACTTTTTAAATTTTAGTTAAAGTAAGATGTTTAAAAACCTTCCCTTATGAAAAGTCTTCATTCTGGAATTTAATTTCTTCAATATATACAGACGTCCAATTTATTCAAAACGAGAAGGCAAGGCATTCTAAAGTGGTTGCATTCAATTTGCTGTATTTGGCCTTTCATAAAGTAAACTTTTTAACTGCTGATTGGTTATTTCATAGAGAACAACAAACTTCTTTAGTTTTCATATTTTTATGAAACACTTCCCTTTAAAATTATAAGAGAACAATACTCCCTGTAAAACCAAAACAAGAGGGTCATGATGACCCTGGATCGCTCACCTGAGTAATATGAGCTACATGTTTCAAATGTCAAACTGATGATAAAATATTAAGAAAGTCAGTAGGTCACAGTCATGGTCAATGAAATTCAGTTTTACGATTTGTGTGCAAAACTGTATGTCATCAAAACTTCAAGGCTGTATCTTAAACAAGAGGACCATGATGGTCCTGAATCGCTCACCTCTTCCCACATGACCCAGTTTTGAGTACGATGTCGTTTTTTCTATTATTTGACATAGTGACCTAGTTTTTGAGCTCATGTGACCCAGTTTTGAACTTGACATAGATATTATCAAGATAAAAATTCTGACTAACTTTCATGAAGATCCATTGAAAAATATGGTCTCTAGAGAGGTCACAAGGTTTTTCTATTATCTGACCTATTGACCTAGCTTTCGAAGGTACGTGACCCTGTTTTGAACTCTACCTAGATATCATCAAGGTGAACATTCTCACTAATTTTCATGAAGATCTCATGAAAAATATGGCCTCTAGAGAGTTCACAAGGTTTTTCTATTTTTATACCTACTGGCCTAGTTTTTGACCACACGTGACCCAGTTTCGAAACCGACCTAGATATCATCAAGGTGAACATTCAGATCAAATTTCACGAAGATCCATTGAAAAATATGGCCTCTAGAGAGGTCAAAAGATTTTAATAATTTTAGACCTACTGACCTAGTTTTTGACCACAGTTGACCCAGTTTCAAACTTGACCTAGATATCGTCAAGATGAACATTCAGACCAACTTTCATACAGATCCCATGAAAGTATGGCCTCTAGAGAGGTCACAAGGTTTTTTTTATTATTTGCCCTACTGACCTAGTTTTTTAAGGCACGTGACCCAATTTCGAACTTGACCTAGATATCATCAAGGTGAACATTCTGACCAATTTTTATGGAGATCCATTCACAATTATGGCCTCTAGAGAGGTCACAAGGTTTTTCTATTTTTAGACCTACTGACCTAGTTTTTGACCGCACAAGACCCTCTTTCGAACCTGACCTAGATATCATCAAGATGAACATTCAGACCAACTTTCATACAGATCCCATGAAAAATATGGCCTCTAGAGAGGTCACAAGGTTTTTCTATTATTTGACCTACTGACCTAGATTTTGAAGGCACGTGACCCAGTTTCGAACTTGACCTTGATATCATCAAGGTGAACGTTCTGACCAATTTTCATGAAGATCTTATGAAATATATGGCCTCTAGAGAGGTTTATCTAGTTTTAGACCTACTGACCTAGTTTTTGACCGCACGTGACCCAGTTTCGAACTTGATCTAGAAATCATCAAGATGAACATTCAGACCAACTTTCATATAGATCCCATGAAAAATATGGCCTTTAGAGAGGTCACAAGGTTTTTCTATTATTTGACCTACTGACCTAGATTTTGACGGCACGTGACCCACTTTCGAACTTGACCTAGATATCATCAAGGTAAATGTTCTGACCAATTTTCATGAAGATCTTGTGAAATATATGGCCTCTAGAGAGGTCACAAGGTTTTTCTATTTTTAGACCTACTGACCTAGTTTTTGACGGCACATGACCAAGTTTCAAACTTGACCTAGATATCATCAAGGTGAACATTCTGATCAATTTTCATGAAGATCTTGTGAAATGTATGGCCTCTAGAGAGGTCACAAGGTTTTTCTATTTTTAGACCTACTGACCTAGTTTTTGAAGGCACGTGACCCAGTTTCGAACTTGACCTAGATATCAAGATGAACATTCTGACCAACTTTCATAAAGATCCCATGAAAAATATGACCTCTAGAGTGGTCACAAGCAAAAGTTTACGGACGGACGGACGCACGACTGACGACGGACACCGCGCGATCACAAAAGCTCACCTTGTCACTTTGTGACAGGTGAGCTAAAAACAAGAAAGAAGGTCAGTAGGTCAAGGTCACAGTCAAGTGACATCATATTACTTTGGGTCACCAGGTAATTATAATTAAACAGTCTTGGAAATAGGATCAGATGATTTTTTAAGTATTTTTCCTCTATAACTCACATAATAACGAAGTGACCCCAGGGGCCTCTTTTAACCCCAGGGGCATAATTTGAACAATTTTGGTAGAGGACTACTAGACAATGCATCATACCGAATATCAAAAGCCTAGGTCGTATGGTTTCAGACAAGAAGATTTTTAAAGCTTTTTCCTATATGTCTATATAAAACTTGGGATCCCCCGGGACCACTAGATGATGCTACATACCAAATATCAAAGCCCTAGGCCATGTGGTTTTGTACAAGAAGATTTTGAAAGTTTTCCCTATATAAGTCTATATAAACCATGTGACCCCCGGGGCGGGGCCATATTTGACCCTAGGGGGATAATTTGAACAGTTTTGGTAGAGGACCACTAGATGATGCTACACACCATATATCAAAGCCCTAGGCCCTGTGGTTTTGGACAAGAAGATTTTTAAAGTTTTTCCTTTCGGTTGCATATGTGGCAACCAGAGTTCTGCATGGAATTCAATTCTTTGAGCAATTTTGAAAGGGGGCCACCCAAGGATCATTCCTGTGAAGTTTGGTGTAATTCTACCCAGTGGTTTTCAAGACGGACATCAAACGGTCACAATAGGTCACCATGTCATTTCGTGACAGGTGAGCTAAAAACAGGAGAGTAGGTCAGTAGGTCAAGGTCACAGTCAAGTGACATCATATTACTTGGGGTCATCAGGTAATTATAGTTAAACAGTCTTGGAAATAGGATCAAATGATTTTTTAAGTATTTTTTCCTATACAACTCACATAATAATGAAGTGATCCCAGGGTGGGGCCTCTTTTAATCCCAGGGGCATAATTTGAACAATTTTGGTAGAGGACTACTAGACAATGCATCATACCGAATCAAAAGCCTAGGTCGTATGGTTTCAGACAAGAAGATTTTTAAAGCTTTTTCCTATATGTCTATATAAAACTTGGGATCCCCCGGGCAGGGCCTCTTTTCACCCAAGGGGTACAATTTGAACAATTTTGGTTGAGGACCATAAGACAATGCTACAAACCAAATATCAAAGGTCTAAAGTGTTTTGGTTTCAGACAAGAAGATTTTTAAACTTTTTTTTCCTATATAAGTCTATGTAAAACTTGGGACCCACGGGCGGGGCCATATTTGACCCTAGGGGGATAATTTGAACAATTTTCGTAGAGGACCACTAGATGATGCTACATACCAAATATCAAAGCCCTAGGCTGTGTGGTTTTGTACAAGAAGATTTTTAAAGTTTTCCCTATATAAGTCTATATAAACCATGTGACCCCCGGGGCGGGGCCATATTTGACCCTAGGGGGAAAATTTGAACAATCTTGGTAGAGGACCACTAGATGATGCCACACACCAGATATCAAAGCCCTAGGCCCTGTGGTTTTGGACAAGAAGATTTTTAAAGTTTTTCCTTTCGGTTGCCATGGCAACCAGAGTTCTGCTTCGAACAATTTTGAAAGGGGGCCACCCAAGGATCATTCCTGTGAAGCTTGGTGTAATTCTGCCCAGTGGTTTTCAAGAAGAAGATTTTTTTAGAAAATGTTGATGGACACACGAAGCACATTGAGCGGTCACAAAAGCTCACCATGAGCCTTTGGCTCAGATGAGCTAAAAAGGCATTTCAAAACTAAGAAATTTAATCAACAAATTTATTACTAATATTATAGTTATATTAACATTAACTCTTTGCTTTCAATCTCTCTCCTATTCTTTGCCTTTTATAGTTCTCGATCTCTTCCTTCTTTTGTTTATTGTAGCTCTTCACTGTGTCTATTTCTTGTAAATATTTCATTACTCTTTCCTGAAAAGCAAAAACAATTTAAACAATATATGAAGAGATTTCTAATCTGTACTTTTTCTTGTGCATGTAGTGTTTCTCATTACAGTACTTTACATTTCAGAAAGCTTTTAAAATTCCAAAATTGAAAAGATTGAAATTTTAACTTGATTCAACAAAAGCTGCAAAAACTATTTTTGCAAGTAACATGTGGGAAAGTTCTGTGGTTGACTTGATGTAAAGATTTACGACAGCCACATCTTACAATCCCTGATAACCTATTCTTAATGTTTAACCAGAATTCATACAGATTACCATTCCGACCAGATTTCATGTAAATCAGCTTTAAAATATGACCTCCAGCATGTCTTTCTATGCTAAGTCCAAGTGACCTAGTTTTTTGATAGTGCTCAATTAAAATTTGACCTAATTTCATGACACATTCTGACTAGGTGCATATACATGAGGTAGAAAATGACCTCTGTAGTGTTAACAATGTTTTCTTATCATTTGACCAAGTAACCTAGTTTTCTACTCAAGACGTCCTAGTCTCCATTCTGACCAAGAATTCCTTAAAACAACCACCCTGACCAGGTTTCATGAAGTTACGGCCAAAATTGTGACCTATACCTATGAAGTGTTATCAGTAAAATTGTTGATGAGGCATGATGACTGAGCACATTATGCTTGGGGGAGCTAAAAAGTGCAACTGATCTAGTTTAATAAAAAAAAAATTTAATTCTCTGTCATGATTGATGTTTCTACTCATTTAGCCTTTAGCATGCTGGCCGCAAATGATTTTGCCTTTGTGACCAGTGCAGACCAAGATCAACCTGCACATCTATGCAGGCTGATCTATGCATGTCCATGCAGGCTGATCTTGATCTGCACTGTTCGCTATTCAGTTGGTCAATTTTCAGTGAACACGCATTCGAATAACAAATGGTACTGCCCAATCTGAATGACGGACCAATCCATTTTCGAAATTTAGCAGGGTAAATTTCAAGTATTCTTTTGACATACACCTTTTGAAGCATTCTGATTCTTTCTCAAACAAATAGTCAGTAACACTTACAGCCAAGTCTCTCCTTTCAACTTTCTGTTTCATCTGCTCTGGTGTTAGAGGTGTAGGTCTCCCATCTATATGCAAAATAAAAAATACATATGATTTAAACTATCCCAACATTTTCAGTATGATTGTAACAAATGTAAAATATTCATTTAATATATTTTGCATATTTAAATATGCAAGCATCATTTCACATGTATTTGCTGTTAGATATCTGTGTCAATTTTGGTGGTTGACTTTGGCAATATGCTCCAATATTGTCAAATGGCCTGATCCACAGATGTCACTAGAAAGTGAAGAATGTCCTTGAAGTGGTCTTTGTAACCTTAGCCCTAGTGTCCTTACCTTTGGAGGTACAAACCTGATCATTGTCTGATTTGTTTAACAATTAAAACACAACTTCATAAACTGAACTAGAGCTATCACTAAAGGTAATGAATGTATCCACCCCCCCCCCCACCCACCACCACCGCACACACTGAGAAAGTCCTTTGCAATTTGACGCACACAAGATTGCATTATATGGACTGCATGTATATAGACTCTATGTATATAGTATAATAACAAAAAACAAAGTCCCGTAACTCTGCATTTTTTTTGGGAAATAACCTAACATGCACCATGCACAACTACTGTGGTTACTGATCACTTGTGTGAAGTTTCATTAAATTGAGTCAAGGGGAAGATGGTGAGATACTGCGCACAAGATTGCATCTACGGTCAGAGAGACATATTGACAGACCACAAGACAGACAACCTGAAAACAGTATACCCCCTTACAACTCTTGTTATTCGGGGGTACAAGAACAATCCTGTTTACACAAATTCAGACAGACAGACAAGGGCAAATCCAAGTGCTTCCCCCACCCCCCACCCCACACACAATCTTTGTGGAGCACAAAAAAGAATTAAACCCATTGGACATGTTCCCCCAACTCCCCCACCCCTATATTCTTAAGATAAATGAAACAAAAACTTTTAAGCACTTTTTTTGGTATTTTACACTAAGTAAAGGACCATAACTTGGTCTAGCTGAGTGAAATCCCAAAGAGGACACCAGATACATAAATTCACATGCAATAATATAACAATCATCTAATGTTTTATGACTCCCAATCAAGAACATTTTGAGGAACATGGGACACAAGGAAACAAACTTCTAATTTTTTACTTAATCAAGGGCCATAACTCTGGTCTTGCAAACTGAAAAAATTAAAAAAGACTCAGATGCACAAATTTACATGCTGATAATATTACTACATGGTTTTCTATGACTCAATGTGAAATATTTTTTATGCAACACAAACTTTCAAGTACTTTATGTGTATTTCTCACTAAGTCAAGGATCATCAATCTGGTCTGGTTTAGTGCCAAACAGAATATCAGGTGCACAACTTCATGCTATATATGTGCCGATAACAATCCTCTAATGTTTTATTTCTCTATGCGGAACACTTTTGGAAATGCATGCAACACAAACTTGTATCCCCTTTATGTATATTTTTGACAATCAAAGGCCATAACTCTGGTCTGACTGACAGATATCTGGAACAAAGTCCTAGCTGCACAACTTCACATGCTGAATGATATTTCTATGATGTTTCATGACCTTTGGTCGAATTATTTTTGAAGGTATGTGTGACACAAATTTGTAGGCATATTTTACTACATCAAGGGCCATAAATCTGGTCTGACTGAGTGATATCACTAACAAAAACTCAGTTGCAAAACTTCACATGCTGAATATTTCTGTAATATTTCATAATCCTTGGTCAAATATTTTTTGAGATAAACATAAACTTAGGCCCTTTTTTTGCATATTTTTGATTACTTTTAGTAAAGGGTCTTAACTCTGGTCTATCTGCGTGAGATCCAAATTAAATCACCAGGTGCACAACTTCCCAAGCCGCATATAAATCCTGTGAGGTTTGAAGACTCTGGGTCAAATTCTTTTTTGAGATATGCACAAGACAATTTCAGACAGATGGACAATAGCAACTCTGTGCCCAACACCCCCCTCCTCTCTAAAACAAATGGGGGTGGAGACAAAATTGATGGAATGATTTGCAGAGCATCACATTTTATTCAACTAATTTACAGAATTAAATCTGAAAAGACACTGTCAGATCCTCTACATAAATTGCTCCTGAGAGCTTCTACATAGTACAGGGTGTCAAAGAAGAAGGTAACACAGAGGCAGGCTCGGGGAGTGATTTATTATATGTTAAAGCTGTATTTATAAATCAGCTTCAATACATAAACTAGAAAATGCTTTTGTAAAAAAGCGCATGTCTCCCCCAATGCAAAGTCCTATAGGCAAGAAGTCAATAGGGGTCAGGAGCAAAAATCAAAGAGACACTGATGGTTGGCTGCAATAGGGATCATCTACTTGGCATGTCCAGTCATCCCGCTAAATTTCAACACTCTTGGCCTAGTGGTTCTCCAGTCACTGTTCAGGCTCCTGTGACCTTGACCTTTGATCAAGTGACCTCAAAATAAATAGGGGTCATCTACTCTGCATGTCCAATCATCCTATTAAGTTTCAACATTGTAGGTCAAACGGTTCTCAAGTTATTTCCAAAAAATGATTTTACATGAACAGGCCACTGTGACCTTGACCTTTAACGACTGACCCCAAAATCAATAGGGGTCATCTACTCTGCATGTTCAATCATCCTATGAAGTTTCAACATTCTGGGTCAAGTGGTTCTCAAGTTATTGATCAGAACTGGTTATCATGTTCAGGCCCCTGTGACCTTGACCTTTAACGAAGTGGCCCCAAAAACAATAGGGGGTCATTTACTCTGCATGAACAATCATCCTATGAGTTTCAACATTCTGGGTCGAGAGGTTCTCAAGTTATTGATTGGAAATGGTTTTCCATGTTCAGGCCCTGTGGCCTTGACCTTTAACAGAGTGACCCTAAAATCGTACGGGTCATCTACTCTGCATGACCAATCATCCTATGAAGTTTCATCATTCTGGGTCAAGTGGTTCTCAAGTTACTGACCGGAAATGGTTTTCAATGTTCGGGCCCCCTGTGACCTTGACCTTCACAGAGTGATTCCCATAATCGTTAGGGGTCATCTACTCTGCATGACCAATCATCCTATTAAGTTTCAACATTCTGGGTCAAGTGATTCTCAAGTTATTGACCGGAAATGGTTTTCAATGTTCAGGCCCCTGTGGCCTTGACCTTTAATGGAGTGACCCCAAAATCGATAGGGGTCATCTACTTTGCATGTACAATCATCCTATGAAGTTTCAACATTCTGGGTCAAGTGGTTCTCTAGTTATTGATCAGAAATGGTTTTCCATTTTCAGGCCCCTGTGACCTTGACCTTTGACGGAGTGATCCCAAAATCAATAGGGGTCATCTACTCTTCATGACCAATCATCCTATGAAGTTTACACATTCTGGGTCAAGTGGTTCTCTAGTTATTGATCGGAAATGGTTTTCAATGTTCAGGCCACTGTGACCTTGACCTTTGACGGAGTGACCCCAAAATCAATAGGGGTCATCTACTCTTCATGACCAATCATCCTATGAAGTTTCATCATTCTGGGTCAAGTGGTTCTCAAGTTACTGACCGGAAATGGTTTTCAATGTTCAGGCCCCTGTGACCTTGACCTTTGACGGAGTGACCCCAAAAACAAAAGGGGTCGTCTACTCCAGCAGCCCTACAACCCTATGAAGTTTGAAGGTTCTAGGTCAAATGGTTCTCCAGTTATTGCTCAGAAATGAAGTGTGACGTACGGACGGACGGAAGGACAGACGGACGGACAGGGCAAAAACAATATGTCTCCTGGGGAGACATAATAAGTATTCAGTTATTACACTTATTAACCATGGAACAGTTACTCTTGAACAGTCATTACTACCAGTACTTGAAATCATACTTAAGAAAGAAAACAAGGAGCTGCGTTCAATAAACGCTTGATGCCCCCAGTGGCATCCTTGTCGATAGATTTTGCACTTAAGTCCAAAACGAGGTCAAGGTCAAACTGAGGTAAGGTGATGTTTGAAGATGAGGAATGGTCAAAGTTTACATCTGTATTAGTATCAATTCATTCTTGTAAGCAGTATTGATGCTAGATGAAACGGTCCCATTTGGTTAACCAAGAGATGGCCCATATAAAGCAACCTAAGTCCAAAATGAGGTCAAGGTCAAACTAAGGTCAGGTGATGTCTGAAGATGAGGAATGGTCACAGGTTACATCTGCATTAGTATCAAGCCATTCTAGTAAGGGGTATTGATGCTAGACGAAACGGTCCCATTTGGTTAACCTCATACGGACGGACAAATGAACGAACGGACAGGCCAATCACTATATGCCTCCCGATGCTGGGGGCATAAAAATAATTATGATAGTTGGAAATTACACTTATAATACAGATTACCTAAAAATGTGTAGTCTGGCTTATCAAACAATGGCCCATATCTCTCTCCATTTACACAAGCTCCTCTCCTGTAAAATATGCAACAGTTTAAACATTAATAAAATGCTATTCTTAAGGCCATGTTTTTATTCCCTTTTACCCCAATACTGCTATGTTTCCCCCTCCCAACTTTGTGGAAAATCTACTTACAGTGTAACTACCAGTATAACTAAAAGAGCTGTCCTTAAAACAGCTCGACTATTCGAATCTTTGTCACAGAAGCAGGAATATTACCCTAAATGTTAAAATATCTATAGAGTTTCAATCCAGTATCTGCATTAGTTTTGGAGATAACTTGCATGCAAAACAAGAAGTTTTAAGTTCAAAAGGGGACATAATTTGGCCAAAATGTATGTCAGAGTAACCGAACTTGATGCATTCACCTAGTTTCATAACCCCGAAGACACATGTGCAGTTTCAAATCCATATCTGCATTAGTTTTGGAGATAGTAACTTACATGTAAAACTTAAACAGGATTTTCTAAGTCCAAAAGGGGGCATAATTTAGCCAAAATACATGTCAGGGTTATGGGACTTGACCCAGTGAGGTTGGGTATTGACCTAGAAAAAGAAAAAATAAGTTTCAAAGCTATATGCCTTTAAATGATTAGTTTGATTACCATACGTATTTGCACGCAAAACTTGAACCAGGATTTTCAAAGTACAAAAGGGGGCATAATTTGGCCAAAATACATGTCAGAGTTATGGGACTTGGCCCAGTGAGGTTTGTAATTGACCTAGAAACATTAAAAAATTAAGTTTCAAATCTATATGCCTTTAAATGATAGCCATATGTACTTGCATGCAAAACTTTAACCAAAATGTGACACAGACACCAGGGTGAGTAGAATAGCTAGACTATTCTTTGAATAGTCGAGCTAACGAGAGCTGTCCGTAAGGTAGCATGCTCGACAGCCTTGACTTTTCTCAGTGCTTGACTCTGAATTAGACCTTCGCCAGCAAAAAACTGATAAAACTTTAACCAAAAAATTCTCCTGGTGTAGACTTTGATTGTAAATAACTTATTAACTATTTTAAGTAGTTTCAAGTCAAAGCTTTGATAGTAACAGAGATATTTCACTTTATCAAAAACTTTAACCAAAAAATTCTAAGTTAAAAAGGGGCATAACTCTGTCAAAATTCAAATCAGAATAACGGGGATTGTTTCTCCTAGTGTAGACTTTGATAGTAAATAACTATTTTAAGTTTCAAGTCAATTGCTTTGATAGCAGAAGATATATTTGACTTTATCAAAAACTTAACCAGTGACGCTGACGAAGGGGCAAATGCAATAGCTGGACGCTGATGCAAGGGCGAATGCAATAGCTCTTTTCTTTGAAAAGTCGAGCTAAAAAAGGGCAAACATGTAGGTAAGATAGGTTAACACAAGCTAAACTGCAGTTCAATCCATCTAGCTTATAAACAAGAGCTAACAACAGCACGCTCTTTTGTTTCAAGCTATTCCAGCAATACTAGCTCCATGCAACAGATTTAGCAAAATTTTCTAGTTGAAAAGGGGGCATAACTTTCTCAAAGTAAAGACCAAGTTATAAAACTTGCTTTGTGAGGTCATCCCATAATGCCAAAGAGTTGTGGAAACTCTGAAAACATTTGGTCATGGGATTCTGGTGAGTTTACTTGACAGTCTCAGTACCTGTATTAAGTAGGGTATCATGCATGCTACACTCCCAACACTACTAGCAGTAAACTGAAGAGAAAAAAATCTTACATTAGCCTATGTGTATCTCCATAAACAGTAAATGGTGGAACACCAGGATTATATTTTGTTTGTTTTCTCTTCTTCCTCTGTAGCGGAAGAGTTGTGCTTATATTTCTTTGTGTCACTATGCTAAGAGGTGCTGACTTCTGTGCGTGCAGCAGAATTGCCGAGTTGACTGTCCTCAAAGACATGCCTTTGAAACATTCTGCAAAGTGAAATAGAACTTTAAGAATAATTTAACTACTTTAGCAGTGATAAATATAAAATATCCCCTGAAGTTGACTGCCTACGTTCTTATACATGTACATGTATTTTCATTCGCCCTATTCTTTTCTTTCAAGATGTTACTGTTCAACATTGGTTAGGTAACCCAATCATGCAATGAGGTTATGCCATAACTTTAACTTAATGAAAGGGATGATCAGAAAAAAAAATAGTGTCAGTTAAGTTATGGTAGGCAGAACTAAACCAAGGTGTGTTGCAGACGCATGGGCGAGTAGAATAGCTTGGACTATTCCTCAAATAGTCATGCTAACCTTACCCGACACTTTAAGTGGTCAAATGTTGTTATTGTTTGCCCGCTTTGGATTGGTTGAAAAAACCTTTAGTGGTGAATTTCGAACTACAATGTAGTACTTACTTCATTAAATTGCTAATTTCAGAGTTAAATATATAGCCGGCATTAAGTCTGACCAGTACATTATGATTTTTTTTGATTTTTGAATGTCTTCATTTTCCTAACAGTAAAATGCAGATACCAGTAAGGTTTAGTGAGATGACAACTATTACACTGTAGGGAAACCCGTAGGATTCAATGAGACATCAACTGATTGGTTAAAAATGTTTTGCCTTGAATCATGAAAATATCCTTAAAATCTTGAAATCAAAGAGCTATAAAAATAAATAGATCGGCAACTTGAAAGGCATATAGAGAAAATCTCGTCAACATCCCGTGACAACTGAATGAGATCTCGTTGTAAGCGTCTGGTTGATCACGATTGATCAAGTCGGCAAACACTTTGAAATAAGGTTACTTTCGGATCGTTTGTTTATAATGATAATGGTGCTTTTTTCATGTTATTAGTATTTTCTACACAGGGAAGGAATGAATTTATGATTGAAAGTCTGAGAAATCAACAGTTTTCATTTGAAAAAAGGACTCGATTTGGTTTATTATGCACCGGGTGTACCGCCAGTTTTATACTTCAGTAAGCGTCAGTATTGATTTGATCACGATTGATCAAGTCGGCAAATGCTTTGAAATAAGATAACGCGCTAACACGAGATGACCCGGGATTATCCCCAGTTGCCATTCTATGTATTTTATAGTTCTTTGTTGAAATGTAATATTTTCTGTGCATTTTGAAGTATTTAAAGCTGCCTGCCTATATATTTAACTCTGAAATTAGCAATTTAATGAAGCAAGTACTAGTTGGAAATTCACCACTAAATTCCATGCACAGTTGAGGGTGGCTGTCTTAGAATGGAAACAGAAAAAAAATGGATCCAGCATGCAGGGCCCTCTCTACATTTTGGGGGATTGG
The DNA here is from genome assembly GCF_021730395.1 of Mercenaria mercenaria. Lineage (NCBI taxonomy): Eukaryota > Metazoa > Mollusca > Bivalvia > Venerida > Veneridae > Mercenaria > Mercenaria mercenaria. The sequence continues at coordinate 35,160,724 of NC_069366.1, read as the reverse complement.
GGCCGGGGCCCTTGGAGGGGGGAATTTCGCGTCGTTTTCAAGGGAGGGGGGAATTCATTCTGGAGATATGACATCTGAACATAACCCCTTAAATTAAGGTCAATTGAGTATTACAGATATCAAACTAATGTGAATATATCTGAAGTATTGTACAGAACATAATCTATTGAAAACAGGCAACTTTTATTTTCTTTTATTAAATCAATTAGGTGACATCCAATCGAGGTTCACATGTCGTCATTAACGGAAGCACTAGCAGTATCCACGGACATTGTCTCAGCAGCAGCCGGAGCAGTGCTTCCCTTCGTCATATCTACCTGATTGTGCATGTCTGGCCCTGATGAAACAGCGGTGTCCGTGACAGTAGTTTGTTTTTTGAGAGCATGCTGCTTAAAAAGCAAATCTATTTTTGCGCATTTCGCCCCAGTTGCATCTGTGATCTTTTTACTGTATGATGTACATTATGCAACATTTTTTTTCAAAGGGAAGTAACTTTGCATACACGCACCCGGGGAACTGAAAAACGAGCGTATTATACGGATCAGTAAAACCAGGGGTTCCACTAGACCTGAAAACCAAAGAGTCCCGGGACCCTTGGGTCCAAATTTTGAAGGGTCCCTTTTCAAAATACAAGAGTCCTGCCCCAACACATCGATACAATTGACTATATTTTCTTATAAAGTAATACTACGTAATTAATAGCTACTACAACCAAGAACATGTTACAGCATAATAACAATTTCTGTTTCAGGTCATATAATCTCATATTGTAAATAAATTTTTATCAAAATTCATTTTAATTTGATGAGGTTTTTCTTCAATATTTTTGTTTGTTAGCAGAAAAGTGCTAAAACACTCTGTAAAAATGTATCCAAAAACGTACTATCCGGATACTGGTACACTTCTGGAATGTCGTCTGAAATGTTGTTTTTTGCCAGTTACTTGGTCCACTAAGGTAAACCAGAGATAGTTCCTCAAATAATGATGCTACTTTTCATTAAAAATTGCATTGAAAGTCAAGTTTTTAAGTGAATTTTGGAAAAATTGCATATGTCATCGGGTGTAATTAGAATCGTGAATGGACATTCTATACTTATTTTTACTTTCCAAATTCATTTAAATTTGTGGATTTTCTCGTTGAAGTTAAGGTACAATCATTAAACAATGATCTAATTTAAAGTTTGCATGAAGAAATCTTGCAGGACACTTTTCACATGCTCGGTAATCAGCTGGTCGCTTAATTACGATAATTTAATAATTGGCGCCTTTTTTGACAGTATGCAGGCTCAATACGGGTAACGCTTTATCAATGAATTAATGTTAACACTTCATTGATTCTCATTACCTATGTGCACTCGCCGTGACGTAACTTGCTGATAAAGAAAAATCAGCGTGGCATGTCCACAGGATAAAGGGCGGGAATTTAGCAGAAGATCAAAGGCAGGAAGGAGGGCATGACCGCGAGTGTTTACTTTGAATACACGTGTTTATCGTGGACATAGTTTTACTTTGGGAAATGACTGATAAGAGGAAGGATTATCAAAGGAAAATGTCTCCGGGTCCCGAGTGACGCACAGGCAATTATCATGGTCCTTTGAGCGTCTTTTGAAAATCTCCCGGACCCGGGCTCCTAAGACTATCGGGTATCGATTTTTTTCTTGATATTTTTTTCTTTCGAGGGGGAATTTTTCTATACTTGGGGGGAAAGAAACATACTATTTCGAGGGGGGAATGGGGCCGAATTTCGGCCCCAAAAATCGGCAAACGAGGGCCCTGGCATGCCCATATAAAAATGGTACTTTTTGGTATATGGAAGGCTATTTGATAAGGTAAATGACACCTCATGTGTCAACAAAAGTTTTGAGGGGGTCCTACAGAGTTAGCCTTACTCATTTGGCTTATCAGGATGACTTATTTTACGATCCGATATTTAATGGTTGTCATCCCTCTAATTAAGCTGTCGGAAATAACGTACATTTATGTATCACAACGTTTAACACTATTTATATTTAGAACGTTTTGGCGTAATTGATGTCACTTCCTTTTATTGTAAACATCTTGAGTTTGAATAATAGATTCAGATGACCCAGATGTGCGTTCTTATATAGTTTACCCGCAATACCCCACATAAGCCTTACCGATATCTGCATTTTACTGTTAGGACTTAGCACAAGGACAAGATTAAAAAGGCCGATTTTCGGTAACTCAAGGGCCATAACTAGGAAGTGCCTGGATCAATTTGGCTAGTTATCAAACTTGGCCGAGGTCTTATGTTTAAACACATCTTTTTCAAGTTTGGTGAAGATTGGATGAGAAATGTTGGACTTAAGAGCACAGGTGGCAGTATCATTGATTGGTCACCCCCTACCCACCCTAAGACCCCTGATACAACCCTGAAAAAAATTCTGACATTCTCAGGTGTTCCTTAATATCCCCACCCTACAAGACCCCTGATACAACCTTGAAAAAAAATTCTCAACTATCAAAACAGTACTTATAAGAAGGTATAAAGTCTGCTATATGTCCATTTGCCAAACAATGTGGAACATATGATATCAGCGTTTCGGCGACTCAGACGCATTCTGATGGCATATCGCTATACCTATCATTCACTTAAATAAAAAGGTCTGCAATTTCACAGTTTACCTAATTCAGATCCAACGAATGACTATATTCTAGCAAAATATTTCAATTTCACGGTATTTTGAGTTGTTGGAAGCCATCTTGAAACTGAAACGCTCATCCAATCAGATCGTGTGTTACAACGCAGGTACTGCCAAATCCAAGATGGCTTCCAACAACTCAAAATACCATGAAATTGAAATATTTTGCTAGAATATAGTCATTTGTTGGATCTGAATTAGGTAAACTATGGAATTGCAGACCTTTTTATTTAAGTGAATGATAGGTATAGCGATATGCTGTCAGAATGCGTCTGAGTCACCGAAATGACGATATCATAATTATGTTCCACATTGTTTGGCAAATGGATATATAGCAGACTTTATACCTTCTAATAAGTACTTTTTTGATAGTTGAGAATTTTTTTTTCAAGGTTGTATCAGGGGTCTTGTAGGGTGGGGATATTAAGGAACACCTGAGAATGTCAGAATTTTTTTCAGGGTTGTATCAGGGGTCTTAGGTTGGGGAGGGGGTGACCAATAAATGATACTGCCACCTGTGCTTAAGAGTGCAAGATTTGTGAAGACACACACACACACTCACAGACAGGAGTAAATCAATACGTCTCCCACACCACTGTAGTGGGATACATAATCCCTTTGTACATGTACCAGAAATTATTATGTTAACCAAAGAAGTATAAAATACACAGAGTAACATCAGATATTTGGGGGCCTATTTGAACGAAACTTTAACTTTCAAAGAGCATATAAAAATAAAGTGTAGAACGGCAATGTTAAATTTTTTCCGAATCAAAAACATTCGCAAATATTTGACTCAGGATGCAACTGAAACCTTAGTGCTATCGCTGGTTATTTCGCATTTAGACTACTGTAATGTTATTTTATACGGTATTTCTGATTGTGACATCGCAAAACTGCAACGCATTCAAAATATGTGTGCGAAGTTAGTTCTGAATCGTAGAAGAAGAGACAGTTCTAAGCAGGCACTCTACGATTTGCACTGGCTGCCGATCAAAGCCAGAATAAACTTTAAGATCTTGACGTACATGTTCAATTGCCATGTTGGAAATGCGCCTGCATATTTGATTGAACTCTTAACACCGAAAATCCCCCAGCGCTCCCTCAGATCCTCGGAGTCATCAGTTGACTGTTACATCGTCCCTTTCAACAAGCGAAAAACTTTTAGTGATAGAAGCTTTAGTACTATAGGGCCAAAGTTGTGGAACAATTTGCCGTTGAACATCAGACAAAGTTCTTCAATTGACTGCTTTAGGAAAAGGTTGAAAACGCATTTCTTCAGAGACTACTTTGCATTATTCTAAGTTTTGACTGAGTTTTAAACAATGATGCTGGTGACAGTGATAGAAATTTAATGTTTGTCTGTGATAATTGTATGTTAGTAATATTTTAAAATACAGTATTATCATTGACTTTAAATTAATAATTGCTATTTTGATTCGTTTTAATTAATCTTATTTAAAATATTTTATATTTAATATTTTATTTCAACTTGTATTGTAAAACGCCATTGAATATGTTTTAAATGTAGAAATAGGCGTTTAAGCAAATAAACCAGTTTCAGTTTCAGTTTCAGAATGGCAACTGGCTGTAATCTCGCGTGAGCTCGTGTCAGAGCGTGATTCGGCGTTATCTTACTAAAAACAGCATCGGCGAGCATGGAGTTACAATTTGTACCTTTAAAACTACATTTAAAATACATGTTAGCTTCTAACACAAAATTAGTTTAATGAGAAATGGTTTTAAGACAAGAAGTACACGTATTTTTTTGCCATCGTTAGAAGCGTGGTCATACGGTGATAATTATTTTACCGATGAATAATTACTTTCGCATACAAAATGGCGCGTGGAGAAAGCGCCACTTCCGGTAAACGAGATCTCGTTTTTTTTGTCACGGGAGGTTGGTGAGATTTGCTCTATATGCCTTTCAAGTTGCCAATCTATTTATTTTTATAGCTCTTTGTGTTAACGGATTTCATAATAAATAAAAGTTTGGACGTGACGGGACAGTCAAAAGTTATCACACTGTCCTGAAACGTCCTATTACTTGGACTACTACAGACTGAGAGTCATTTCTTACAATGTAAGCCTATGGAAAAATTAATAGCAATGTCTGACCAAGCGACAGAAGACAACCTTCGTCGCGAATTTACAAGACAATTACCATTTTCATAACATATTTTTCTTGTAAATCAATAAACCAGTAAATATATTATACCTATACATGTTTTACACAGATGCATCGTATATAATGCCTGTTTCATGGTTCGAAAGAAGAGAAAATATCAACTTTCTTTTGTAAGTCTTAGCTTTGCTTGGCTGTGCTTGATTAGTGATTGACTTATGTACAACTGAAATAATTAATCGAGTGATAAAACTGATTCCTTCTGCCTTAGAAACTTTTGCCACTGTGCGTATTCTAATCTCTAATCTCTGCTTTCGGTTTCTAAACAGCAACCAATACTGTATATAAAGTTTTGATCCTGTAAATTTGGAAAATTATATTGTTTGGGAAATGTACACATTTGATAATATGTAATATAGCCGTCCAAACAAGATGAAAAATAGATGTTGTCGGAAGATAACTGTTTGTGTTCGTATTGTTGTTTCATATATATGGCTTAAAAAAATCTTTGTTTCCGGTAACATGCTCGAAAAAATTAGGGTAGGTAGGTCGGATTTTTTTTTAGAAATCTAAATGAGACTTTTCGGAAATTATTTTTTTGTGTCAAAAAATGAATACAAATAAGGGGGTTATGCGTTTAGAGGCATCAATAAGTTGATTTCTAACATCACTGACAATGTGTAAAGCACAAAACGTGCAGTTTTGCAAATATTTGTTAAACAGTTGAAAAAAAAATTCCAAGGCCATAAAAACATTTAGGTTCGGGCAAAAAAATTAGGGTAGGTCGGGATACCGGAAACAAAGCATAAAACAAGCAGATTTGCAACTTTTTGTTAAAAAGTTGAAAAAAAATTCTCCAAGGCCATAAAAACATTTAAGTTCGGGCAAAAAAAAATTGTTGCCTCACATTTAGCCTACTACAACAAATCTACACCAGCTTAAAATATGGGAACGGAAATGGGACATGCAATTTAGGCCTAATCCATCCAAGTGCCAGGTCACCCAAATCACAAAACGTAGTACAGTCATTCCAACTCAATACATACTTCAAAACACCATCCTCGAATCAGTTCCATCTGCCAAATACCTTGGCATTATAATATCAAATGACTTAACCTTTAACAACCACATTGACAACATCACCAAACAAGCAAATCAGACACTTGGCTTCCTCAGACATAACATCAAAGTTCACTCGCAAGCACTCAAATCAACGGCATACAAGGCACTGGTCAGGCCCCAGCTGGAGTACAGTTCTACAGTTTGGTCCCCGTATACAGGTACTCGCATTGATCAGCTTGAGTCGGTGCAGCGCAGGACAGCTCGGTGGGCCATGTATGATTATTCCAGACTGTCCAGTGTCACCGATATGTTGTCCTCCCAAAACTGGAGACGTCTTGACCTTCGCCGCATAGACCAGCGCCTTGTTATATTTCATAACATTCTTCATAACCAGGTAGCCATTTCCCTCCCAGACGATGTTAAACCACTCGCCAGACCATCTAGCCACACTCACTCCCAAACATTCCAGCCAATTCCAACCTCAACTGATTACCACAAATATTCCTTCTACCCCCGCACCATTAAACACTGGAATGCTATTCCGCCAAATGCTATCAACTTGTCCGGTCCGCAGTTCAGTCAGGCTGTAAGTCAGACTAAACATATCTCCTCATAAACCACCTGCTCTGTTTTTTAACTGTTTTTAACCAACCTTTTTTCCTTGTTGTTGTTTTTTTAAACCTCTTTATTTTTACATTCTTACTAATATTCTTTTGTCGGTTGACGTGTGAAAGGTCTACGTCCTCGCGAGGGGTTAACCAAAACGGAAGATAGATATAACAAACAATTTTTTACGCCTTAATAATAATGGCGATGATTGAAATTAGGACAGTTCTTTCCTTAAGGGTTTACAACAAAAACTATTGATTGTTGTTCATGTCTTTAGGATGAAAATGTATACCACCAATTATGTAATCGTCATCATTATCGTCATCATTGATATCCTGAAAACCGATTTATCACCCTTGACAGCAAAATAATCGGACACACTTAAGAAAAAGAATTTTCCAAATTTCAGTCATCGCTATTATTATTTACAACAATAAGAACACAGTTATCTTCCGAAAACATCTTGGTTTTTTTTCATTTGTTCATTAGAAAACCATCAGTAAAACTAACGATGATGATAATGATGTAATGACAGATGATGATGATGATGATTATGATAATGATATTTATGGCAGTGGTGATGATGACTATGGTGATTGTGATGATGAAATCAATGATGATTACGATGATTATCTGGTGTTGTTGTTGGTGGTGGTGATGATGATGATGTTGGTGGTGGTGGTGATGATGATGAAGATGATGGTGGTGCTGCTGGTGATGATAGTGTTTGTAATGATGATGATTGTCGTTATGATTGTGATTACAGTGGTCATGTTGATGAAAGTGGGGGTGATGGTAAAAATGTAGACCATGATGATTGTTGTGATGATAGTGGTGGTGGTGGTGGTGATGATGATGATGGTGGTGGTGGTGGTGACATTAATTGAAATAATGTTTTTCAAGTTTCTGCGACACATTACTCAGTGTTACTGTGTCCAGCATAAAGGATTACATAATGAATAGATTTCATAAGGCACGCACTAAATTGACCTTAAAACCTTCAAATTTTATCTATTATTGCCTGTTATCTTTCAAGAATTTTTCTGATCAGAAGTACCCAAGCATGCAGCAGTGGTATGATGCCATGATTGCACTGATAAGCCCAGTATGTTCGATGTATAATATAAACAATGTTAATGTTTTCATTCGTCCAAATTGGCAATATGTTTGTGGTTGTTTTTTTTTTTTTTTTTTGGTTGAGAAATTCAAATCTGATATTAAAATAATTTGAAAAATAAAAAAGTTCCAATCGTGAGCATTCCAGTTCAATATTGGTAAATATACCATGAGGATTTTTCTGATGCTGATGTTAATGATGATGATGATTAAAAAAAACCTAATACTGTGAAATCATTAATATTCGTGGGGGACTAATTTTCGTGAATTTCGTGGTTGAGTCAATCCTCGAAATTTAATTCCAACGAAAAAGTAAAACTCCCATCCATTTTATGTTCAAAAGTTGAAATCCACGAATTCATATCCCCACGAAATTGCCTTTTTGACCAAAACCACGAAAATTCATGCCCACGAAATTAAATGATTTTACAGTATACAGTTATTGCATTTAATTGAAGTGTCACTTCAAATCAAATGTTTTAATTACATCATCGCAAACATAAATAATTTTCACCAATAACAACAATATAAATCATCATCATTATCATATGCATGCCATTCTTATTTCTGACAACGTTATAATGAAAATATCTTCATCACTATCAACATCATTAAAAACATCCTGTCATGTAAATCATCATCATCATCATTATCACCATCATTATCATCATCGACAGCAGCGGCAGCAATAAAAAATCAAAACAAAATCATAATAAAAAAGCGGCATACATTGTAACTACATGTCATTCTTTTCCCTCCCTTTCTCAATTAAAAAAATAACATCATCATCATCATCAGTGCTATTAACATCATCAGCTGTATTTTCATCGTCAGCATTATAAAACATTGACAAAGGTAATATCAGCATACTTTGCATAAACATAATCATCAAATAACGCTACAGAAACTATCATCATCATCATCATCATCACCAGCTTCGCTATTTCCATTTTCGTTCCACCTTCTTTATGACCTTCAGCGTGTAATCAATATATCTGATGTGAAAAAAAAAAAACAAAAAAAAAAAAAAAAACGAAACATATGATTTTTGACTCCAAAATCTCACTCCATTTTTTCACTCCAAGGTCACTCCAAAATCTCACACCATGACTCCACTCCAAGACTCCACTCCATATTTTGTCGTATGCCACATTGTAATAAGTCAAAAGTTCAACGAGACGTTCAACAAATAACATACATTTACACAGACAAATTATATAGAAATGTATATGATTTTTGATAATCAGCCGGATAGTAAAGGGTTTAAACATATTACGTAAAACATTTATGATTTTTGATAAATAGTCAATTAGTAAAGGTTTCACAGAAGTTACATGTTGTATGTTTAATAGATTTACTACTTTTTGCCCCTTTCGCTTGCCCTACAGGTAACTATGTCAAGGATGTTGAGCTATTTATTCACCTTTGTTAATGATATTTTCAATTTTACGGTCACTGTCTGGCATGTGTGACAGATATCGTATTATAGTGAATGTACACCACATTTAGTTTATTCTACTTTTTTTTCAAATAACTCTTGAAGGTCCATAATGCATTCAATTTTTACATGGTTAGAAAGGCACTACTTTTAATATTGAACATGAACTGTCATAGTTAGAGCCATAAAGGGAGGTAATAAAAAACAATTGATTCAATAAAACATTCTAGTATAGTCAGCAATATTTAATCCTTTGACAAATGTTAAAGAAAATAAATATCAGAAATAGGATTTAAGAAGAAATTAATATATTTTATATTCATAACGGAAACTGTGGCAGCCAGATTTTAAGCAAAGGCATTATGAGCCTTTAACATTGATATGAAAATATGAGGGTTGTCCCAAAAAATCGTAGACACTTGGATTAATCATTTTTATTGACGTCCGATTACATTCATTTTATACACATGCACGTACATTTTATCTATCTCTAAGAAACTTAAAATGATTTTTATCAAAAATAACTTTATAAAAATGTTTGAGTTTTTACTGAGGCCCGATACGTGCGAGTGGCGCACGCTGAAAGGTACAACAACATAGAATTTGTGGTTCGCCTAGAAACCATTTGGTTATATAACTAATTAACTATTCACATCATACATCATTTTTGAATTCTAGTAGTGCATCCTTACGATGGCATATTTCTGCCACGAGATAGCTAGATAGCTGTCACGATAATATCCTAAACTGTCCAGGAAATATGTGCAATTTTTCTGAAAATATTTCAGCAATGAACAATATTATATTTTCTAGGTATTTTATTTATTTTCTGAAAATGTTTTGGCACAGAATTTCAGGTTTATGCTTGAAACTGCAACGAGATGCTTGGTAGCTATCAGGATAATATTCTATACTTTTTTGCATTTTTTTTTCTTTTTCTGAATGCATTGTCGAAAATAAATTATTTATTTCTAGATGCTTTTTATTTCCAAGAAACTTTAGGCTACTAGTGAAAATATCGAGATAGCTATCTAGCTAATAAATGGCAGCTTTGAGCACTAACACAAAACTTATCGAGATAATAATGTAAATTTCCGCAATAATATTGCCAGGAAACTTTCGACCACTGAGACAATCTTTTCAGAAAACTTTGCTTTGTCAAGAAATATCGCTGCCTTGCTATCTCGTGGCAGAAATATGCCACCATACATTTTCAATATCTTTGATGTTTGAAAGAAAAAATCCTGGCATTATTATTTTGCATGTTCAGGTCTGAACACTGCTCACAAATATGTTATCAATGCTCGTCAGACATCATGTCTCCTCTGCGTGATATATATACATGACGCTAAATAATGTATGGCTGTAGGTCATTAAACCAACAAACTGTGCCAGTTCAATAACCGTGCCACTGCATTATGCACTTTTAGCAGATGTTATCATCTATGTTTACGTTTAACGAGTTTAATACATTAGAGCTGTTGTGTTTTTGCTTGCAGTTTAAATACATGTAATGATATAAACTTTCACTTCATGATTAAAGTGGAAAGGATAATTTTTTCTTAGACCTTAGATCTTTTTTAACAGTCTTGGTGACCCGGTAGTCCAGTTGTAACACGCTTTACAGTCAGTACGGAGGTCTGGGTTCGAATCCTGGTCCAGGCACTGGAAAGCTCTGAAATGCTCTTGGGTGCCTCCTGCCTAACTAAAATTCCAAGTAAAGACGGCTGCTATAAACCGGACACGTTAAAGAACCAGACTGTATTTCCACAAAGAGCCAGGCTAAGTATATAAAGGATTTCTCTCTCTGTTGCTCTGTCCGTCTGGTCAGATCGCCCTGTGTCTGTACTAAATATAGGATGAATTTGGCGCCATGGGTAGCTGCCTTTGCGCTGTTTTAAAAGCGCCCTTGAATACTTGAACGTGTTTATCATGAAAAGAGCACTATACAACTCTGGAATAAAAATAATAGGTAATTTTCGTGTAATTAAGCTTCCATTAGAGTTTAGATATTTCATAACATGCGAAGAATACGGAAATAACGTAAATCGAACGGAAGTTGCCGATTTCCCTAGACTTACGAAGTCTGTTGAGATCAAATAATCTGTAATAATATTAATTTCTTTCTTTATACTGACACTGGTATTTTCTCAGAAAACCATTTTTTCTCCTAAGCTCATCTCAACAGAGACAGGGGCAAGATATATTGTAAAATTTTCCAGAAAGTGGTATCAGAGAGGATTGATTTTATGTCTAAGTGCTTTACATTTAATGACTCTAACGACTGATGCCAGTCTAGATTGCCCCTTGTATGGAGACAGTTTATGAATGAATTTCTTTGCAATCATAGTCAAAAGGATTGCGCTAAGGATACAAACCTGCCATCGGTCAAATTCCAAGTTGGTCAAAAACAACATGTAAACTAGCGCTGTTTACAGGCTCTGGCCAAAGATCGCACACTGGTTAGCCTTGGATAGTTTCTTACTTGTAGAATTAATAGCTTTTACTATAGTAAACTGACAAGAATTTCTATGGAAGAGCGGTGCTCAATGCCAATTACCAAACGCTAAATACCAAATGGCTATTACCATGCATGAATTGCCAAATGCTGAATGCCATATACCAAATGTCAACAGGAACATGGACATGTTTGATATAAACTAAAATGCTTAAAGCCTATTGTTAATTGCTAAAAAAAAAACTATATTAACAGATTCGTTTTAAAGGAACATCTTTATCAGCTTTTTCATACGGCCTTTCTCTGACATTACTTTCGAAGCCCATGGAAACTAGAAATGCTTCTATATCATAGTTTATTAACAAAGTTCAAGATACAGTGCTGTGGAAAAGAAATAGATGTTTTAAGTACAAACTAGATGTTTACACCTTTAAATGGCCATAATAAATCAAACATTATGTTAAATTTACCCGGGAGTAGATTCCCACGAAACGATGAGAAACTTGAGCGTAAACATAACTTGTTTACGGTAATATTGTAATTTAGATTCATAATATTTTGTATTTTCAAGGTTTTATAAAAAAAATCAAGCACGTGAACTTTTTAAAAACTTATTCGCCTTTCAATTTATAAATAACGCCGTAGGTATATATTTTATGGTAATATTCAAACATTCAAATTTAAGTTAATAATATTTGGATAACACGCATTAAACGAGTGGGTCGAATGACTTATCAGCACTTAGATGTTTGGCAAATTGTGTTTCTCGGGCATTTGTTATGAAATATAGCGTACAATGCAGACAGAAGGAACTGCTCCAGCTGGAAAGAATTCTTGTATAGCCTACAAGGAAAAGTATGTTTTATAAGAGAAACTCAACGTAGTACCAGCCCCTCATGCCAGTGCTCCCGCTTACATTTGTACATCCAGCGTATTTTCACTCGGGACCAATCGTGTGATCTATGACAACTACAATTCATCTAAACAGTGCTGGTTCAAAAGATATTGCAGACCAAGAAGAGCGACGAGCTACAAATCTAGAGTTTTAATCCAGGGCGAGGTGTATATTTTCCGTAACTATTTGATACTAAGGTAGCAAGGTACACTTAGATGCGAAAATTTTGGGCACGGACGGTCTTACATGTAGCGAGTCGCAATATTGCACTTCCCCTATGAGCAAAATTTGGGTGGCTATTTTATAAATTGCGTGCATGTTTTGTGCTTTTAATTAATGACAAGATCAGGATTCTCATACAAGAATAAAGAAAGTTATCAAAGTGAAAGGTTTACATCATCCATGAAAAATAGGGTGCCAAAATCATCAATTTTGCACCTTTTGAACAGTCTACAATGATCCCGCTGCAAGAACACTGTCCAATTTTATTGCATTTCTTAATTTGATAGTCCTTACTGAACGTCAGGACATAAACGGAATAGGGGCCCATCCAGATCGTTTTTTCGGCAAATAACGAAAATGTTCCTGAGTATCAATCAAAAAGCACAGAACCCTTCCGTGAATTGAATTTTTCCGCGAAATGGTGTCTCATTGATCATACAAAGCTACCAGCATTAGTTTTCCAACTGACATCCAAAATTCGAAAGTGTACCCTGCTACCTAAGTAGATATTGTGTATTCCACCTTTGATGCGTTGTGGTACATATTTACCGGGAGCGCGTGTCTTTCGTCACGTGAATGGAATACCATTAAAACTATATAATTTTGCAGTCCTGAATGCGCTGTCATCCGACCAACTATTTTTTGGTATGTTTCATTTAGCATGTAGCATTAAGTTATTAAATATTGTCGTTTTGCATGAGGCACCGGCCTTCCATAACTATGAGATCTACAGTCCTGTGCGCAGCTCATTTATAGCTCTTTCGCAAAATGTCATGGAAACGAGACTAGAATAGGAATATGCCTAGGCTTATAACTAAGTTTCACTGGTCTTAATGAGAAGTAAATTATCTTCCTTTCGTCATACCACTTTGCAACAGCATCGTTAATAGTAAGGTCTGTGAAGTTGGCGCGTACACGCAGATCGTAGATCGACAAGAAAAAGTCGAAATCCGAATGCTCCTATAGCATGCTAGATAGAAAGGGTGGCTCCCAAAGAAGAGCTTTCCTTAAGACAGCGCGCTCCACTATTTGGCGATTTGACAGTAAAATGAATTTATGTCTCAAGAAGAGACCTCTACTTAAAAAGGAAGATACCACAAATGCAGATGATGGTGATAAAGCTACATTTTAAGTTTCAAATTATTAACTTATAGTGTACTATATTTATATCCAGAAAGCAAAGATTGCCAAAAAAGTATGAAAGGGACATAATTCTGGTAAAAAATACAATTAAAGTTATGGGGATTGTAACTACACATATGAGACAATAATTATAAAAAAATACTTTTAATTTCAAGTCATTATCTTTTAAAGTACCAAAGATATGTCTATAAACGAAAATAATTCCAAGTATGACAACTTTGTGACCTTGGCCTTGGGTATAATTAATGTTTATAAAACTATACAAAATGTACTACTCCCGCACGATAATTTAAATGACAGCATGTTTACATTATTGTTTGTTTGTTATGATCCCCATGCATCGTTGAACTCAAAAATGTTGTCAATGATAGAAGTTAAGTTCATACTGTTATGTTTTATACAAAATATTTTCTGTATTGAAACGTTTTAATGAAGAAAAATCATAATTATCAAATATGTTATCGTTTGAGTAATCATGCGGGTTTTATACTGAAAAGAGTTTGCATTTGCACGAAGTTCATGTGGGAGGAAAAAGTAGGTCACTAGGTCGTGGTGGGTCTTTAAAGAAGCGCACATTTTTTTTTACATTTGGAAAATATTATAGTTTAAGTTTTATCTTGCTTGTGTATATCTTTTTATCGTTTTATCTGTCAGCATGTCAGTCTCGCGAGCCCGTTGATTTACTGGGTTATCAAGAAAGCACTAACTGAACACCATACAATAATATTCCGCGTGACACAGTGACTGTTCTGTACTTAACTGTACTTAAATGAGTTCATACATTTGAAAAATGCTATTCAGACATTTGCTTGTCAATGATACCTTGCAAACATGAAAATTTTGTCGTGAATATCATGTTACCTTTACCGCACAGGGACGGCCAATGCATTCGATGATAATGACAAATAGAAATAATTGATAGTCACAACTTTAGCATTAAAATTACCAAAATCGACGGAAAAGACTGCAATGCTTTTCAGTTATATTTCAAGATTAACAGTGAGATGTCTAGAACAAAGTCACTTTTCCGAGATTTTTTTTCAGCTTCTATAAATGTTAAAGTAAAACATGGAAAAAATATTTATGTCTTCATAAACCACTTGCATGTCTAGTGGCTTCTATGGCTGAACAGTTCAAATCCTATTTAACCTCGTTAAACATTTACCGCAAGTTGACTTTTGGGATATTAAATGCAGTGTAAAGTTTCTTTTTATTACTTTGGCCAAACTTTGTATAGCTAACAGAAGAAATGACTTCAACAAATACGACTTTTACTGCGGCATGAATAACTGATATCTTTAGATAGAAAATTAACCTACTTTTAGTCATTCAGACCATATTTTGATCCAAAGGGTTTATTTTTAGCATTTCTATGTATGGGTAACTTATTTCATTTGTATGGACTTAAAATATAAATTTGTACCTTGTCATTATATTACACGTCGCAAATATTAAAAGAAGGTAATTATCTATAGCTCATATAACGACATTGTATAATAACCCCATACGATATCTTATAAAAACAAATTGTATTGTTTCTACATGTATATCTATCTATCCTTTTAAACCTACACAGAAAAGAGATTCACAGAATAAGTTTGCAGATAAAGTTGTGAAAACACATTAATCCAGGGAGGGTCTAGATTTTCCATCTGTCATCACACGGTGTGTGATCGTAACCAAATAAGCCGGAACTTTACGCAATTTAACGGACAAAGCACCTAAATTAGAGCGCTGTTTTAAGGCTCGTCTACACTATTCAAGAAAACTTGCACAAGATATAAATCACAGCAACTTGTATAGTGTAGACAGTACATTGTGTTCCCCATTAGTGTCTTTCTGAGTGGCAGTTTCCAGACAATTTTCGGCTACAAGATCTTGTAGCGTTTAGAACTCATCCTATTTTTCTTGGATGGTAGTGCTGTCGAATGCTCTGATAAAGGGTTTTTGATGAGGAGCACCTGCCCAGTATGGTATTTTGTTTACATTTTTTTCATTAAATGTGTATTGAGATCTAATAAAACCATCATTGGATGTTTGGTTTTTATAATTTAACAATAAACATGGCAGTGTGGACAGCAGAAAAAAAAGATGTTTTAATTGAATGACATGCTCAAAAGCTAAGTTTACAGAATTCAGTAATAGAACTATATCTAGTACTCCAGTGGAAGAGTAACATCAGCAAGTTTGGTGTTCTCAAAAAGTATTTTTACATTATCAATGATGTTTTTCACAAGGTTACATATTAACAAAATATGACTGTTTTATCATATTTCCTGAAATAATATCTTTTATAAGTAGCTTTGTTCTTCAACTGGATATGTATCGCTTCAACTAGAGCTTTTCTCAATCAATGTTTTCACCAATGATTCATTTTTTAAAAGTACAAATATTTGATCTTTATAAACACTTTGTACCGGTATCATTTCGGCCATCTTTTATTTACCTGTCATGATTTTCCTCCATTTAAAATTAATGTGACTTCCAAGTTCAAGAAATATTGCAAAGCACTAATTGCTTGTACAAGATATAAATTATCTAGTGATTTATGGGCCCTACAAGATTTTCTTGAATAGTGTAGACGGGCCTTTAATACAAGTAGGTTATTAAAGACCCACCACAACCTAGTAACCTACTTCTTCCTCCCACGTGAACTTTGTGATAGCCATTCTGATAACACTGTAAGTTTGTTACGAGATAATTGTATTTCCCTTTTTTATGCAAATCATGTATATAACAAGTCAAATGGTTTATCGCGGCCAGAAATTTGTACAAACCGGACAGAAGTTGCGAAATTGTCATTTGTGCAGGAAAGAAGCGTTTACCGTAATGTCCAGTACTGGACAGGTATAGTGACCATGCACGGACACGGCCAATTTTCCCAGAGGGGGCCGATCCCCTGCCCCTCCCTCCACCCTGGACATTTTGAAATTTAGCACTTTATTTTGTGCATTCTGGGACAGTTTTATGGACTAACTTGTTAAATTTGGGAAAATGATAAAATCAAGTTTTTTTGAAGGTAAAATTCTTAGTTTCTTTTAGATAAATAATATGAATTATGTCGGGGTCGTATGTAGCAGCAGCCGCATATATTTTACATGCAGTCCTAATGTTGCCTTTTTCGAAAAACGTTTTCTTTTCTTCTTGTCTTCTTTCCTTTTTTAAAGATTTTCCAGAGGGGGTCCGGACCCCCGGTACCCCCCCCCCCCACCCTGGATCCGCGCATGGCGACATATCATGCTTTCTGTTTATGCAGGTAAACTTGTGTTTGGTTAAATTTCAGAGCACAGTTGTCTGAACAGTGTACAAACTCATTACTGTTTTTTCGGGCAAGGGTGGAAAAAAAGTGGTAAACAGTGAAAGCAGTAACAGTTTTATTAAAAAAAAAAACAATGAGACAAACATTTCCAACATCTTTGGACGGTTCAAAAATCCTATGTTAAACATACGATAAAGCCCGAAACGCGTGAAAATGTTCCGAATGTAAATCGGGTGAAATAGACGCTCGTATAGTTAGATTATGCGTCTAGATTGATTAAACTGGGCGAGTCTACTTACTTATTACTTGAGGATGAAAAAAACGTGTTTTTTAAATGTTGCTCTTAAACAAGGGTGGCGGTTGAACTACTAAAAGTACAACAACAGTTAATTCACAACAAATCGTACGGTATGTTTTTATAATCAGTAGAAGCTAGTCGTATTTACGCTAATGAGACCTGTTTCACCCAAAAGTAAAGAATTCACAGGTCCATCATGAAATATTTTCCCCAGCGTGCAAATACTTGTCCTATTCAATATGATCGCGGCCGCGATCAATTACCATCATGGAAATACAAAAGAAAACAGTTATCCAAAGGCACGTCTTTATGAATGCTGTTAAGCTCTATTATATAACTGGTACAGACATCTGCACGACCTGTTTCATTCCTGGTTAAACTAGTGATCTACCTTTTCCTCCCACATGAACTTCATGCATATCATTCCGATAATACTGGTATGATATAGCTATTCTACAATATGACAGGTGTTTACAAAATGTAGGCCGTTCCTGAATTAATATGTATGCTGAAAGATTACTCTTGTATACCCTATTCTAGCCTCGTCTGCGGGGTATTTACTTACTTTGAACCTCTATCAAGCGCGCACCGTTGACTACAGTGCGACATTAAAAGGAATACGCCCAAAATAAGCTACATGATGCGATAAACACGAGGTTTTCTGTGAACGAAATCAAACACGAGCTTTTTTTATTTGTAACTCTTTTTATACTGTTTAATACTCATTATTTGTGTTTGAATACGTTTTATTTTTCGTAGACGGCTAGCTAGAGTTTATGTTGTACTGTTTTTAACGTCTGGCCGACATAAATTCATGTTAACAAAGAGGTTAGAAAGTAACAAAAATGTGTATGTTTATATTTTTATTTTCTTACCCACTTTTTGCAAGACAATACAATAACATTTGATATCGAACTAGAGTGTTCAGTTTAAAAGTGTAACAATATCTGGCACATGTAAGAAACCTGATAACAAAACCAGCTTGAGTATTACGAAAAAAACATGCACAAAAATTCGTTGTAGAAAAAAAAGAAGTATAACAATAACTACAATACAGAATCCGTAGTGTTCAGTATTAAATGGATTGAACAGTAAAATAAACGTGACGACATTGTACAGGAATGGCAGTATGTCTTTAAAAATATTAATATGTTCGTCGAAAACTCACAACAAACAAAAAGTTTTTTTTCTTTCTCAAATATTTGAAAACACAAGGACTCGCCTCCTACATGTTCCCGATATTTCTAACAATCAAGTTTGGTCAAGTGCTGACAACAATATATTCCATGTTATGTTAGGGAATGTGTGATATAAGTTTTGATTTAACAAAATGACTGCTGCATTGGTGACGTAGGGACGAGTCTCTGGCCAGATACTGGATGCGCACGCCGTCTCTAAATGCACTGTCAGGCTGAAGCTTCGCTTCGCTTGCCTACATCCCGTATCAAATCATGTAACTAATCATATAATGAAACTAACTGCAATGGCAAATACGCACGATTCTGCTACTGAGCAGGGAAAAATATACTTTTCAAAGGTATGGAAATAAGTCTATTGCTACTAGTATGTTAATCAAATTTCAAAGAATAGAAATCTTCTTCCGTTGCTGGTTAAAAGGGCTTATTCACTTTAAAAAGTATACACAATACACATAATTTACCGAGAAAATGGAGTTATGAAATACCATTTCGGACAAATTTTCACAAATTAGATAAATAAAATTTACATAACACTATCAGATCATAATAGCTTTACATCTGAAATCAAAATAAAACACAAATGGAGACATGTAAACACGCATTAACAATACCATATGCGCACATAATACAGTTAATGGCCAAAATTCCACTGCGGGAGGCTAACTAGTTTATGGTCCGACGGACTTTGTATCAATGGTGCAATGAAGTATGCGATAGTAAAATGTTATGTTACTGTAAAGAAATGTTTTGTATTGATTTTACACTCATTGTCATTCAAGCTTGAACCACTTCGTAGTTGGATTCCCCAATGATACGGTAATTTTTCCGCTTATAATTTTGCAGATCTTTTACTCTTGTTCTGTGAACCTCGTCGTACAACTGCTGTATGGCTCTTGGGATTGGCTTGAATCCAGCTAGCTCCGCTAAAGTGTCATTGTACGCCCATTGGCGTGGTCCCATAAAATGTGCGTATCTGTGCGGAAGCCCGTCGTTAAGGCGACTTTTGTAATCGGAATCAATATCTGCTTCCATTTCTGCGGTGCTTGGTAATTTCTGCGTGCCGTCCAGCGAGGATAGAACAAATTTAACTTGGTTGTCAAACTGCGGGAATGGACAAATAATCTTACACATGCCGATGAAAGACAATGTATTGAATTTGGAATGGATGATATGTTTATAAAGTGGCGTGATTCTCTCTTCTATGATTTTCAGCTCGCATTCTTCCGTCAGGAATGGGAAACTGTATCTATACCCTGTACACAGTAACAAAACGTCCGCCTTCTCTTCCACGCCGTTCTTATAGATGACAGAGTCGGCTGTGAGTTTAGCTATACCTGGTTGCTGGCTCATGTTTTCTGGCAATGTAGATTCGATCTTCGGCTTGTCGTGGCTTATTGTCAGCTGTAATATAAAATTTATACTATAAACTTAAACTAACCATCACAATCTAACCAACGCTTTTAGGGAATCATTCTTCGCAGACGGTTAGACAGCAGACCCATACTGATATAGGTTTTATTCCGTTTCCACAGCTATCGTGAAGTCTCTATACTAATAACAAGAGACCACAGAGTAATCCTGGCGCCCACCATTGAGCCATTTTTGAATGTTCCAAATTTCAAGACTAGCTTAAGGTCAAAATCAAGGTCAAATTTCATTTCAGTACACAACACTGTGCATATGGTCCATGCATGTGGTCCAAATTTGAAAGCTGTAGCTTGAGAAATGTGAAAGTAGGTCACTAGATCAATCTCAAGATCAAAGTTCATTTCGGTCCACAAAACTATGCATGTGGTCCAAATTTGAAGGCTGTAGCTTGAGAAATGTAAAAGTAGGTCACTAGGACAAAACCAAGGTCAAATTTCATTTCGGAACACAAAACTATGCATGTGGTCCAATTTGAAGCATGTACCTTCAAAAATGTGAAAAGTAGGTCACTAGGTCAATGTCAAGGTCAAAGTTGTTTTCGGTGCACAAAACTATGCATGTGGTCCAAATTTGAAGGCTTTAGCTTGAGAAATGTAAAAGTAGGTCACTAGGTCAAAATCAAGGTCAAATTTCATTTCTGAACACAAAACTATGCATGTGGTCCAAATTTGAAGCCTGTACCTTCAAAAATGTGAACGTAGGTCACTACGTCAATGTCAAGGTCAAAGTTTTTTTCGGTGCACAAAACTATGCATGTGGTCCAAATTTGAAGGCTGTAACTACAGAAATATGAAAATAGGTCACTAGGTCAAAATCAATGTCAGCTTCTTGCCACTCAAAACTATGCATGTGGTCCAAATTTGAAGCCTGTACCTTCAAAATGTGAACGTAGGTCACTAGGTCAATGTCAACGTCAAAGTTTTTTTCGGTGTACAAAACTATGCATGTGGTCCAAATTTGAAGGCTGTAGCTACAGAAATATGAAAGTAGGTCACTAGGTCAAAATCAAGGTCAACTTCTTGCAACTCAAAACTATACATGTGGTCCAAATTTGAATGTTGTAGGTTATTGACAAGAAGATTTTAAAAGCTTTTCCCTATATACGTATATATGAACCATGTGACCCCCGGGGCGGGGCCATATTTGACCCTACGGGGATAATTTGAACAAACTTGGTAGAGAACCACTAGATGATGCTACATTACAAATATATAAGCCCTAGGCTTTGTGATTTGGACAAGAAGTTTTTCCCTATATGAGTCTATGTAAACCATGTGACCCCCAGGGCGGGGCCATATTTGACCCTAGGGGAATAATTTGAAAACTCTTAGTAGAAGACCTCTAGATGATGTCACATACAAAATATCAAAACCCTATGCCCTGTGGTTTTGGACAAGAGATTTTTCAAAGTTTTTCCCTATATAAGTCTATATAAACCATGTGACCCCCGGGACGGGACCATATTTGACCCCAGGGAAATAATTGGAATCATCTTGGTAGAGGACTACTAGATGATGCTACGTACCAAATATCAAAGCCCTAGGCTATGTGATTTTGGACAAGAAGATTTTCAAAGTTTTTCCCTATACAAATCTATATAAATTATAGAAATAAACAAAGGGCCATAACTCACTCAAAATTTGTTGAACCAGTCTGATTTTCAGGGGACACAACTAGGGCACCAATACATCATTCTGACAAAGTTTGGTCAAAATCCCCCAGTAGTTTCTGACGAGATGCGATAACGAGATATTGTTAACGGACGGACGGGCGGACTGACGACGGACCACGGACGCAGAGTGATTTGAATAGCCCACCATCTGATGGTGGGCTAATAAAATCCAAGTATTTCCGATTCGACGTATGAATTGGACAAAAATATTCATGTTTGATATGTATTTTATATGATAATTTACCAATGCTGAACAATTATATGTTTGCATATATATGACTCACCTTCTTTGCCTGAGAGGCTATATCCAAACATATATCCTGACCGGATGCCGCGCCTCCAAGGCAGACGACAACTTTGTCCTTAAATGGGTCTGGTATCCGGTAATCGTGACTGTGAACTATTGTACCTTTGAACTCTTCCATGCCCTCAAGTTTGGGCATCAGTGGTACGGAATAGTGCCTGAAAATAATGAATTGTTAGCTTTTAATTAAATCAACAGAAAATGCAAAATCAATTTATCATAAACAAGAGATCACAGAGTGATCTTGGCGCCCACCAATGTGCCATTTTTGAGTGTTCCAAATTTCAAGACTTACTGACTAGCTCAAGGTCAAATTTCATTTCCATACACAACACTGTGCATGTGGTCCAAATTCGAAAGCTTTAGCTTGAGAAATGTGAATGTAGGTCACTAGGTCAATGTCAAGGTCAAACTTTGTTTCGGTATACAATCCTATGCATGTGGTCTAAATTTGAAGCCTGTAGCTACAGAAATGTGAAAGTAGGTCACTAGGTCAATCTTAAGGTCAAAGTTCATTTCGGTACACAAAACTATGCAAGTGGTCCAAATCTGAAGGCTGTAGCTTAGAAATGTAAAAGTAGGTCACTAGGTCAAAATCAAGATCAAATTCTATTTCGGAATCCAAAACTATACATGTGGTCTAAATTGAAGCCTGTACCTTCAAAAATGTGAAAATAGGTCACTAGGTCAATGTAAAGGTCAAAGTTCATTTCGGTACACAAAACTATGCATGTGGTCCAAATTTGAAGGCTATAGCTTGAGAAATGTAAAAGTAGGTCACTAGGTCAAAATCAAGGTCAAATTTTATTTCAGAATACAAAACTATGCATGTGGTCTAAATTTGAAGCCTGTACCTTAAAAATGTGAAAGTAGGTCACTAGGTCAATGTAAAGGTCAAAGTTCATTTCGGTACACAAAACTATGCATGAGGTCCAAATTTGAAGGCTGTAGCTTGAGAAATGTAAAAGTAGGTCACTAGGTCAAAATCAAGGTCAAATTTTATTTGGAATACAAAACTATGCATGTGGTCAAAATTGAAGCCTGTACCTTCAAAAATGTGAAAGTAGGTCACTAGGTCAATGTGAAGGTCAAAGTTTTTTTTCGGTACATAAAACTATGCATGTGGTCCAAATTTGAAGGCTGTAGCTTGAGAAATGTGAAAGTAGGTCATTAGGTCAAAATCAATGTCAAATTTCATTTTGAAACACGGAACTATGCATATGGTCCAAATTTGACGCCTGTACCTTCAAAAATGTGAAAGTAGGTCACTAGTCAAAATCAAGGTCAAAGTTTTTTCCAGTGCACAAACTATGCATGTGGTCCAAATTTGAAGGCTGTAGCTACAGAAATGTGAAAGTAGGTCACTAGGTCAAAATCAAGGTCAACTCATGTCAAGGTTCATCTTGCCACTCAAAAATATACATGTGGTCCAAATTTGAAGGCTGTAGCTACAGAAATGTGAAAGTAGGTCACGAGGTCAAAATCAAGGTCAACTCATGTCAAGGTTCATCTTGCCACTCAAAAATATACATGTGGTCCAAATTTGAATGTTGTACTTATTGACAAGAACATTTTAAAAGCTTTTCTCTATATAAGTCTATATGAACCATGTGACCACCGGGGCGGGGCAATTTTTTGACCTTAGGGGGATAATTTGAACAAACTTGGTAGAGAACCACTAGATGATGCTACATTAACAAGTATCAAAGCCCTAGGCTTTGTGGTTTAAACAAGAAGATTTTCAAAGTTTTTTCTATATAAGTCTATGTTAAACCATATGACCCCCAGGGCGGGCCATATTGACCCTAGGGGTATAATTTGAACAATCTTAGTTGAAGACCACTAGATGATGTCACATACAAAATATCAAAGCCCTAGGCCCTGTGGTTTTGGACAAGAGGTTATTCAAAGTTTTTCCCTATATAAGTCTATATAAACCATGTGACCCCCAGGGCGGGGCCATATTTGACCCTAGAGAAATAATTTGAATCATCTTTGTAGAGGACCACTAGATGATGCTTCAAACCAAATATCAAAGCCCTAGGCTCTGTGGTTTTGGACAAGAAGGTTTTCACAGCTTTTCCCTATATAAATCTATGTAAAATATAGAAATAAACAAAGGGCCATAACTCACTTATAAATTGATGAACCAGTCTGATTTTCAGGGGGACACAACTAGGGTACCAATACATCATTCTGACAAAGTGTGGTCAAAATCCCCCCAGTAGTTTCTGAGGAGATGCGATAACGAGAAATTGTTAACGGGCGGACGGACGGAATGACGGACGGACGGACCACGGACGCAGAGTGATTTTAATAGCCCACCATCTGATGATGGTGGGCTAATAAAACTAGATGTGTGTCCATAGGACACTGGTGCCCCCTCTTCCTGTTACTGTACATGGTTTCATGACTCCAGATGAAATATTTCTATGTAGTGTCTTGAGTCTAGGTCAGGTATTTTTAAGAAACATGCAACAAAAGATTTTGAGCACCTTATGTGCATTTTTCACTAAGTCAAGGACCATAACTCTGGTCTGGCTGAGTGAAATATCAAACAGAACACCAGTTGCACAACTTCGCGTGCTACATAACAATTCTCTAATGTTTAATTCAAATACTTTTTGAGATGCAAGCGATATAAACTTGTTTGCCCTTTATGCATATTGTTACTAAATCAAGGGTCATAACTCTAGTCTGCACAATTTCACATGCTGAATAATATTCATATTACGTTTCATGACTTAAAGTCAAATACGTTTTGATATACGTTCGACACAAACGTTTACGCCTTTCATGCATATTTTTGACTAAGTCAAGGGCCACAACTCTAGCCTGACAAAGTGAAATCTCAAACAAAACCCGAGGTGCACAACTTCACATGCTGAATAATAATTCTATAACGTTTCATAATCCTTGGTCAAATACATTTTTGATACATAAATACACGTTTAGGCCCTTTTATGCATGTTTTGACTAAATCAATGACCCTAACTCTGGTCTGGCTGTGCAAAATTCCAATTAAAACACCAGGTGCCCAACTTCTCATGCTGAATAACAATCCTGTGAGGTTTTGGTGAATCTGGGTCAAATATTTTTTGAGATATGCACGACACAAATTCGGACAGGCGGACAGACAGACGGACAAGGGCAACTCAAAGTGCACCCCATGAAATTTGTTTGAGGGTACAAAAAACAATGATATATACATCTAAAAATATAAAAATTGGTTCGAACCCCGCTCACATACTCATGTCTGCAAAATAATGGTTTTGAAAGGTACTTATGCATGTTATGGTAGGCCAGTGGTTCACTCGTATATAATATTATGTTGATTCATCACAAAGCCACATTTCCTCTTATCAGCAAACTTGAGTAATGAATTATGATTAGTTATTAATGATGTCTAACGAATCTTAATTATGTACAGGTATGATAGACAAGTATACGCCTCTTGAAAGCCAGAAGGGCTCATCAGCCTCTTTTACCAAAACACCGATTGATGAGCTTTTCTTGCTCTCAAGGGAATTTTTCATCGCAATTAAATTCATTAGGAAACGCTATTTTGCAATGATAAACACTAGTAGATCTAGACAGGAAGTACCAAGATCTAGACAGGAAGTACCAAACAACTAATCCCCTTCGACCCGCAATGAAAAACAAGGAAAAAGAAAATATGTTTGCTGGAAATTCGTTTAATTAATACCAAAACGGCATTTTGTAATCTTTTCAATTTAACAAAAGATATGCCAACCCTTCCCATGAATGAAGCATTAATGATGGTAAAAATATGTTATCCAGACTATATTAGAACTATCCCTCCTCAAAACCTGCAGCAGTGCAACACTGCGGGTTGCCGTTTGCAAAATATAATTGTTCGAATTGTTCGAATGAATCAGTCATATTATTCTAGTAAAAGAAAAGGAGTCGAAGTATGACAGGAAAGTATGTTAAAAAAGATTTTGATATCCCAGCACACGTCCGAAGTTTACCCCTAATTCTACTATTAATGCTCATCAAGAACGGCACTTTTACGCTTCCGTAGAATACACAAAAGGTCAAAATTCGGATAGGCTTGAGACAGGAACAAGGCCGCTTTTGTTTTATAAAATCTTCAAATACAAATTAATGTGTGATTTGTTGTACGATTAATAATGACAAATGAACACAATAGTTTGCTGCCACTGTTATGCTAGTAGTCATTCATGGTTCGACTTTAAACAATTCCTTCGGAATATTTCAAAGTTTACTATCAATGACAGGGATATACTGTACTTAAGATCATGTTACTACTCTAGCTTTATGCATGATAGGCTATTTCCTAATTGTAAATAACTATTTCCTAATTGTATATTTAAGATTAATGATAATATAATATTATCATAGCTATAAATGTAATGAATTAATATGACACTAAAGTAAATCTTATACAAAATGTACAAACCATGTGCAAGTAAACATATTTTTTGGCCTACTTGTACGTTTAAAAAGATTAATAACGATTTAATTTATATCTGCCCCGGATGTAGACAAGCCAATTTATCTTAAGCTGATAAAACGAATAATTGTATCATATATACATGTACATGTGTATTATACATAGGACGTTTCGGTAACGCATAATATTATGTACATGTATGTAAAAAGGACGTTTAGGTAAAGCACAATATGGAACAAAGCATAGCAATATCGGTGCATTCTCTCCTACAAATCTTATAAAATTGAAATAAGCTCTGGCTTTTAATAACACACCAAAGAGCAGTTGCATGTTAGTGAAGAAAGACAAAAATAAAACGCTTTAGGCTGTTTTCAAACATTGCAAAAAAAAGCATAAGTTTGAAGTAATGGAACTATATAAATCTGTACAGCTAAAATCCTCACATGTGAAAAATATTTAGTTCCCCTAATAAAACTGTATGAATTCGTACCTTAAAGGCAATTAAAATAGCAATAAAGTTATCAAGATGTGGGAAAAGCAATAACGCTAATTATTTTAATGGAAATTACCACAAATACAATTATGTACACGAATTTGGGAAATGTCGAAGCCTCCGAGAGTTGAGGTATCTCTGAGATTTAGTGTAGCAGTTAGTTTCCTTAAAGAAGCATTTTAAATAAAATTAAATAATAGTCTTGAAAGCCTTTAATAATTTCTCAGGCTACTGTGTACATAGAAACATACGCATATATCTTTGTAGTGACTGGAGCTAAATAGAACTAATGGCGTTAGTTGAGTTTCTCAAATTTCCAAAACAAAATGAAAGTTAAAAAATCCCATGTTAACCTCATGGGTTATCTCCTGATATATTAGGTATTAGATCCTATCTAAAGTTTTTTTTTCATATAAATATCCGAACAGCAGCATTACACATCGTTCTGTGTACCAACCATATTTTACCCTCAGCTCTTTTGAGCTTTGTGAGCTCTGGTGAGCTTTTAACCTACCCATTACAGACTATGATAGCGTCAAAGATCGAGCTCTCAGATTCTGACGGGCAGCCAACGGAAGAGTAGGACACCTTCCAAGCTGTCTTATTGTCTGAAGTAAGCGGCGCCACACTGTCGACTTTCGTACTAAACTGCAATGTAATGGAGCACATGTCCATCTATTCAAATAACATGCACGGAGATTTCCCGCATTACTGCTGGAATCGCAAAATTGTGTTCATATATAAAAACCACTGATTCTTGCCTGTAAGAAAGACCTATTGTAATTAAAGAGCAACATCAGTTGCATTAAATTTCCCCCGTGTTGGTAACCCGATCGACCTGAAAATAATATTTTCAGTGAAAAACAAGTTAAATTTTCAGTGCAAAATATTATAACGTGAATAATTTCAGTTCAAAATTTTGACCTTTGCAGCAAATGTTTACCTTTTTTCAGCCCAACTCACCTTGTCAAAATTAACAAATCATGTATCATGTAAATTTTCAGTGCAGACTTATTCGGTGCAAATTAAATTGCTTACTTTTTCATAGTAATAATTCACCATTTTAGACTCACATTTGTTTACTGTGATCTGTCCCTTCAGTTTTAGCGAAACCAATTTTGAAACAATTTCAGTGTATAAGGTAGAGTGCATGTATTTGACATTTTCAGTGCAATATGTTACCCTCTTTGCGGAATGTACTCGCTTCAGATCTTATTTTTAACACTTTTCAAGCATCGCAAATACGTCTAGTTCAACCGACCCGACAATCCATTTGTCCGTGGTAGTCGCTCTCCTTGCCTTGATGTACACTAACTATAACTATACATCAGTATAAGTTCAGTAAAGTTGTTGTACACATGAACTTTCAACCTAGATCTAACTCTTCTATATCTTTCTTCTTTTCTGGCATTATATATAACTAATAGCAACTATATCCGCGGTCAGGAATGTGGGCCTCCCGGAGACTAATAGCAACTGTTTCCTCGGTATCAATACTTTGGACAGGAATGTGGGCCTCCCAGAGACTAATAGCAACTGTATCCTCGGTATCAATACTTTGGACAGGACTATATGTCTCCCAGAGACTATAATAGCAACTGTATCCTCGTATCAATACTTTGGACAGGAATGTGGGCCTCCCAGAGACTAATAGCAACTGTATCCTCGGTATCAATACTTTGGACAGGAATGTGGGCCTCCCAGAGACTATGATAGCAACTGTATCCTCGTATCAATACTTTGGACAGGAATGTGGGCCTCCTAGAGACTAATAGCAACTGTATCCTCGGTATCAATACTTTGGACAGGAATGTGGGCCTCCCAGAGACTAATAGCAACTTTATCCTCCGTATCAATACTTTGGACAGGAATATGTGTCTCCCAGAGACTAATAGCAACTGTATCCTCGGTATCAATACTTTGGGCAGGAATGTGGGCCTCTTAGAGTCTAATAGCAACTTTATCCTCCATATCAATACTTTGAACAGGAATGTGTGCCTCCCAGAGACTATATCCTCGGTATCAATACTTCGGACAGGAATATGGACCTTCAAGAGACTAATAGCAACTTTATCCTCGGTATCAATACTTTGGACAGGAATGTGGGCCTCCCAGAGGCTAATAGCAACTTTATGCTCGGTATCAATACTTTGGACAGGAATGTGGGCCTCCCAGAGACTAATAGCAACTGTATCCGCGGTATCAATACTTTGGGCAGGAATGTGGGCCTCTTAGAGTCTAATAGCAACTTTATCCTCCATATCAATACTTTGAACAGGAATGTGGGCCTCCCAGAGACTATATCCTTGGTATCAATACTTCGGACAGGAATATGGACCTTCAAGAGACTAATAGCAACTTTATCCTCGGTATCAATACTTTGGACAGGAATGTGGGCCTCCCAGAGGCTAATAGCAACTTTATGCTCGGTATCAATACTTTGGACAGGAATGTGGGCCTCCCAGAAACTAATAGCAACTGTATCCGCGGTATCAATACTTTGGACAGGAATGTGGGCCTCCCAGAAACTAATAGCAACTGTATCCGCGGTATCAATACTTTGGACAGGAATGTGGGCCTCCCAGAAACTAATAGCAACTGTATCCGCGGTATCAATACTTTGGACAGGAATGTGGGCCTCCCAGAGACTAATAGCAACTGTATCCGCGGTATCAATACTTTGGACAGGAATGTGGGCCTCCCGTTTTATGAGACTTAGAGACTAATATATACTTTATCCTCGGTATCAATACTCGAGATAGGTACTACTATCCGTTGTATGTCTATATAATACCAACTTTATCCGCTGATCCAGGAATATGGGCCTCCCGTTTTATGAGGTTCAGAGACCAATAGCAACTTTATCTGGAAAGGTAGTCAGAACATTATGAGGGAAACTAAATCTTGACTCGAAGATTTGAAAAGAATCACTGGAGCCGGGCGAAGTGATTAAAGTATGCCACCTCACGAAATTATGAACATATCTGTGCTTATGTATAGTTGAGAAATGGTTAAAGTTAAAATAGCTCTAGGTAGACTAGAGTATCCGGGTTTGCTAAGGGAAAACAACCTCCATGAAAACAGTTTTAAGAAAAATATGGTACAAGTTTTCTGCTAATCCGGATAAACACACTCGAGTAAAAAGGATTCAGTCTTCCAGTGGAGAAACAAAGCCGAGTTTAGACTCAAATTCTCTCTCCACCAAACACCTACCCCCCCCCCCCCCCCCCCCCCCCCGAGACACATGTAGTCCACACGGTCCGGATCATGAAAGCATTCGAGAAACACATTACAAAACAAGCGAAAGTAGTGTTCATACAAAATTTTAACAACGTGACTGCAGCTTAGAAACAGTCAAAAAACCAAAAAACCACTGGGAAACTATTTATTTCTAGATGATTCATAATATGCCTTGAGAAGAAAATATTGTTGAGAAATCCTGAAATGAAATCCAACTGCACTTAAACAATGTAGTATGCTTAAGTATGCGGTTAGAAAGACGGCTGATGAAAATGTTTTTCGCAAATACCTGAAATAAAAGTAGATCTCACGTCTGCTGAAAATAAAAGTTATTACAGTACAATTGTATATAAAACCGTTACATATTCTGGTATGATGTTTGCTATTGAGTTGTTACACTGACACGACCAGAACTTTCCGAGCCAGAATATAAAAGAAAAAAAAAACAAAAAAACTTTCATACAAAATGTTACATGCTAAACAAACTCGATCATGGATGAACCTCTAGTAGAAATATTATGACAACACCATCTGTTACGCATGCAGCATTCTCTATCTTTATTAACAATCGGCAAGGACTGTTTATTCAGTGGCTACATAAAACACTAACATTATATAGAGATATCTCAAAGATTTAAAACAAAGAGAAATATTTTCAATGCCAGGGAAACTATTATACATTCCAGAGATATCACAACAATACATCTACAAAAGGCCGTTTTGGGAAAAGAGCTATCACATATTAAGAATTCAGATATCTAACTAAGAGATATTGCTATATTTTTCTGCAGTCACTGAATAAACGTTTTAAGACGTCGATGAGAGGCGGAGTCTATTAACGATTTATCACATGGCAGATTTGTGAGACATTCTATCCTTAAATAAATATTTAAAAAAACGTATAAAAATGTAATACATCTTCTTTGACAAAATACCGATCAAAAGCATAAAGTAAAAATATTCTTTTTTAAAATAGCACAATACAACTCAAAAGGCGAATGATATGGGAAAAGAAATGACGTTTTTCCTCCATTTTACACTGCCTTCGCCATTGAACAAAAGAGGGATCGATATTACTTCCATCTCACAACAAGAACCAAGTGAGATGCATTCTAACCTTTACTAACCGATAACATTGTTCATTGATTTCTTTTTTTTCCCCACAATTCAGCTGGGAAATGAAGTACTGCATGTCGATAGAGACTGTGGCGTCGTAACAGACTGTGTATAATGTATCGATCTAAGCTTGGTTTTTTTTTTCTTTAGTTCGTGAGAAGATGCTTTAAGCATAAGAAAGCAAAGGTAAAAGGCTGAACACGGATGTAAAGCGGAGTTTCTAGTAAAGGAAAACATTTTTAATGATACATGCGTCAACAAACACTAAAGAACAGCAAAGTGTTGACAATTGAAAATTTCAAAAAAGATTTATCACGCTTTCTCAATTTTAGGCAATATTTCACATACATTTAATTTGATTTGAAGTCAGCTAATGATTGAGCTCCAGTTCTAGCATCTTGTGTCAGTGTAACATGGGAGATTGGGAATATTTTCTGGTGTCTCTTCCTGTAAGCTTTAATAATGATAATTAGAATCTTCAAATTACCTTGATGTGTTTATGCAGTTCGTAGTTATCCGAGTAGTCCTTCAAGTACTTTAATACGTCTTTGTGATCCGGAAATGACGGTAAATTACTTGGAAACGGGTATCCTGGGAAACCCATCACTTCTTTCGGTATATTGGTCCTGCAACGATATCAAATACGTATCAATACTCAAATACGGGCGTGCTGTGCAGACATGCGCCTCTTCAATGAATACAATGAACAAACTTTAGTTATTACAGGGCTCCTTCTGTAACACGCCAGTCCATAAATAGTTTGTGCAACATGACCGGTCTATATTCAACACTAAATTTGGCTTCACTGTCGAAAAAAAACGCTATTCTTATGATGATGATGATCATCATCATTATAAACAAACGTATATGGCAATACTCGTGTAAGCATGGAACGATGATGTCATTGATGTTCTTGCCCAAACTGATTAATGAATAACAGATCAACATGAACGGTTTAAAGGAGATGTATCTCAACACATAAACCTATGATGTTCTGAAATACTGAGAATATAGGGCATAGGTCCTTTAACCGGTCGGACGTGGGTTCGAAACTGTGCAACTCCCAATATGATACTGGCACCGGAAGCAAACCAGAAAACTATTCAAATAAGTCTCTTCACAACTTAATTTTCATCTACTTTTGCCTTTGCAATCAATCCATGTAGTCTGATCAAAATCTGCACTGTTCACTATTTAGTCAGTATCTTTTTGGTTAGCACCCCTTTTAAACAGCTAATGGTACTGTCCAAATTTTAAAAAAATGGACAAGTTCATTACAGAAATTTAGCAGGATAGGGTTGAATTTATATATCAGCTTCTAAATAACATATTACACTGTTAT
Source organism: Mercenaria mercenaria (assembly GCF_021730395.1). Classification (NCBI taxonomy): domain Eukaryota; kingdom Metazoa; phylum Mollusca; class Bivalvia; order Venerida; family Veneridae; genus Mercenaria; species Mercenaria mercenaria. Next base: position 35,128,204 of record NC_069366.1, on the reverse strand, counting down.
ATAAAACGTATAGAATGTACATAATTATTAGATTCACCCACACTGATTTTCTCCCGCAAATCAATAACATTGTCGTTGCTTAGCAACCATTTTATTTGCTATCTTCGACCATAAAGATCGGAATGTTTAATGTATCAATATTTAACGCGTTCCAAACTTTATACTTTCACTTCAGTTACGTAGGTCTACATCGTCTTTACTGAGATGAATTACAGACTTTAGCAAACAATATCTTTCTTTAAAATTGAAGTTTGGTCATATTATGGACATTAGAACATGAGTGTTTGTTTCTAAGCTTTATTTTATGTTTTCCAGTGAATTATAGAGTTTTCTCAGTAAAATAAAAGTGACTAATCCACAGTTTTGAAACAGTAGATTATCATTTTTATTTTCACTGTTTTTGCCGAACTTGTTCCGGTCCTCCGTCGCAATTGAAGTCAAATTGTATACCGGGCGTTATGAATACCGGGGACCATAATGACGATGACGTCGTTAAAATGACGTCGTTTGTGTTATGCTTTCTGTTGATCTTTCCCGCGATTTTCGACATTTTTATAAACTACGCAACAAAAATAGAGTTTTACACATGAAATAAAAGAAAATTTGTTTGTTTCAGTGAAATATCGATTTTACTTCAGTCGTGAGCACCAAAAAAAGTCATTTTCACTCGTGCACGGCTACTAAACGCTAGCGCCACCACCAAATTGTGGTGATAAGGAAAAGAGCTATTGACATTTCCGTGGTGCAGCTATCGCCCGTTTGAAAATGTAAACAGGTGAGTAAAATTTATATTTTATCTTATTTTTTATTGATAAAACTTTTTTCGAAAATCGGAGAATGTAGTTCCGTGTAACAACATTTTTACTAGAGGTTGGCTGTAATTTCATTAAAATATTATGCAAATTGTGGTGCCAGGAGCTTTTCTACCAAATTTGACAGTGGCATATTTTCATATTGGCTAGTATTCGAACACCATTCCGATGATAAGACACACTGTAAAAACATACCTGCGCATGCAAATCGTGTAGAACTGAATAACACGTATTCCCATACACCAAAGAATGACGAAAAACACAGTAAAAAGTTAAAACACGACTATTTTTGAAAATGGTGGCGCTATCACCCAAGTGGTTGCGCTATACAGTAGTGGTGGCGCTGTTGTATATGATTAGTGGCTGATATATTCAATTTTAAAATATGAAAATGTCTGACTGCAAGCCACGGAAATTTCTACAATAATTGATGTTATCAACTTATCCCACACTACACCCAAATTACGTTACTCAACAAAATACATGTAGTAACCTGTACATGATCGTAAAATAATCTACATGTATATATGGATTCAGATTGTACATCTAAGCTGCATTGATTAATCATATTTAATCGATGGGAATTGAAAATGTACTGTACTTTTCAGAAAGAATTGTGAAGGTAGGGTCTTTTGTTTACAATGCATGCAAACGACGTAAAAATACAAAGGCAAGTAACTTTCAGAATCTTAATATAATAATATGTTTGAAATAAAAGTATTGCTACTATTTTTCATGACCTGAATTTAAAGTACACTTACGTTTGTATTTAGGTAGAATATTTAAAGGTTAGAAATAATTATACATTAACATTTTAATTAAACAAAGGAAATTTATTTTGACTACAAGAGTCCCAAGGGTCTGTGAGTATTTTCTTTTGTTTTCTTGGATAGAGAATGTTTCATAAAGGCAAATAAACTATGATCGAGTTTTTCTTTGAAATTCTTTAATAACATAATTCCTTGCAGGAATATTATCAGTTAGAGAATGTTGGTGTTTGTTTTGTTCCGGATGCGCCATCATTTTGTATTACTGACTGTCGTAACAGCGCCACCACTACTGTATAGCGCCATCACTAGAGTTATAGCGCCACCACTTTTAAAAATTCCTGGAATATTTCTTCTAACCCGAGATTCTATTATTCATGGTGTGTACGTATATAGTTATTTATCATTTCTACACAGTTTGCATGCGCAGGTATGTTCTAACAATGTGTCCATTAATTGGAATGGTGTTCGAATACTGGCCGATATGAAAATGTGCCACCGTCAGATTCGGGAGAAAAACTCCTGACACCACAATTTGCATATTATTTTGATGAAATCACAGCCAAACGCTAGTTCAAGTGTTGTTACACGGAACTACATTCTCCGATTTTTGAAAAAGGTTCTGTCAATAAAAATATAAGATAAAATATAAATTTTACTCACGTGTTTACATTTTCAAACGGGCGATAGCTGCACCACGGAAATGTCGATAGCTCTTTTCCTTATCACCACAATATGGTGGTGGCGCTAGCGTTTAGTAGCCGTGTCGTGGCTACGTCACTCGTGTACATATCAGTTTTTGATGCTCACTTGTGAAATAAAATTGATATTTCACTGAAACAAACAAATATCCTCTATATCTTAAAAATGCAAATTCAAGAGAGAGAAAAACATGCCCGTATCGACGGGGAATCGCACCCGGGCCGTCACGGCTATAAAAATTAACATACATTTTAAAAATAGGGAAAATTCGGCTCATTGAACCGAATAACTTAATTTAATAGATAGGACAATCTCTTTGCAGGACATCGACTATAATAAAAGTCCTGAATTCGGTTACTGAAAGTGAATAAAAACAAAAGAATCGCAGGGCAGGGGAAATCACCCACTAGCCTCATGGGAAGGTTTAAAAAAATTACCGTAGGTTTTTGTACATGCTAGTTTGAACAGGCAGGCCGTTTGTGTCGATGCCGACCTTGTCCGTGTACCTCCACGTTCCGCCTACACCAATGGAGGTTTCGAATCCCACACCTTGGAACGTACTTGGCCTGGCCGCTAGATGGCGCAGCGCCGCTAGTCCAGCTGCCCCGCACCCGATCACACCGACACGAATAACCATTTTAACCTTTAGATGTTATCTGAAAATAATTTGTTAATCGTTAAAATTTTAGAAAGGCCAACGTCTAAGGGTTACAGTATATTCAAATATAAATCGATATTTTTAAGCAGACGAGGTTTCATTTACTCATGATATCGATCAGATCTCACCCGGCCACAAAACATGCAACCGCCACATGTTATATACATGCGCTAAACACGTTAGTCAACCGAATGTTTATGTGCAGCTTCCTACTGTTGATGTGGGAGGTAAGTTAAAGAAGCAGAAAACAATCCAATTCCAAAAGTTTCTCTGGTTCTTTAGCGTGCGAGGTTAATGTACGATATCCTATTCAAACCGCAGACTAGACTAGCTCCTAGACTATGATATATCTTTATACATTTTTACGATTGAAGATAGTGAACTGAGTATCTATATCCTATGTCCAATTTTAACATCATTCCTCTGTGAAAATCACTAAAATAGACATGAAACGGATTTAGACAAAAAGGGGAAAAATGTAGAAATATGTTTATTATCAGTCGAGTGGCTAGTCTTACCGCAGACATAACAACGATATGCTAATCTGATGGTAACCGGGGTTTTTCCATATACATGTATTCATAAATTGTAATTCTACACATATACATTTCGAGGCGGATTAAAGTAACTGGATTAAATCGCACTTCTTCCCTCGCCTCTCACGTACAATTCCTAATATTTAAAAAAAAAAGTGTTTATTAGACAAGTATGCACTCTTGTTTTAAGAAAGCAAAAATGTAAAATACAGATTGAAAATGAACATAAATCGTATCGGTTTATATTATTTAAAAAGTTCCATAAATATTACGTAAAAACAGGCGACTTGGAGAAAATAAGTCACGCCATCTTAGTGCTCATCCGATTACATTTAAAGACAAAAACACAGTCGATTTCCTTTCCGAGAATTTTTAAATTAAATATTTACCTAAATCATTTTTATCACTATGGACACTTTAGGCGCTGCAGATTTGTAATTAAAAATAACTAATAACTTAAATAAAACTGGTACCGGACACGATTTTATAATTCTTGAAAACATTTTTGGAAGAGAATGAAATCATTTAAAAATTTAAAAAAAAATCATATTCATTTCATTGCATATTTCAAATATTTAAAATAAACCCGATACTGGTTTTCACAATATCTAAGCAATTTTATATCAAACAACAATAAAAAAAAAATCGTGTAACTGATTAATGCAAAATCGAAATTGTCTTTCAAAATAATCAATTCATACGACTGTTTGATGTAACTGAACATAATTAACAACAACAATAAATCAAGACAATAAATAAACATTTTATTCTCGTCATTTTTTTTCCATTTTCTACAATCCTGACACACATGAAGAAAAGTGCTACCTACCTCTCTGTACGTTCCCCGAAGAATGCGAAGTGGATCGGTGCACCGGATCGATTACCAGTCATGCTCGGTCAGCGTTCAGCGTGTTACTAGGTCAGACGACTCTTCACGTCGTATAACTGATTATTACCAATTGTGTTTACGTCTGCATACCCACATATCTCCTTAGTCTGATCTTACTTAACCTTGTCGTCTGTTTGATAATTACTTCATAGAATTAAAAATTTGAATGGTAAAATGCAGAGAATGAATTAATTTATTAGAGATAAAATTATATGTTATGGCCTAGTCAATGACAACTGGATGCGAAAACAAGCCAAATTGCACTTTAATATGCAGATATTCTTAAAATATGTTGAAAAGCCATTCGGTTATGAATCTTAGGCGTAAAAAATTGTTTGTTTCCGTATCCCGACCTACCCTAAATTTTTGGCCCGACTCTTAATGCTTTGGATGAATGCCTTGGAGATTTTTTTTTCTCAACTTTTTATGCTTTAAACAAGAAATCAACTTACTGATGCTCTAAAGGCATAACCCCCTTATTTGTATATTTATTTTTTGACACAAAAATAATTTCCGAAAAGTCTCACTTAATAAAAAGAATTAAAAAAAAAAAAAAAAAATTCTGACCCTAACTTTTTTTTTGCATGTTACTGGAAACAAAGATTTTTTTAGGCCTTACGTACAACATACATTATTAAAAACGTTCGATTACGTGTTCTCGTAAGCAGTTTCGACATGCTTCGGTTGTTCAGTAATGTAGTTCATACTAGCACATGTATACGCAGTTTTCCGTTTGCCAGCCGGGTAATACCGAACCCACACACGTAATAAGTGACTCGAACGGAAATTGCCGTTCATTGCCTTAAAATGTACGGTAGCGTCTTAAAGACATTAGTATGGCCTAAATATTTCTAATACAAACTACCCACCTTTACATAAAGGAGGACCCTCGTACGCTCCGGCCAGGCTTGAAACCTCATTGTTTGAACAAAACAATGAAACATATGAATGACTAATACATGAATCATTTTGTTTATACATAATGATGGAGGGACACAGATCTGTTTACTCGAGTGTGAAAACAACGAGGCATCCTACTCCACCAAAAATGGTATATACCGTTACAGGCACAAAATCACTTGGGAAGTGGCCCCAACTTCTACCCACCACTATAATGATCACTGTATACTAATCATACAACAAAGGTAGAACTGATCTGAACTAGTTTTTAAAAAGTTAGCTTAAGTACACGTGTTAATGCGCCGAGTTACATAATGATGAAAAACGGTTTTTACACGTGCGTACGAACGAGGTTGGGGGCGGAGTGTGGCAAGTGTTCTACACCCCTGAGTGTCTGTGTTTACCGGGACTGCCTGTGCTTGTTTCCAGTTTCCATACTTCTTATAAGAGTATAGATGAAAAACAATTTGGTTTAATCCTGTTAGGTAACATTTGAATAAAACAATGGTTGCACGTTCGTGATAAAATGTTGTCGTTTTTTTTTGTGAATATTGAATGTAAATGTAGAGGTAATATCGCTTTCAATATTATGTTATAGGCGGCAATTGTTTGTCAACAAACCCAAATTTTCGTGTTTTATTTTTTTCGAAGCAATCATCAGACTATATAATTCATTTGGCGTTAAGGTTTGGCCCATTTTATAGACTGTTTTTTATTGTCAAACCTTTAAACCTTATTTCAAATGCTGCTATTTGTGCACGTAATTACTTGTCCTCCCTGCCCGGTCCTTGATTTTTTTTCTGATTAAAACATGCGTGGAGAACTCATAAAATATCTATAGATCGTTAGAATAGACATTATATTTTTGCCACTCAAGATCTTCTTATGGTTTATCGTCTAATTTACCACGGTTCATCGTTCAATTCTTGTGCATCTGAAGTCTGAACCGTGATAAATCAGGTGACAAACTACTCGAAGGCTTTGTTTATTTGTTAATTTAAAATACTAAATCAGGTAATAGGTAGGTATTTCGCTCTGAATTGACTATAATATCTCTTGAGACATTTAATTGAGCAGGTCCATACTCTTAACTGGACGTGGAAAGAACTTGCCTGTATGTCAAAATTTCTTGATGACTAACATCAGATGTAAGCACATTTGGAACAAGGTCAAAAATGAAGATAAAATACCTAAATCCTGTTGAAAAAACGACAAATTATTACACCAGCTATTTATCATGCCTGCCGCACAAATGACGTACCATATTATTTACATATGGTGTAAAAAGTTTGACCTTGAATCCTTTAAAGGACACAAAACAGGTTCGTGACCTCAGTTACCCATTTTCTCATGGCCAATTTTTTGGACAAACCTTTAAATTATCTGTAGTGGAAGTTTTAAGATCAAACTTCTTGTGAAATTAAATTTCTATAAATTATTCTACTCAGAATAAACTCCCTCTATCGTTTGTATCTTTATCATTATTGAATGTGACCTGTTAGATCCTTGATCCTGCTTTTATAAATATTTTTTATATATATATATTTTTTATTCGTTATAAAAGATCTTATTTTGATAAATTCGATATGTTGATTGGATACATTAAAAGAACTAAATCTAACTTCGATTTCTATTCTGAAAATCAAATTATTTTTTAAAGAAATATCGTTGTCGTCTAGCAATACCGTTGAAGCTATTTTATTTTTCAAAATAGTTTTCTGTCATTATGAAATATTGAGATTAAAAACGAAATAATTTCGTTATAACGAATTTATATTTTAAAATAAAACCCGTAAAATATTTTTACAGACTGAAATGGAAATACAAAAAGTAATATGTCACTGAAAGGTCTCCGTACAATTGACTTTTCATGTAAATAATTATCGAAATTGCACTTATTTGAGACATTTTTTAACCTAGACTTATAAGATCAGGTTACGACATAACATAAAAATGTACTGATTATTGATCTTTATTGTTTTGGAAAGTAGATTGGAAGTGTTATTTTTACCAACTGTTTGCCGCAATTTAGTTTACGGCATACATAGCACTTCAATCTGTTGTGTGAAAAAAAATTGGATCAGTTACAATTGGTAAAATAGTACAATCAGGACAAGCGAGGCGTTCAAGAGAAGTCAGTCTCTTTTTTTTTTATTTCCGTTTTTTTTTTGTCATTAACTAGGCCAAAAGACATCTTCAAACCTAGTCATTTAAAAAATAATTCATTTATCATTATGTTTTAGCAGAAAAAAAAACAGTTTCAGGTATAAAAACATTTGAATGCAGCTGACGATTCGACATGCCACGTGCGACTGTCTCACAGTGGAAGGTATACCTTTTATATTTAATATTGCCCATTAAAAAAATCGAATACAACGGATATGCATTTAATGATGTTGCGATGACAACCAACTGATCGAACATTTGCAGTATAAAACTCAACATGATACATATGTGCTTCTCATGCCAACCCCCATGTTGGACAAACACATTCGTAACACATATTACCTGTTACGAATGCGATCGCATACGTACGAAATCTGTTACAAATGCGATCTGTTACGAATGTGGTCCTACAATGCTTAAAGCAATATGAACTTCTTCAGGTGCCTAACTCGTTTTTACAGGTCTGTACTCCTCAGAAACAAACATTAAATACTAACTGCAGTCATTCTTTTTTTTGTAAAAAGAACTAAAAAAAAATGTTAAAACGTCTCAGTGGCACTAAGCTGCATTTTCAACTACCTGCTATCTTCAGTTTGGGCAAAGAAGTATGAAATTATTTTTATAGCTCTTTGGTTTGGGTTAAATACTAAGTGACCTCAAATGTAATTTAGAAGTCCTAGATGGTACTATGATTTTTTTTTATCTAAGTATTAAATTAAGAGCTATATTAATTTAATACTCTATTTTAATTTAATTTTTGAGATTTTATACAGGAAGTCTCTGATGAAGTCCGAGTAAAATATTATTAATACCCAAGTGAAAAACAAATATTTCGCACATGTTAAAACTTGTAGTACTTGGACCCAGCCACATTACTGTATATGGTAATTTCTGATTATATTTTTCTGTAAAGGAATTTACAAGCGTTTTATTTCAACGGGTTTTTAAGAATATAAAATATAAAGGTCACCGAAGAATTTAAGGTTAAAATTACACATGAACTATCAAAGTCCACATTGTCAAATTGCAACTTGATTAAAACTACTTGATTAAAACCAGTGAAAACACTTAAATATTCCCGGAAAGCTTTATGTTCCCAGTAAGTGCATTACAATGACGTAAATATAAAGGATAATTCTCAAGGGTCTTTTCATACCAAGCATTTTTTTCTGTCTGATTCAACGAGTTTAATAAATTCAATGAATATATTCCGCGGACGTATCACCGCTTTCCGTGTATTAATAACGTTAAAACACGGGTTTTCTATACATTATTTTGATTCTAATATGCCCTTAATCTATAACAGTAGATAAAATATTTTCTAATATGCTTTTCTCTGTTAAAACACTCTTACGACAGAATGACGTCACGTTAACCAGATATATTTCACTCTAATATTTCGATAATTCACTGTAAACCATGTAATAGCTAGATGTACGTCTTTTTACATTGACCTAGTTTATAACAGATGTACATGAAAGATCTTAATTGTATTCACTGATTTTCAGCGGGGAAGCGTGAAGATTGGTATCTTGTGTCTGTTTTGACGACACTGATTCATAAGCATTCAAATGGTTTACACAACAGCGAACATTTTAAGGCCATGCAATGCTTATATTGGTTACAGTCCCGTCTAAATTGCCCAACGTGTAGCGTTGAGTGCTTGTTGCAGTATCACTTTGACAGCTTTAGACCCCCCTCCCCCAAAAATAAATAACTAAATAAATAAATAATGCGTTCTCTGCATGCTCCCTTGTTGGTGTCAAGTTTAACCTATTAACTATCGTTATGAACTAGAGCATTGTGACTGACTACGTTTAAACATGTTAAAAAAGTTAGAGAGAAAAAAAAAAGAGAGAAAAATCATCGTTTCTAAGATTTTAAATTTATCATTTGCAAAAAACTTGATAAACTTATGTACTGGACTGTATTACAAACCACAGTATCCAATTTCTGTACTGAATTTCCGACCCACAGTTAAAATGAGCTCATTGTTATATATCAGTTACAGTCCATTATACCATTATAGACTAATCAAGGACTTAACAATTTACGTCCTTGGCCTAATGCAGAAACGAGTAGGTGTGAAATAATCCAGTCACCTGTTTAAATAGTTCCATTTCCGATCTGCTATGTTTAAATAGCAACTGGCTGTGTTAGTAGAGCTTTATAGTCACCAACGGTATGGTCGGTTCCTGCAGAAAACTGTTAGTATTTTCGACATTTGGGAGTGGGGTGGTTGGTGGTGTGGCAGAGTTCAAGATACAGAAACAATTCAAGGAGCTTCCTTGGATCTTTAGCCTGCCAGGTTACACACAGGACTCCCAGCCCAATGTTAGTAATTTTAGCTGCAGGAGCTAGGGCTCAAACTCAAAACCCCTGTTTTCCGTGAGACAGTGGACCATTGTGTCTGCTCTGAGCATTCACCCGGATTTAATCTTTCCAAAGCGTGGTCTTAACCCTTAGCCTGCTGCGGGCAAGTGACTCTGCCTTTGCGACTAGTGCAGACCAAGATCAGCCAGCACATCTGTGCAGTCTGATCATGGTCTGCACTGTTCGCTATTCTGTCAGTATATTTTCAGTGAACACTCCGTGAATAATAAGTAGTACTGCCAAAATTGAATGATGGACCAGTCCACTGTTTTCGAAATTTAGCAGGGTAACGGTTAATGTTAGGGCTGAGAATAGAAACTGATCTAGCATATTATAATTTTGCCATTATTTTTGTACAGAATGTCTTTTGGTTTTATATGAAACTTGTTCATGCATTTAACTGATGGTCTATTTCAAGTATACAATTTAATCACTTAAAGACTTTTTTATTTACCACAAAACAGACTTATTTTATAACAGCATAAACAAGAGGGAAAAATTAATGGTTTCTAATTTATTTTCTGTCAGTATATAAATACAGGTAAATTTAATAGATGACCACTCATGTTATTTTTTGCACCAACTTGTCCAAAAAAAGTTATCCTTTAATGCACTGGAACCTATGAAGTGCGTAAGTTTTCAATTAGACAATTTTAAATGTAAGACCTACCGGTGTGGTAGTTGAAACTTTTGTATTCTTTCATTGCATAACCCTTGTGTTATGTTCTTCCACGCCCCACCCACTCAACATTTACAAAATATTCTATAAATCTTTCTTTTATGCTGTCTAATATATACAAGTGTCAAAAGGATCCAACAACAAATGAATTCAAACTTGTACCGGGTATTTTCAGGGATTGAAAATACAACCATTTCTGTGTATTTTTTCCTAATTCAAAGACCAGAACTCTGGTCTGATTGAGTGACATCCCAGACAGAACACTCACATGCTACATAGCAGTCCTAAATTGTTTTATGACTAAGTAAAGAACATTTTGCGATACATGGGACACAAACCTTTATGCCCTTGAGGAGTGAAATCTACAAACAAGAGGGTCATGATGATCCTGGATCGCTCACCTGAGTAGTATTAGCCACATGTTTCAAATGGCAAACTGATGCTAAAATATTAACAAGAGGGCCATGATGGCCCTATATCGCTCACCTGTTATCATTACACTTGAGGACAAGAAGGTCCTCAGAAAAAATATCTAAGTCCACAAAGGACAGGAACAACAAAGAGAAGAAATTTAACCAAAAAGAAAAAAAATTCTTACAAGGTACAGATATGTCAAAATACACCTAAAAATTGGAGGTAACATCCATGTTGTACCACAGAAAAGTGGTCTCGGTTTTTCCCTACGGCCAATAATAAAAAAGTTACTAAAAATAAGCTATTTATAGTAACGTAAAAGGGAAGTAATTAAAGAAAAATTATTTTAAGTGAACAAAAGAAGGATCTCTTAAATAAATCTGTTGACATAAATGAAATTTCATATCAGTATCTTCATTAGTTACGGAGATATACCCATTTTAATTTGAAATAAAGGGAGGTAATTTGACATAAAATCAGTCCATAGTTATCTACCCTGATTGGCTCAGTCCAGCTAATGACAATAATGAAATTTCAAATAAGTCCTATAAGTACTTACTGATACAAATCCATTTTGATTACAATAAGGGGAGGTAATCAGATAAAAAATAACTCTGGAACCTACGATTGGATCTGATTTGTCATGGAATCCAAAATTTATTGTTGTTGAAGATATTTTGGAAGTTTGTATCAAATAAAACTGTAAATGAAGTCTCTATATGGCTGCAAAAGCCAAAATAGCCAATTTTGGACCTTTAAGGGGCCATAACTCTGGAACCCATGAAGGAATCTGGCCAGTTCAAGAAAGGAACCAAGATCTTGTGGTAATACAAGTTGTGTGCAAGTTTGGTTAAAATCAAATCATAAATGAAGCTGCTATTGTGCAGACAAGGTCAAAATAGCTAATTTTGGCCCTTTCAGGGGCCATAACTCTGGAACCCATTAAGGGATCTGGCCGGTTTAAAAAAGGAACCGAGATCTTATGGAGACACAAGTTTTGTGCAAGTTTGATTAAAATTCAAATCATAAATGAAGCTGCTATTGTGCAGACAAGGTCAAAATAGCTAATTCTGGCCCTTTCAGGGGCCATAACCCTGGAACCCATAATGGAATTTCGCCAGTTCAAGAAAGGAACCAAGATCTTATAGTGATACAAGTTGTGTGCAAGTTTGGTTAAAATAAAATCATAAATGAAGCTGCTATTGTGCAGACAAGGTTAAAATAGCTAATTCTGGCCCTTTCAGGGGCCATAACTCTGGAACCCATATTGGAATCTGGTCAGTTCAAGAAAGGAACCAAGATCTTATGGTGATACAAGTTGTGTGCCAGTTTGGTAAAAATCAAATTATAAATAAAGCTGCTATTGTGCAGACAAGGTCAAAATAGCTAATTTTGGCCCTTTCAGGGGCCATAACTCTGGAACCCATAATGGGATCTGACCAGTTCAAGAAAGGAACCAAGATCTTATGGTGATACAAGTTGTGTGCAAGTTTGGTTAAAATAATCATAAATGAAACCACTATCGTGCAGACAAGAAATTGTTGACGCACAGACGGACGACTGACAACGGACGAAGGGTGATCACAAAAGCTCACCTTGTCACTATGTGACAGGTGAGCTAAAAAGTAGGTCACATACACGGTAAACTGAAATTCAGTTTTGAGATCGGTGTGCAAAACTGTGCATGTCATCCAAATTTCAAGGCTGTATCTTCAGAAACAACAAAGTAGGTCAGTAGGTCAAGGTCACAGTCAAGTGATCCCTAATCGCTTGGGGTCATCAGGTAATTATAATTAAACAGTCTAGGAAATATGACCTGATAATTTTTGAAGTATTTTTTCCTATATAACTCATAATTATAACAAGTGATCCCCAGGGCGGGGCCTCTTTTGTCTTGTCTGACCTACAGGAATCCTAAACGAAACCTAAGCTGCACAACTTCACATGCTGTGTTTCATGACCCCAGGTCAAACATATTTTAAGATACATGCGACACAAACTTTTATGCCCTTTTAAGTATATTTTTGACTATGTCAAGGGCTATAACTCTGGTCGAGCTGAGTGAAATCTCCAACAAAACCCAAGAAGCATAACTTTGGATGCTGAATAATATCCCTGTAATGTAATATAATCCTAGGTCAATTACTTTTTGAGACTATGTCAAGGGCTATAACTCTGGTCTAGCCAAGTGAAATCTCCAACAAAACCCAAGAAGCATAACTGCATGCTGAATAATACCCTGTAATGTAACATAATCCTAGGTCAAATACTTTTTGAGATAAATGCAACACAAACTTTTAGGCTCTTTTTATGCATATTTTGACTAAGTCAAGGGCCATAACTCTGGTCTGACTGTGTGAGATCTCAATTAAAACACCAGGTTCACAACTTCGTGCTTAATAACAACCCTGTGAGGTTTGATGACTCTAGGTTCTGATATAGAGTAAGTATAAAAGCACCATTTCTATGTAAAACTTTTCTTAAATTTCGAAATCATTTTCATGACAAGGACCAGAATTCTACACAAGAAAAAAAATATTTTTGGCCATAAAATTAAAGTTTTATAGATAACTTAAAATCCAAAAATATCATACAACCAAGTGAACCAACCCTGGAGACCTTTAAAATGATGTATAACCTATTCCTAGATCTTTCAAATTAAGTGCAGCAATGTTATGGAAAAGTTGTTCAGTCTGCTCCAAATACAAGAGTAAACATGGCTCTACATTTTATGTTTTGTTTAATGTGGCATCATAATTTCATAATTTTCAACAGGAAAAACAAACAAAACAAATATAAGTCAATATTTAAATATGACATTCAACAAAAGGCTGGATGTTAAAAACAAATCATTTTATTATGAAATAGAAAAACAGTACAGAAAAAAACAAAATAAACTAGAGCAATCAGTACACTCAGGTGATTCATGTCCCCACAACATTTGAAAACTGCTAATAAGAAATTTCATGATTTTGCGTATCAATTTATAGTACACATTACATGAATAAATCTTTTCAAGGGAGTTATGGTTCTTAAGGCTTTCAAATCCCTTTTTTACCATTTATTATTATTATTATTTACCAGATTTTTATAGTGCTCATTTCATCTATAAAATAAACGTTCAAAAGCGCTGAAATCTTTATCACTATGATATAATCAGTTTTCGTTCAGTTTTCTTCAATTAAGCCAATGTTATAATCCTGTATTTTCAAAAAGGTGAAAAAATAGTAAAAAAAAGAGGAGAAAATGTTACAATCATGCAAGTTTAGGCTTTTTACTATCTTTCTTTTTAATCTAGCAATGTATAAAGTTTCAGAGAATTGGAAGTTACTGTCTAAAAGTTTTTTTTCTGCATCAACACAGTACAGGTGATGACTAAATTCTTTGGCTCCACAAGTTTAAAATGTTTAACAAAATAGACAAGAGGGTCATGATGACCCTATATCGCTCACCTGTTAAACTTGGCCTTGGAATCATCAAGATAAACATTCTGATCAATTTTCATGAAGACAGGGTCATAAATGTGGCCTCTACAGTTTTAACAGGCTTTTCCTTTGATTTGAGCGGAGACCTAGTTTTTGACCCCACATGAAACAGTTTCTAACTTGGCCTAGGAATCATCAAGATAAATATTCTGACCAAGTTTCATGAAGATAGGGTCATAAATATGGCCTCAAGAGTGTTAACAAGCTTTCCTTTGATTTGAGTAGTGGCCTAGTTTTTGACCCCACATGACCCAGTTTTGAACTTGGCCTAGGAATATTCAAGATAAACATTCTGACCAAGTTTCATGAAGATAGGCTCATAAATGTGGCCTCTATGGTGTCAACAAGCTTTCCCTTTGATTTGACCTGGTGACCTAGTTTTTGACCTCACATGACGCAGTTTCTTACTTGGCCCAGAGATCATCAAGGTAAACATTCTGTGCAAGTTTTATCAAATCAAAGCATAAATGAAACCTCCATATGGCTTAAAGGGCCAAAATTGAAAAATTCGCCCCTTTCAGGGGCAGTAACTCTAGAACCCATGATGGAATCTAGCTGGTTTTCGAAAGGAACCCAGATCTTATTAAGACTTAAGTTAAGTGAAAGTGAGTTTAAAATCAAATGTGAAATGTCACTTCTATCGTGTTCACAAGGTAAAAATTAACAAATTTTGGCTCTTTCAGGGGTCAGCTAGGGGCTGTAACTCTCTATAATTGGATCTGATGGAATCATCATGGAATCCAAGACCTATTGTTGTTAAAGATATTTTGCAAGTTTGTATTAAATCAAACTATAAATGAAGTCTTTATATGGCTGCAAAAGCCAAAATAGCATATTTTTGGCCCTTTAAAGGGCCATAACTCTGGAACCCATGATGGGATCTGGCCAGTTTTCGAAAGGAACATTGATATTACGCCAATACAAGTTGTGTGCAAGTTTGATTTAAGTTGATTGCAAAATGTGGTCTCTATCATGTTCACAAGCCAAAATAGCAAATTGTGGCCCTTTAAGGGGCCATAACTCTGGAACCCATGATGGGATATGGCCAGTTTTCGAAAGGAACCAAGATATTATGCCAATACAAGTTGTGTGCAAGTTTGATTAAAATCCATTCCAAAATGTGGTCTCTATCGTGTTCACAAGAAATTGTGGACATACGGATGACAGGCGATCACTAAAGCTCACCTTGTCACTACGTGACAGGTGAGCTAAAAATATGAATATAGTTATGAAAATAGTCAAGACAGAATTATGACTCTTGTGCATTTACTTTCCCTCAATGTTGTCTATCACTGTATTAACTTACATAAAACTTTACATTCA